>NC_091012.1:3345000-3565000 GCF_041146395.1 Eulemur rufifrons | reverse complement strand
TTCAGGGTTAGGGTTATCTGTTAAAGGTATTGTTTATGCTTAGCGCACGGGCCCTGTCTGCATTAGTCGGGCGGGGGGAGTTTAGGGGGCTGGGATTGTACCCGGGAACCCACTCTATCATACTCTGGGTATGGGCCCATGGGTTTCATGCAGGACACAGTGGTAGAGCCTCCTTTCACGCATGGCATGGGAGGATTGCAGGCTTTCTAAACTCTAAGGAAGCAAGCAGTCTGAGAATTAGATTTAGGGTTAGTATTATGGTTAGGGTTAAGGATGAAGTTTAGTGTTAAGGTGAGGCCTTAGGGTTATGGAATAGGGTTAGGGTTAAAGGTTACTCTTAGGTTTAACGGTTACACTTTGGTTTAGGGTTGAGGTTTAAGGTTAGGGTTAAGTTGAGCGTTTAGGGTTTGGTACAGGGTTAGGGTTAAATGTTAGGTTTAGGGTTGAAGATTAGAATTAGGGTTAGGATTAAAGGTTAGCGTGAGAGTTAACGCTTAGGGTTAAGCTTAAGAGTTAGGGTTTAGGGTTAGGGTTAGGGTTAGTTTTAGGGTTAGAGTTATGTGCTATGGTTTGTGTTAGAGGTTAGGGTTAGGTTTACTGGTCACGGTTAGGGTTACGTTTAGGGGTTAGCATTAGGGTTAGGGTTAGGGTTAGGGTTAGTTTTAGGGTTAGAGTTATGTGCTATGGTTTGTGTTAGAGGTTAGGGTTAGGTTTACTGGTCACGGTTAGGGTTACGTTTAGGGGTTAGCATTAGGGTTAGGGTTAGGGTTAAGGGATAGGATTAGGGTTAAGTGTTGGGCTTAGGGTTAGGGTTTAGTGTTAATTTTAGCATTAAGGATTAGGGTTAGGGTCAGGGTTAAGTGCTTGGGTGCGGGTAATGGTTAGGGTCAGGGTTTAGGTTCACGGATAGGGTTAGTGTTAAGGGTTACGGGTAGGTTTAGGGTTCAGGGTTAGTGTTAGCATTAGGGCTTAAGGTTAGGATTAGGCGGTAGGTTAGATTTAGGGTTAGATGTAGGCGTTAGGGTAAGGGCTAGCGTTAGGGTTAAGAGATAGGGTTAGGTTTAATGCTTAGGATTAGGGTTAGGGTTTGGGGTTAAAGTAAGTGTTAGGGGTTAGGTTTAAGGATCCAAGGTTAGGGTTATTTTTAGCTGTAGTGTTAGGGTTAGGGATAAGGGATCCCATTAGCATTAAGGGTCTTCCTTACTGTAGGGTTAAGGGTTAGGCTTAGAGTTAAAGGTTAAGGTTAGGGTCAGTGTTAAGATTTAGGGTGAGGGTTAACGGTCAGGGTAAAGGTTAAGCGTTAGGGTTAGGGATTAGTGATTAGGGTTTTTGGTTAGTGTTAGGGTTAGCGGTTAGGAGTTAGTGTTTTATGAAGGGGTATGGTTAGAATTAGGATTGGGTTTAGAGTTAGGGTGAGGTATAGGGGTTAGGTTTAGGGGTTAGTTTTAGGGTAAAAGGATAGGATTAGGGTTACGGGTTGGGCTTAGGTTTAGGGTTAAAGTTTACTGCTAGGGTTAGGGATAGGGTTCAGGGTTAGCTTTAGGGGTTCTGGTTAGGGTTAGGTGTTAGGTTAGTGTCAGGGTTAGGTCTAGTCATGAGGGTAAGGTTTAGGGTTAGCTTAAGAGCTAGGGTTAGGTTTAATGGTTAGGATTAGGATTAGGGTTAAGGGTTAGGGTAAGGCTTAGGGGTTAGGGTGAAGGGTTAGGGTCAAGGGTTAGGGTTTTTGTTAGGCATAGCGTTGGGGTTAGAAGTAAGGGTTACTGTCAGTGTTAGGGTTGTAGGTAGGGTTACGGTTAGGGTTAGCGGTTTAGAATTAGGGTTAGGGATTAGGTGTCACAGTGATGACTAGGAGATAGGGTTAGAATTATGGGATAGGGGTTGTTTTCAGGAAATGGGTTATGCATTAACGTTAGGATAAGAGGTTAAAGTTAGGCGCACGGTGAGGGTTACGTGTTAAGGGGAGAAATAGGATCAGGGTTGGGTGTTATGTTCAGGGTTAGGGTTATCTGTTAAAGGTATTGTTTATGCTTAGCGCACGGGCCCTGTCTGCATTAGGCGGGCGGGGGGAGTTTAGGGGGCTGGGATTGTACCCGGGAACCCACTCTATCATACTCTGGGTATGGGCCCGTGGTTTTCATGCAGGACACAGTGGTAGAGCCTCCTTTCACGCATGGCATGGGAGGATTGCAGGCTTTCTAAACTCTAAGAAAGCAAGAAGTCTGAGAATTCGATTTAGGGTTAGGATTCTGGTTAGGGTTAAGGATGAAGTTTAGTGTTAGGGTGAGGGCTTAGGGTTAGGGATTAGGGTTAGGGTTAAAGGTTACTCTTAGGTTTAACGGTTACACTTTGGTTTAGGGTTGAGGTTTACGGTTAGGGTTAAGATGAGGGGTTAGGGTTTGGTACAGGGTTAGGGTTAAGTGTTAGGTTTAGGGTTGAAGATTAGGATTAGGGTTAGGATTAAAGGTTAGCGTGAGAGTTAACGCTTAGGGTTAAGGTTAAGAGTTAGGGTTTAGGGTTAGGGTTAGGGTTAGGGTTAGTTTTAGGGTTAGAGTTAGGTGCTATGGTTTGTGTTAGAGGTTAGGGTTAGGTTTACTGGTCACGGTTAGGGTTACATTTAGGGGGTAGCATTAGGGATAGGGTTAGGGTTAAGGGATAGGATTAGGGTTAAGTGTTGGGCTTAGGGTTAGGGTTTAGTGTTAGGTTTATCAATAAGGATTAGGGTTAGAATCAGGGTTAAATGCTTGGGTGCGGGTAATGGTTAGGGTCAGGGTTTAGGTTCACGAATAGGGTTAGTGTTAAGGGTTACGGGTAGGTTTAGGGTTCAGGGTTAGTGTTAGCATTAGGGCTTAAGGTTATGATTAGGCGGTAGGTTAGATTTAGGGTTAGATCTAGGCGTTAGGGTAAGGGCTAGCGTTAGGGTTAAGAGATAGGGTTAGGTTTAATGCTTAAAATTAGGGTTAGGTTTTGGGGTTAAAGTAAGTGTTAGGGGTTAGGTTTAAGGATCCAATGTTAGGGTTATTTTTAGCTGTAGTGTTAGGGTTAGGGATAAGGGATCCCATTAGCATTAAGGGTCTTCTTTACTGTAGGGTTAAGGGTTAGGCTTAGAGTTAAAGGTTAAGGTTAGTGTCAGGGTTAAGATTTAGGGTGAGCGTTAACGGTTAGGGTAAAGGTTAAGCGTTAGGTTTAGGGATTAGTGATTAGGGTTTTTGGTTAGGGTTAGGGTTAGGGTTAGTGTTAGGGTTAGCGGTTAGGAGTTAGTGTTTTATGAAGGGGTATGGTTAGAATTAGGATTGGGGTTACAGTTAGGGTTAGGTATAGGGGTTAGGTTTCGGGGTTAGTTTTAGGGTAAAAGGATAGGATTAGGGTTACGGGTTGGGCTTAGGTTTAGGGTTAAAGTTTACTGCTTGGGTTAGGGATAGGGTTCAGGGTTAGCTTTAGGGGTTCTGGTTAGGGTTAGGTGTTAGGTTAGTGTCAGGGTTAGGTCTAGTCGTGAGGGTAAGGTTTAGGGTTAGCTTTAAGAGCTAGGGTTAGGTTTAATGGTTAGGATTAGGATTAGGGTTAAGGGTTAGGGTAAGGCTTAGGGGTTAGGGTGAAGGGTTAGGGTCAAGGGTTAGGGTTTTTGTTAGGCATAGCGTTGGGGTTAGAAGTAAGGGTTACTGTCAGTGTTAGGGTTGTAGGTAGGGTTACGGTTAGGGTTAGCGGTTTAGAATTAGGGTTAGGGATTAGGTGTCACAGTGATGTCTAGGAGATAGGGTTAGAATTATGGGATAGGGGTTGTTCTCAGGAAATGGGTTATGCATTAACGTTAGGATAAGAGGTTAAATTTAGGCGCACGGTGAGGTTTACGTGTTAAGGGGAGAAATAGGAACAGGGATGGGTGTTATGTTCAGGGTTAGGGTTATCTGTTAAAGGTACTGTTTATGCTTTGCGCACGGGCCCTGTCTGCATTAGGCGGGCGGGGGGAGTTTAGGGGGCTGGGATTGTACCCGGGAACCCACTCTGTCATACTCTGGGTATGGGCCCGTGGGTTTCATGCAGGACACAGTGGTAGAGCCTCCTTTCACGCATGGCATGGGAGCATTGCAGGCTTTCTAAACTCTAAGAAAGCAAGAAGTCTGAGAATTAGATTTAGGGTTAGGGTTATGGTTAGGGTTAAGGATGAAGTTTAGTGTTAGGGTGAGGGCTTAGGGTTAGGGATTAGGGTTAGGGTTAAAGGTTACTCTTAGGTTTAACGGTTACACTTTGGTTTAGGGTTGAGGATTACGGTTAGGGTTAAGATGAGGGGTTAGAGTTTGGTACAGGGTTACGGTTAAGTGTTAGGTTTAGGGTTGAAAATTAGGATTAGGGTTAGGATTAAAGGTTAGCGTGAGAGTTAACGCTTAGGGTTAAGGTTAAGAGTTAGGGTTTAGTGTTAGTTTTAGGGTTAGAGTTATGTGCTATGGTTTGTGTTAGAGGTTAGGGTTAGGTTTACTGGTCACAGTTAGGGTTACGTTTAGGGGGTAGCATTAGGGTTAGGGTTAGGGTTAGGGTTAAGGGATAGGATTAGGGTTAAGTGTTGGGCTTAGGGTTAGGGTTTAGTGTTAAGGTTACCATTAAGGATTAGGGTTAGGGTCAGGGTTAAATGCTTGGGTGCGGGTAATGTTTAGGGTCAGGGTTTAGGTTCACGGATAGGGTTAGTGTTAAGGGTTACGGGTAGGTTTAGTGTTCAGGGTTAGTGTTAGCATAAGGGCTTAAGGTCAGGATTAGGCGGTAGGTTAGATTTAGGGTTAGATCTAGGCGTTAGGGTAAGGGCTAGCGTTAGGGTTAAGAGATAGGGTTAGGTTTAATGCTTAGGATTAAGGTTAGGGTTTGGGGTTAAAGTAAGTGTTAGGGGTTAGGTTTAAGGATCCAAGGTTAGGGTTATTTTTAGCTGTAGTGTTAGGGTTAGGGATAAGGGATCCCATTAGCATTAAGGGTCTTCCTTACTCCAGGGTTAAGGGTTAGGCTTAGAGTTAAAGGTTAAGGTTAGTGTCAGGGTTAAGATTTAGGGTGAGGGTTAACGGTTAGGGTAAAGGTTAAGCGTTAGGTTTAGGGATTAGTGATTAGGGTTTTTGGTTAGGGTTAGGGTTAGGGTTAGTGTTAGGGTTAGCGGTTAGGAGTTAGTGTTTTATAAAGGGGTATGGTTAGAATTAGGATTGGGGTTAGAGTTAGGGTGAGGTATAGGGGTTAGGTTTCGGGGTTAGTTTTAGGGTAAAAGGATAGGATTAGGGTTACGGGTTGGGCTTAGGTTTAGGGTTAAAGTTTACTGCTTGGGTTAGGGATAGGGTTCAGGGTTAGCTTTAGGGGTTCTGGTTAGGGTTAGGTGTTAGGTTAGTGTCAGGGTTAGGTCTAGTCGTGAGGGTAAGGTTTAGGGTTAGCTTGAAGATCTAGGGTTAGGTTTAATGGTTAGGATTAGGATTAGGGTTAAGGGTTAGGGTAAGGCTAGGGGTTAGGGTGAAGGGTTAGGGTCAAGGGTTAGGGTTTTTGTTAGGCATAGCGTTGGGGTTAGAAGTAAGGGTTACTGTCAGTGTTAGGGTTGTAGTTAGGGTTACGGTTAGGGTTAGCGGTTTAGAATTAGGGTTAGGGATTAGGTGTCACAGTGATGACTAGGAGATAGGGTTAGAATTATGGGATAGGGGTTGTTCTCAGGAAATGGGTTATGCATTAACGTTAGGATAAGAGGTTAAAGTTAGGTGCACGGTGAGGTTTACGTGTTAAGGGGAGAAATAGGAACAGGGTTGGGTGTTATCTTCAGGGTTAGGGTTATCTGTTAAAGGTATTGTTTATGCTTATCGCACGGGCCCTGTCTGCATTAGGCGGGCGGGGGTAGTTTAGGGGGCTGGGATTGTACCCGGGAACCCACTTTATCATACTCTGGGTATGGGCCCGTGGGTTTCATGCAGGACACAGTGGTAGAGCCTCCTTTCACGCATGGCATGGGAGGATTGCAGGCTTTCTAAACTCTAAGAAAGCAAGAAGTCTGAGAATTCGATTTAGGGTTAGGATTCTGGTTAGGGTTAAGGATGAAGTTTAGTGTTAGGGTGAGGGCTTAGGGTTAGGGATTAGGGTTAGGGTTAAAGGTTACTCTTAGGTTTAACGGTTACACTTTGGTTTAGGGTTGAGGTTTACGGTTAGGGTTAAGATGAGGGGTTAGGGTTTGGTACAGGGTTAGGGTTAAGTGTTAGGTTTAGGGTTGAAGATTAGGATTAGGGTTAGGATTAAAGGTTAGCGTGAGAGTTAACGCTTAAGGTAAGTTTAAGAGTTAGGGTTTAGGGTTAGGGTTAGGGTTAGGGTTAGTTTTAGGGTTAGAGTTATGTGCTATGGTTTGTGTTAGAGGTTAGGGTTAGGTTTACCGGTCATGGTTAGGGTTACGTTTAGGGGGTAGCATTAGGGTTAGGGTTAGGGTTAAGGGATAGGATTAGGGTTAAGTGTTGGGCTTAGGGTTAGGTTTTAGTGTTAGGTTTATCATTAAGGATTAGGGTTAGAATCAGGGTTAAATGCTTGAGTGCGGGTAATGGTTAGGGTCAGGGTTAAGGTTCACGGATAGGTTTAGTGTTAAGGGTTACGGGTAGGTTTAGGGTTCAGGGTTAGTGTTAGCATTAGGGCTTAAGGTTAGGATTAGGCGGTGGGTTAGATTTAGGGTTAGATTTAGGCGTTAGGGTAAGGGGTAGCGTTAGGGTTAAGAGATAGGGTTAGGTTTAATGCTTAGGATTAGGGTTAGGGTTTGGGGTTAAAGTAAGTGTTAGGGGTTAGGTTTAAGGATCCAAGGTTAGGGTTATTTTTAGCTGTAGTGTTAGGGTTAGGGATAAGGGATCCCATTAGCATTAAGGGTCTTCCTTACTGTAGGGTTAAGGGTTAGGCTTAGAGTTAAAGATTAAGGTTAGGGTCAGTGTTAAGATTTAGGGTGAGGGTTAACAGTTAGGGTAAACGTTAAGCGTTAGGGTTAGGGATTAGTGATTAGGGTTTTTGGTTAGTGTTAGGGTTAGCGGTTAGGAGTTAGTGTTTTATGAAGGGGTATGGTTAGAATTAGGATTGGGGTTAGAGTTAGGGTGAGGTATAGGGGTTAGGTTTCGGGGTTAGTTTTAGGGTAAAAGGATAGGATTAGTGTTACGGGTTGGGCTTAGGTTTAGGGTTAAAGTTTACTGCTGGGGTTAGGGATAGGGTTCAGGGTTAGCTTTAGGGGTTCTGGTTAGGGTTAGGTGTTAGGTTAGTGTCAGGGTTAGGTCTAGTCGTGAGGGTAAGGTTTAGGGTTAGCTTTAAGAGCTAGGGTTAGGTTTAATGGTTAGGATTAGTTTTAGGGTTAAGGGTTAGGGTAAGGCTTAGGGGTTAGGGTGAAGGGTTGGGGTCAAGGGTTAGGGTTTTTGTTAGGCATAGCGTTGGGGTTAGAAGTAAGGGTTACTGTCAGTGTTAGGGTTGTAGGTAGGGTTACGGTTAGGGTTAGCGGTTTAGAATTAGGGTTAGGGATTAGGTGTCACAGTGATGACTAGGAGATAGGGTTAGAATTATGGGATAGGGGTTGTTTTCTGGAAATGGGTTATGCATTAACGTTAGGATAAGAGGTTAAAGTTAGGCGCACGGTGAGGTTTACGTGTTAAGGGGAGAAATAGGAACAGGGTTGGGTGTTATGTTCAGGGTTAGGGTTATCTGTTAAAGGTATTGTTTATGCTTAGCGCACGGGCCCTGTCTGCATTAGGCGGGCGGGGGGAGTTTAGGGGGCTGGGATTGTACCCGGGAACCCACTCTATCATACTCTGGGTATGGGCCCATGGGTTTCATGCAGGACACAGTGGTAGAGCCTCCTTTCACGCATGGCATGGGAGGATTGCAGGCTTTCTAAACTCTAAGAAAGCAAGAAGTCTGAGAATTAGATTTAGGGTTAGGATTCTGGTTAGGGTTAAGGATGAAGTTTAGTGTTAGTGTGAGCGCTTAGGGTTAGGGATTAGGGTTAGGGTTAAAGGTTACTCTTAGGTTTAACGGTTACACTTTGGTTTAGGGTTGAGGTTTACGGTTAGGGTTAAGATGAGGGGTTAGGGTTTGGTACAGGGTTAGGGTTAAGTGTTAGGTTTAGGGTTGAAGACTAGGATTAGGATTAGGATTAAAGGTTAGCGTGAGAGTTAACGCTTAGCGTTCAGTTTAAGAGTTAGGGTTTAGGGTTAGGGTTAGGGTTAGGGTTAGTTTTAGGGTTAGAGTTATGTGCTATGGTTTGTGTTAGAGGTTAGGGTTAGGTTTACTGGTCACGGTTAGGGTTACGTTTAGGGGGTAGCATTAGGGTTAGGGTTAGGGTTAGGGTTAAGGGATAGGATTAGGGTTAAGTGTTGGGCTTAGGGTTAGGGTTTAGTGTTAAGGTTACCATTAAGGATTAGGGTTAGGGTCAGGGTTAAATGCTTGGGTGCGGGTAATGTTTAGGGTCAGGGTTTAGGTTCACGGATAGGGTGAGTGTTAAGGGTTACGGGTAGGTTTAGGGTTCAGGGTTAGTGTTAGCATAAGGGCTTAAGGTCAGGATTAGGCGGTAGGTTAGATTTAGGGTTAGATCTAGGCGTTAGGGTAAGGGCTAGCGTTAGGGTTAAGAGATAGGGTTAGGTTTAATGCTTAGGATTAAGGTTAGGGTTTCGGGTTAAAGTAAGTGTTAGGGGTTAGGTTTAAGGATCCAAGGTTAGGGTTATTTTTAGCTGTAGTGTTAGGGTTAGGGATAAGGGATCCCATTAGCATTAAGGGTCTTCCTTACTGTAGGGTTAAGGGTTAGGCTTAGAGTTAAAGGTTAAGGTTAGTGTCAGGGTTAAGATTTAGGGTGAGGGTTAACGGTTAGGGTAAAGGTTAAGCGTTAGGTTTAGGGATTAGTGATTAGGGTTTTTGATTAGGGTTAGGGTTAGGGTTAGTGTTAGGGTTAGCGGTTAGGAGTTAGTGTTTTATGAAGGGGTATGGTTAGAATTAGGATTGGGGTTAGAGTTAGGGTGAGGTATAGGGGTTAGGTTTCGGGGTTAGTTTTAGGGTAAAAGGATAGGATTAGGGTTACGGGTTGGGCTTAGGTTTAGGGTTAAAGTTTACTGCTTGGGTTAGGGATAGGGTTCAGGGTTAGCTTTAGGGGTTCTGGTTAGGGTTAGGTGTTAGGTTAGTGTCAGGGTTAGGTCTAGTCGTGAGGGTAAGGTTTAGGGTTAGCTTTAAGAGCTAGGGTTAGGTTTAATGGTTAGGATTAGGATTAGGGTTAAGGGTTAGGGTAAGGCTAGGGGTTAGGGTGAAGGGTTAGGGTCAAGGGTTAGGGTTTTTGTTAGGCATAGCGTTGGGGTTAGAAGTAAGGGTTACTGTCAGTGTTAGGGTTGTAGTTAGGGTTACGGTTAGGGTTAGCGGTTTAGAATTAGGGTTAGGGATTAGGTGTCACAGTGATGACTAGGAAATAGGGTTAGAATTATGGGATAGGGGTTGTTCTCACGAAATGGGTTATGCATTAACGTTAGGATAAGAGGTTAAAGTTAGGCGCACGGTGAGGTTTACGTGTTAAGGGGAGAAATAGGAACAGGGTTGGGTGTTATGTTCAGGGTTAGGGTTATCTGTTAAAGGTATTGTTTATGGTTAGCGCACGGGCCCTGTCTGCATTAGGCGGGCGGGGGGAGTTTAGGGGGCTGGGATTGTACCCGGGAACCCACTCTATCATACTCTGGGTATGGGCCCGTGGGTTTCATGCAGGACACAGTGGTAGAGCCTCCTTTCACGCATGGCATGGGAGGATTGCAGGCTTTCTAAACTCTAAGAAAGCAAGAAGTCTGAGAATTCGATTTAGGGTTAGGATTCTGGTTAGGGTTAAGGATGAAGTTTAGTGTTAGGGTGAGGGCTTAGGGTTAGGGATTAGGGTTAGGGTTAAAGGTTACTCTTAGGTTTAACGGTTACACTTTGGTTTAGGGTTGAGGTTTACGGTTAGGGTTAAGATGAGGGGTTAGGGTTTGGTACAGGGTTAGGGTTAAGTGTTAGGTTTAGGGTTGAAGATTAGGATTAGGGTTAGGATTAAAGGTTAGCGTGAGAGTTAACGCTTAAGGTTAAGGTTAAGAGTTAGGGTTTAGGGTTAGGGTTAGGGTTAGTGTTAGTTTTAGGGTTAGAGTTATGTGCTATGGTTTGTGTTAGAAGTTAGGGTTAGGTTTACTGGTCACGGTTAGGGTTACGTTTAGGGGGTAGCATTAGGGTTAGGGTTAGGGTTAAGGGATAGGATTAGGGTTAAGTGTTGGGCTTAGGGTTAGGGTTTAGTGTTAGGTTTATCTTTAAGGATTAGGGTTAGAATCAGGGTTAAATGCTTGGGTGCGGGTAATGTTTAGGGTCAGGGTTAAGGTTCACGGATAGGGTTAGTGTTAAGGGTTACGGGTAGGTTTAGGGTTCAGGGTTAGTGTTAGCATTAGTGCTTAAGGTTAGGATTAGGCGGTAGGTTAGATTTAGGGTTAGATCTAGGCGTTAGGGTAAGGGCTAGCGTTAGGGATAAGAGATAGGGTTAGGTTTAATGCTTAGGATTAGGGTTAGGGTTTGGGGTTAAAGTAAGTGTTAGGGGTTAGGTTTAAGGATCCAAGGTTAGGGTTATTTTTAGCTGTAGTGTTAGGGTTAGGGATAAGGGATCCCATTAGCATTAAGGGTCTTCCTTACTGTAGGGTTAAGGGTTAGGCTTAGAGTTAAAGGTTAAGGTTAGGGTCAGTGTTAAGATTTAGGGTGAGGGTTAACAGTTAGGGTAAAGGTTAAGCGTTAGGGTTAGGGATTAGTGATTAGGGTTTTTGGTTAGTGTTAGGGTTAGCGGTTAGGAGTTAGTGTTTTATGAAGGGGTATGGTTAGAATTAGGATTGGGTTTAGAGTTAGGGTGAGGTATAGGGGTTAGGTTTCGGGGTTAGTTTTAGGGTAAAAGGATAGGATTAGGGATACGGGTTGGGCTTAGGTTTAGGGTTAAAGTTTACTGCTGGGGTTAGGGATAGGGTTCAGGGTTAGCTTTAGGGGTTCTGGTTAGGGTTAGGTGTTAGGTTAGTGTCAGGGTTACGTCTAGTCATGAGGGTAAGGTTTAGGGTTAGCTTTAAGAGCTAGGGTTAGGTTTAATGGTTAGGATTAGGATTAGGGTTAAGGGTTAGGGTAAGGCTTAGGGGTTAGGGTGAAGGGTTAGGGTCAAGGGTTAAGGTTTTTGTTAGGCATAGCGTTGGGGTTAGAAGTAAGGGTTACTGTCAGTGTTAGGGTTGTAGGTAGGGTTACGGTTAGGGTTAGCGGTTTAGAATTAGGGTTAGGGATTAGGTGTCACAGTGATGACTAGGAGATAGGGTTAGAATTATGGGATAGGAGTTGTTCTCAGGAAATGGGTTATGCATTAACGTTAGGATAAGAGGTTAAAGTTAGGCGCACGGTGAGGTTTACGTGTTAAGGGGAGAAATAGGAACAGGGTTGGGTGTTATGTTCAGGGTTAGGGTTATCTGTTAAAGGTATTGTTTATGCTTAGCGCACGGGCCCTGTCTGCATTAGGCGGGCGGGGGGAGTTTAGGGGGCTGGGATTGTACCCGGGAACCCACTCTATCATACTCTGGGTATTGGCCCGTGGATTTCATGCAGGACACAGTGGTAGAGCCGCCTTTCACGCATGGCAAGGGAGGATTGCAGGGTTTCTAAACTCTAAGAAAGCAAGAAGTCTGAGAATTAGATTTAGGGTTAGGATTCTGGTTAGGGTTAAGGATGAAGTTTAGTGTTAGGGTGAGGGCTTAGGGTTAGGGATTAGGGTTAGGGTTAAAGGTTACTCTTAGGTTTAACGGTTACACTTTGGTTTAGGGTTGAGGTTTACGGTTAGGGTTAAGATGAGGGGTTAGGGTTTGGTACAGGGTTAGGGTTAAGTGTTAGGTTTAGGGTTGAAGATTAGGATTAGGGTTAGGATTAATGGTTAGCGCGAGAGTTAACGCTTAGGGTTAAGGTTAAGAGTTAGGGTTTAGGGTTAGTTTTAGGGTTAGAGTTATGTGCTATGGTTTGTGTTAGAGGTTAGTGTTAGGTTTACTGGTCACCGTTAGGGTTACGTTTAGGGGGTATCATTAGGGTTATGGTTAGGGTTAGGGTTAAGGGATAGGATTACGGTTAAGTGTTGGGCTTAGGGTTAGAGTTTAGTGTTAAGGTTACCATTAAGTATTAGGGTTAGGGTCACGGTTAAATGCTTGGGTGCGGGTAATGTTTAGGGTCAGGGTTTAGGTTCACGGATAGGGTTAGTGTTAAGGGATACGGGTAGGTTTAGGGTTCAGGGTTAGTGTTAGCATTAGGGCTTAAGGTTAGGATTAGGCGGTAGGTTAGATTTAGGGTTAGATCTAGGCGATAGGGTAAGGGCTAGCGTTAGGGTTAAGAGATAGCGTTAGGTTTAATGCTTAGGATTACGGTTAGGGTTTGGGGTTAAAGTAAGTGTTAGGGGTTAGGTTTAAGGATTCAAGGTTAGGGTTATTTTTAGCTGTAGTGTTAGGGTTAGGGATAAGGGATCCCATTAGCATTAAGTGTCTTCCTTACTGTAGGGTTAAGGGTTAGGCTTAGAGTTAAAGGTTAAGGTTAGTGTCAGGGTTAAGATTTAGGGTGAGGGTTAACGGTTAGGGTAAAGGTTAAGCGTTAGGTTTAGGGATTAGTGATTAGGGTTTTTGGTTAGGGTTAGGGTTAGGGTTAGTGTTAGGGTTAGCGGTTAGGAGTTAGTGTTTTATGAAGGGGTATGGTTAGAATTAGGATTGGGGTTAGAGTTAGGGTGAGGTATAGGGGTTAGGTTTCGGGGTTAGTTTTAGGGTAAAAGGATAGGATTAGGGTTACGGGTTGGGCTTAGGTTTAGTGTTAAAGTTTACTGCTTGGGTTAGGGATAGGGTTCAGGGTTAGCTTTAGGGGTTCTGGTTAGGGTTAGGTGTTAGGTTAGTGTCAGGGTTAGGTCTAGTCGTGAGGGTAAGGTTTAGGGTTAGCTTTAAGAGCTAGGGTTACGTTTAATGGTTAAGATTAGGATTAGGGTTAAGGGTTAGGGTAAGGCTTAGGGGTTAGGGTGAAGGGTTAGGGTCAAGGGTTAGGGTTTTTGTTAGGCATAGCGTTGGGGTTAGAAGTAAGGGTTACTGTCAGTGTTAGCGTTGTAGGTAGGGTTACGGTTAGGGTTAGCGGTTTAGAATTAGGGTTAGGGATTAGGTGTCACAGTGATGACTAGGAGATAGGGTTAGAATTATGGGATAGGGGTTGTTCTCAGGAAATGGGTTATGCATTAACGTTAGCATAAGAGGTTAAAGTTAGGCGCACGGTGAGGTTTACTTGTTAAGGGGAGAAATAGGAACAGGGTTCGGTGTTATGTTCAGGGTTAGGGTTATCTGTTAAAGGTATTGTTTATGCTTAGCGCACGGGCCCTGTCTGCATTAGGCGGGCGGGGGGTGTTTAGGGGCCTGGGTTTGTACCCGGGAACCCACTCTATCATACTCTGGGTATGGGCCCGTGGGTTTCATGGAGGACACAGTGGTAGAGCCTCCTTTCACGCATGGCATGGGAGGATTGCAGGCTTTCTAAACTCTAAGAAAGCAAGAAGTCTGAGAATTAGATTTAGGGTTAGGATTCTGGTTAGGGTTAAGGATGAAGTTTAGTGTTAGGGTGAGGGCTTAGGGTTAGGGATTAGGGTTAGGGTTAAAGGTTACTCTTAGGTTTAACGGATACACTTTGGTTTAGGGTTGAGGTTTACGGTTAGGGTTAAGATGAGGGGTTAGGGTTTGGTACAGGGTTAGGGTTAAGTGTTAGGTTTAGGGTTGAAGATTAGGATTAGGGTTAGGATTAAAGGTTAGCGTGAGAGTTAACGCTTAGGGTTAAGGTTAAGAGTTAGGGTTTAGGGTTAGGGTTAGGGTTAGTTTTAGGGTTAGAGTTATGTGCTATGGTTTGTGTTACAGGTTAGGGTTAGGTTTACTGGTCACGGTTAGGGTTACGTTTAGGGGTTAGCATTAGTTTTAGGGTTGGGGTTAAGGGATAGGTTTAGGGATAAGTGTTGGGCTTAGGGTTAGGGTTTAGTGTTATGGTTAGCATTAAGGATTAGGGTTAGGGTCAGGGTTAAATGCTTGGGTGCGGGTAATGGTTAGGGTCAGGGTTAAGGTTCACGGATAGGGTTAGTGTTAAGGGTTACGGGTAGGTTTAGGGTTCAGGGTTAGTGTTAGCATTAGTGCTTAAGGTTAGGATTAGGCGGTGGGTTAGATTTAGGGTTAGATCTAGGCGTTAGGGTAAGGGCTAGCGTTAGGGTTAAGAGATAGGGTTAGGTTTAATGCTTAGGATTAGGGTTAGGGTTTGGGGTTAAAGTAAGTGTTAGGGGTTAGGTTTAAGGATCCAAGGTTAGGGTTATTTTTAGCTGTAGTGTTAGGGTTAGGGATAAGGGATCCCATTAGCATTAAGGGTCTTCCTTACTGTAGGGTTAAGGGTTAGGCTTAGAGTTAAAGGTGAAGGTTAGGGTCAGTGTTAAGATTTAGGGTGAGGGTTAACGCTTAGGGTAAAGGTTAAGCATTAGGGTTAGGGATTAGTGATTAGGGTTTTTGGTTAGTGTTAGGGTTAGCGGTTAGGAGTTATTGTTTTATGAAGGGGTATGGTTAGAATTAGGATTGGGGTTAGAGTTAGGGTGAGGTATAGGGGTTAGGTTTAGGGGTTAGTTTTAGGGTAAAAGGATAGGATTAGGGTTACGGGTTGGGCTTAGGTTTAGGGTTAAAGTTCACTGCTAGGGTTAGGGATAGGGTTTAGGGTTAGCTTTAGGGGTTCTGGTTAGGGTTAGGTGTTAGGTTAGTGTCAGGGTTATGTCTAGTCGTGAGGGTAAGGTTTAGGGTTAGCTTTAAGAGCTAGGTTTAGGTTTAATGGTTAGGATTAGGATTAGGGTTAAGGGTTAGGGTAAGGCTTAGGGGTTAGGGTGAAGGGTTAGGGTCAAGGGTTAGGGTTTTTGTTAGGCATAGCGTTGGTGTTAGAAGTAAGGGTTACTGTCAGTGTTAGGGTTGTAGGTAGGGTTACGGTTAGGGTTAGCGGTTTAGAATTAGGGTTAGGGATTAGGTGTCACAGTGATGACTAGGAGATAGGGTTAGAATTATGGGATAGGGGTTGTTCTCAGGAAATGGGTTATTCATTAACGTTAGGATAAGAGGTTAAAGTTAGGCGCACGGTGAGGTTTACGTGTTAAGGGGAGAAATAGGAACAGGGTTGGGTGTTATGTTCAGGGTTAGGGTTATCTGTTAAAGGTATTGTTTATGGTTAGCGCACGGGCCCTGTCTGCATTAGGCGGGCGGGGGGAGTTTAGGGGGCTGGGATTGTACCCGGGAACCCACTCTATCATACTCTGGGTATGGGCCCGTGGGTTTCATGCAGGACACAGTGGTAGAGCCTCCTTTCACGCATGGCATGGGAGGATTGCAGGCTTTCTAAACTCTAAGAAAGCAAGAAGTCTGAGAATTAGATTTAGGGTTAGGATTCTGGTTAGGGTTAAGGATGAAGTTTAGTGTTAGGGTGAGGGCTTAGGGTTAGGGAATAGGGTTAGAGTTAAAGGTTACTCTTAGGTTTAACGGTTACACTTTGTTTAGGGTTGAGGTTTACGGTTAGGGTTAAGATGAGCGGTTAGGGTTTGGTACAGGGTTAGGGTTAAGTGTTAGGTTTAGGGTTGAAGATTAGGATTAGGGTTAGGATTAAAGGTTAGCGTGAGAGTTAACGCTTAGGGTTAAGGTTAAGAGTTAGGGTTTAGGGTTAGGGTTAGGGTTAGTTTTAGGGTTAGAGTTATGTGCTATGGTTTGTGTTAGAGGTTAGGGTTAGGTTTAGTGGTCACGGTTAGGGTTACGTTTAGGGGGTAGCATTAGGGTTAGGGTTAGGGTTAAGGGATAGGATTAGGGATAAGTGTTGGGCTTACGGTTAGGGTTTAGTGTTAGGGTTAGCATTAAGGATTAGGGATAGGGTCAGGGTTAAATGCTTGGGTGCGGGTAATGGTTAGGGTCAGGGTTAAGGTTCACGGATAGGGTTAGTGTTAAATGTTACGGGTAGGTTTAGGGTTCAGGGTTAGTGTTAGCATTAGGGCTTAAGGTTAGGATTAGGCGGTAGGTTAGATTTAGGGTTAGATCTAGGCGTTAGTGTAAGGGCTAGCGTTAGGGTTAAGAGATAGGGTTAGGTTTAATGCTTAGGATTAGGGTTAGGGTTTGGGGTTAAAGTAAGTGTTAGGGGTTAGGTTTAAGGATCCAAGGTTAGGGTTATTTTTAGCTGTAGTGTTAGGGTTAGGGATAAGGGATCCCATTAGCATTAAGGGTCTTCCATACTGTAGGGTTAAGGGTTAGGCTTAGAGTTAAAGGTGAAGGTTAGGGTCAGTGTTAAGAATTAGGATGAGGGTTAACGGTTAGGGTAAAGGTTAAGCGTTAGGGTTAGGGATTAGTGATTAGGGTTTTTGGTTAATGTTAGGGTTAGCGGTTAGGAGTTAGTTTTTTATGAAGGGGTATGGTTAGAATTAGGATTGGGGTTAGAGTTAGGGTGAGTTATAGGGGTTAGGTTTAGGGGTTAGTTTTAGGGTAAAAGGATAGGATTAGGGTTACAGGTTGGGCTTAGGTTTAGGGTTAAAGTTTACTGCTAGGGTTAGGGATAGGGTTCAGGGTTAGCTTTAGGGGTTCTGGTTAGGGTTAGGTGTTAGGTTAGTGTCAGGGTTAGGTCTAGTCGTGAGGGTAAGGTTTAGGCTTAGCTTTAAGAGCTAGGGTTAGGTTTAATGGTTAGGATTAGGATTAGGGTTAAGGGTTAGGGTAAGGCTTAGGGGTTAGGGTGAAGGGTTAGGGTCAAGGGTTAGGGTTTTTGTTAGGCATAGCATTGGGGTTAGAAGTAAGGGTTACTGTCAGTGTTAGGGTTGTAGGTAGGGTTACGGTTAGGGTTAGCGGTTTAGAATTAGGGTTAGGGATTAGGTGTCACAGTGATGACTAGGAGATAGGGTTAGAATTATGGGATAGGGGTTGTTCTCAGGAAATGGGTTATGCATTAACGTTAGGATAAGAGGTTAAAGTTAGGCGCACGGTGAGGTTTACGTGTTAAGGGGAGAAATAGGAAAAGGGTTAGGTGTTATGTTCAGGGTTAGGGTTATCTGTTAAAGGTATTGTTTATGCTTAGCGCACGGGCCCTGTCTGCATTAGGCGGGCGGGGGGAGTTTAGGGGGCTGGGATTGTACCCGGGAACCCACTCTATCATACTCTGGGTATGGGCCCGTGGGTTTCATGCAGGACACAGTGGTAGAGCCTCCTTTCACGCATGGCATGGGAGGATTGCAGGCTTTCTAAACTCTAAGAAAGCAAGAAGTCTGAGAATTAGATTTAGGGTTAGGATTCTGGTTAGGGTTAAGGATGAAGTTTAGTGTTAGGATGAGGGCTTAGGGTTAGGGATTAGGGTTAGGGTTAAAGGTTACTCTTAGGTTTAACGGTTACACTTTGGTTTAGGGTTGAGGTTTACGGTTAGGGTTAAGATGAGGGGTTACGGTTTGGTACAGGGTTAGGATTAAGTATTAGGTTTAGGGTTGAAGATTAGGATTAGGGTTAGGATTAAAGGTTAGCGTGAGAGTTAACCCTTAGGGTTAAGGATAAGAGTTAGGGTTTAGGGTTAGGGTTAGGGTTAGTTTTAGGGTTAGAGTTATGTGCTATGGTTTGTGTTAGAGGTTAGGGTTAGGTTTACTGGTCACGGTTAGGGTTACGTTTAGGGGTTAGCATTAGTTTTAGGGTTGGGGTTAAGGGATAGGTTTAGGGATAAGTGTTGGGCTTAGGGTTAGGGTTTAGTGTTATGGTTAGCATTAAGGATTAGGGTTAGGGTCAGGGTTAAATGCTTGGGTGCGGGTAATGGTTAGGGTCAGGGTTAAGGTTCACGGATAGGGTTAGTGTTAAGGGTTACGGGTAGGTTTAGGGTTCAGGGTTAGTGTTAGCATTAGTGCTTAAGGTTAGGATTAGGCGGTGGGTTAGATTTAGGGTTAGATCTAGGCGTTAGGGTAAGGGCTAGCGTTAGGGTTAAGAGATAGGGTTAGGTTTAATGCTTAGGATTAGGGTTAGGGTTTGGGGTTAAAGTAAGTGTTAGGGGTTAGGTTTAAGGATCCAAGGTTAGGGTTATTTTTAGCTGTAGTGTTAGGGTTAGGGATAAGGGATCCCATTAGCATTAAGGGTCTTCCTTACTGTAGGGTTAAGGGTTAGGCTTAGAGTTAAAGGTGAAGGTTAGGGTCAGTGTTAAGATTTAGGGTGAGGGTTAACGCTTAGGGTAAAGGTTAAGCATTAGGGTTAGGGATTAGTGATTAGGGTTTTTGGTTAGTGTTAGGGTTAGCGGTTAGGAGTTATTGTTTTATGAAGGGGTATGGTTAGAATTAGGATTGGGGTTAGAGTTAGGGTGAGGTATAGGGGTTAGGTTTAGGGGTTAGTTTTAGGGTAAAAGGATAGGATTAGGGTTACGGGTTGGGCTTAGGTTTAGGGTTAAAGTTCACTGCTAGGGTTAGGGATAGGGTTTAGGGTTAGCTTTAGGGGTTCTGGTTAGGGTTAGGTGTTAGGTTAGTGTCAGGGTTATGTCTAGTCGTGAGGGTAAGGTTTAGGGTTAGCTTTAAGAGCTAGGTTTAGGTTTAATGGTTAGGATTAGGATTAGGGTTAAGGGTTAGGGTAAGGCTTAGGGGTTAGGGTGAAGGGTTAGGGTCAAGGGTTAGGGTTTTTGTTAGGCATAGCGTTGGTGTTAGAAGTAAGGGTTACTGTCAGTGTTAGGGTTGTAGGTAGGGTTACGGTTAGGGTTAGCGGTTTAGAATTAGGGTTAGGGATTAGGTGTCACAGTGATGACTAGGAGATAGGGTTAGAATTATGGGATAGGGGTTGTTCTCAGGAAATGGGTTATTCATTAACGTTAGGATAAGAGGTTAAAGTTAGGCGCACGGTGAGGTTTACGTGTTAAGGGGAGAAATAGGAACAGGGTTGGGTGTTATGTTCAGGGTTAGGGTTATCTGTTAAAGGTATTGTTTATGGTTAGCGCACGGGCCCTGTCTGCATTAGGCGGGCGGGGGGAGTTTAGGGGGCTGGGATTGTACCCGGGAACCCACTCTATCATACTCTGGGTATGGGCCCGTGGGTTTCATGCAGGACACAGTGGTAGAGCCTCCTTTCACGCATGGCATGGGAGGATTGCAGGCTTTCTAAACTCTAAGAAAGCAAGAAGTCTGAGAATTAGATTTAGGGTTAGGATTCTGGTTAGGGTTAAGGATGAAGTTTAGTGTTAGGATGAGTGCTTAGGGTTAGGGAATAGGGTTAGAGTTAAAGGTTACTCTTAGGTTTAACGGTTACACTTTGTTTAGGGTTGAGGTTTACGGTTAGGGTTAAGATGAGCGGTTAGGGTTTGGTACAGGGTTAGGGTTAAGTGTTAGGTTTAGGGTTGAAGATTAGGATTAGGGTTAGGATTAAAGGTTAGCGTGAGAGTTAACGCTTAGGGTTAAGGTTAAGAGTTAGGGTTTAGGGTTAGGGTTAGGGTTAGTTTTAGGGTTAGAGTTATGTGCTATGGTTTGTGTTAGAGGTTAGGGTTAGGTTTAGTGGTCACGGTTAGGGTTACGTTTAGGGGGTAGCATTAGGGTTAGGGTTAGGGTTAAGGGATAGGATTAGGGATAAGTGTTGGGCTTACGGTTAGGGTTTAGTGTTAGGGTTAGCATTAAGGATTAGGGTTAGGGTCAGGGTTAAATGCTTGGGTGCGGGTAATGGTTAGGGTCAGGGTTAAGGTTCACGGATAGGGTTAGTGTTAAAGGTTACGGGTAGGTTTAGGGTTCAGGGTTAGTGTTAGCATTAGGGCTTAAGGTTAGGATTAGGCGGTAGGTTAGATTTAGGGTTAGATCTAGGCGTTAGGGTAAGGGCTAGCGTTAGGGTTAAGAGATAGGGTTAGGTTTAATGCTTAGGATTAGGGTTAGGGTTTGGGGTTAAAGTAAGTGTTAGGGGTTAGGTTTAAGGATCCAAGGTTAGGGTTATTTTTCGCTGTAGTGTTAGGGTTAGGGATAAGGGATCCCATTAGCATTAAGGGTCTTCCATACTGTAGGGTTAAGGGTTAGGGTTAGAGTTAAAGGTGAAGGTTAGGGTCAGTGTTAAGAATTAGGATGAGGGTTAACGGTTAGGGTAAAGGTTAACCGTTAGGGTTAGGGATTAGTGATTAGAGTTTTTGGTTAGTGTTAGGGTTAGCGGTTAGGAGTTAGTGTATTATGAATGGGTATGGTTACAATTAGGATTGGGGTTAGAGTTAGGGTGAGGTATAGGGGTTAGGTTTAGAGGTTACATTTAGGGTAAAAGGATAGGATTAGGGTTACGGGTTGGGCTTAGGTTTAGGGTTAAAGTTTAATGCTGGGGTTAGGGATAGGGTTCAGGGTTAGCTTTAGGGGTTCTGGTTAGTGTTAAGTGTTAGGTTAGTGTCAGGGTTAGGTCTAGTCGTGAGGGTAAGGTTTAGGGTTAGCTTTAAGAGCTAGGGTTAGGTTTAATGGTTAGGATTAGGATTAGGGTTAAGGGTTAGGGTAAGGCTTAGGGGTTAGGGTGAAGGGTTAGGGTCAAGGGTTAGGGTTTTTGTTAGGCATAGCGTTGGGGTTAGAAGTAAGGGTTACTGTCAGTGTTAGGGTTGTAGGTAGGGTTACGGTTAGGGTTAGTGGTTTAGAATTAGGGTTAGGGATTAGGTGTCACAGTGATGACTAGGAGATAGGGTTAGAATTATGGGATAGGGGTTGTTCTCAGGAAATGGGTTATGCATTAACGTTAGGATAAGAGGTTAAAATCAGGAGCACGGTGAGGTTTACGTGTTAAGGGGAGAAATAGGAACAGGGTTCGGTGTTATGTTCAGCGTTAGGGTTATCTGTTAAAGGTATTGTTTATGCTTAGCGCACGGGCCCTGTCTGCATTAGGCGGGCGGGGGGAGTTTAGGGGGCTGGGATTGTACTCGGGAACCCACTCTATCATACTCTGGGTATGGGCCCGTGGGTTTCATGCAGGACACAGTGGTAGAGCCTCCTTTCACGCATGGCATGGCAGGATTGCAGGCTTTCTAAACTCTAAGAAAGCAAGAAGTCTGAGAATTAGATTTAGGGTTAGGATTCTGGTTAGGGTTAAGGATGAAGTTTAGTGTTAGGGTGAGGGCTTAGGGTTAGGGATTAGGGTTAGGGTTAATGGTTACTCTTAGGTTTAACGGTTACACTTTGGTTTAGGGTTGAGGGTTAAGGTTAAGGTGAGGGGTTAGGGTTTGGTACAGGGTTAGGGTTAAGTGTAAGGTTTAGGGTTGAAGATTAGGATTAGGGTTAGGATTAAAGGTTAGCGTGAGAGTTAACGCTTAGGGTTAAGGTGAAGAGTTAGGGTTTAGGGTTAGGGTTAGGGTTAGTTTTAGGTTTAGAGTTAAGTGCTATGGTTTGTGTTAGAGGTTAGGGTTAGGTTTACTGGTCACGGTTAGGGTTACGTTTAGGGGTTAGCATTAGTTTTAGGGTTAGGGTTACGGGATAGGTTTAGGGATAAGTGTTGGGCTTAGGGTTAGGGTTTAGTGTTATGGTTAGCATTAAGGATTAGGGTTAGGGTCAGGGTTAAATGCTTGGGTGCGGGTAATGGTTAGGGTCAGGATTAAGGTTCACGGATAGGGTTAGTGTTAAGGGTTACGGGTAGGTTTAGGGTTCAGGGTTAGTGTTAGCATTAGTGCTTAAGGTTAGGATTAGGCGGTAGGTTAGATTTAGGGTTAGATCTAGGCGTTAGGGTAAGGCCTAGCGTTAGGGTTAAGAGATAGGGTTAGGTTTAATGCTTAGGATTAGGGTTAGGGTTTGGGGTTAAAGTAAGTGTTAGGGGTTAGGTTTAAGGATCCAAGGTTAGGGTTATTTTTAGCTGTAGTGTTAGGGTTAGGGATAAGGGATCCCATTAGCATTAAGGGTCTTCCTTACTGTAGGGTTAAGGGTTAGGCTTAGAGTTAAAGGTTAAGGTTAGGTCAGTGTTAAGATTTACGGTGAGGGTTAACGGTTAGGGTAAAGGTTAAACGTTAGGGTTAGGGATTAGTGATTAGGGTTTTTTGATAGTGTTAGAGTTATCGGTTAGGAGTTAGTGTTTTATGAAGGGGTATGGTTAGAATTAGGATTGGGGTTAGAGTTAGGGTGAGGTATAGGGGTTAGGTTTAGGGGTTAGTTTTAGGGTAAAAGGATAGGATTAGGGTTACGGGTTCGGCTTAGGTTTAGGGTTAAAGTTTACTGCTAGGGTTAGGGATAGGGTTCAGGGTTAGCTTTAGGGGTTCTGGTTAGGGTTAGGTGTTAGGTTAGTGTCAGGGTTAGGTCTAGTCATGAGGGTAAGGTTTAGGGTTAGCTTTAAGAGCTAGGGTTATGTTTAATGGTTAGGATTAGGATTAGGGTTAAGGGTTAGGGTTAGCATTAATGATTAGGGTTAGACCCAGGGTTAAATGCTTGGGTGCGGGTAATGTTTAGGGTCAGGGTTAAGATTCACGGATAGGGTTAGTGTTAAGAGTTACGGGTAGGTTTAGGGTTCAGGGTTAGTGTTAGCATTAGGGCTTAAGGTTAGGATTAGGCGGTGGGTTAGATTTAGGGTTAGATCTAGGCGTTAGGGTAAGGGCTAGCGTTAGTGTTAAGAGATAGGGTTAGGTTTAATGCTTAGGATTAGGGTTAGGGTTTGGGGTTAAAGTAAGTGTTAGGGGTTAGGTTTAAGGATCCAAGGATAGGGTTATTTTTAGCTGTAGTGTTAGGGTTAGGGATAAGGGATCCCATTAGCATTAAGGGTCTTCCTTACTGTAGGGTTAAGGGTTAGGCTTAGAGTTAAAGGTTAAGGTTAGGGTCAGTGTTAAGATTTAGGGTGAGGGTTAACGGTCAGGGTAAAGGTTAAGCGTTAGGGTTAGGGATTAGTGATTAGGGTTTTTGGTTAGTGTTAGGGTTAGCGGTTAGGAGTTAGTGTTTTATGAAGGGGTATGGTTAGAATTAGGATTGGGGTTAGAGTTAGGGTGAGGTATAGGGGTTAGGTTTAGGGGTTAGTTTTAGGGTAAAAGGATAGGATTAGGGTTACGGGTTGGGCTTAGGTTTAGGGTTAAAGTTTACTGCTAGGGTTAGGGATAGGTTTCAGGGTTAGCTTTAGGGGTTCTGGTTAGGGTTAGGTGTTAGGTTAGTGTCAGGGTTAGGTCTAGTCGTGAGGGTAAGGTTTAGGGTTAGCTTTAAGAGCTAGGGTTAGGTTTAATGGTTAGGATTAGGATTAGGGTTAATTGTTAGGGTAAGGCTTAGGGGTTAGGGTGAAGGGTTAGGGTCAAGGGTTAGGGTTTTTGTTAGGCATAGCGTTGTGGTTAGAAGTAAGGGTTACTGTCAGTGTTAGGGTTGTAGGTAGGGTTACGGTTAGGGTTAGCGGTTTAGAATTAGGGTTAGGGATTAGGTGTCACAGTGATGACTAGGGGATAGGGTTAGAATTATGGGATAGGGGTTGTTCTCAGGAAATGGGTTATGCATTTACGTTAGGATAAGAGGTTAAAGTTAGGCGCACGGTGAGGTTTACGTGTTAAGGGGAGAAATAGGAACAGGGTTGGGTGTTATGTTCAGGGTTAGGGTTATCTGTTAAAGGTATTGTTTATGCTTAGCGCACAGGCCCTGTCTGCATTAGGCGGGCGGGGGGAGTTTAGGGGGCTGGGATTGTACCCGGGAACCCACTCTATCATACTCTGGGTATGGGCCCGTGGGTTTCATGCAGGACACAGTGGTAGAGCCTCCTTTCACGCATGGCATGGGAGGATTGCAGGCTTTCTAAACTCTAAGAAAGCAAGAAGTCTGAGAATTAGATTTAGGGTTAGGATTATGGTTAGGGTTAAGGATGAAGTTTAGTGTTAGGGTGAGTGCCTAGGGTTAGGGATTAGCGTTAGGGTTAAAGGTTACTCTTAGGTTTAACGGTTACACTTTGGTTTAGGGTTGAGGTTTACGGTTAGGGTTAAGATGAGGAATTAGGATTTGGTACAGGGTTAGGGTTAAGTGTTAGGTTTAGGGTTGAAGATTAGAATTAGGGTTAGGATTAAAGGTTAGCGTGAGAGTTAACGCTTAGGGTTAATGTTAAGAATTTGGGTTTAGGGTTAAGGTTAGGGTTAGTTTTAGGGTTAGAGTTATGTGCTATGGTTTGTGTTAGACGTTAGGGTTAGGTTTACTGGTCACGGTTAGGGTTACGTTTAGGGGTTAGCATTAGTTTTAGGGTTAGGGTTAAGGGATAGGATTAGGGTTAAGTGTTGGGCTTAGTGTTAGGGCTGAGTGTTAGGGTCATCATTAAGGATTAGGTTAAGGTTAGGGTCAGTGTTAAGATTTAGGGTGAGGGTTAACGGTTAGGGTAAAGGTTAAGCGTTAGGGTTAGGGATTAGTGATTAGGGTTTTTGGTTAGTGTTAGGGTTAGCGGTTAGGAGCTAGTGTTTTAGCTAGTATGGTTAGAATTAGGATTGGGGTTAGAGTTAGGGTGAGGTATAGGGGTTAGGTTTAGCGGTTAGTTTTAGGGTAAAAGGATAGGATTAGTGTTACGGGTTGGGCTTAGGTTTAGGGTTAAAGTTTACTGCTAGGGTTAGGGATAGGGTTCAGGGTTAGCTTTAGGGGTTCTGGTTAGGGTTAGGTGTTAGGTTAGTGTCAGGGTTAGGTCTAGTCGTGAGGGTAAGGTTTAGGGTTAGCTTTAAGAGCTAGGGTTAGGTTTAACAGTTAAGATTAGGATTAGGGTTAAGGGTTAGGGTAAGGCTTAGGGGTTAGGGTGAAGGGTTAGGGTCAAGGGTTAGGGTTTTTGTTAGGCATAGCGTTGGGGTTAGAAGTAAGGGTTACTGTCAGTGTTAGGGTTGTAGGTAGGGTTACGGTTAGAGTTAGCGGTTTAGAATTAGGGATAGGGATTAGGTGTCACAGTGATGACTAGGAGATAGGGTTAGAATTATGGGATAGGGGTTGTTCTCAGGAAATGGGTTATGCATTAACGTTAGGATAAGAGGTTAAAGTTAGGCGCACGGTGAGGTTTACGTGTTAAGGGGAGAAATAGGAACAGGGTTGGGTGTTATGTTCAGGGTTAGGGTTATCTGTTAAAGGTATTGTTTATGCTTAGCGCCCGGGCCCTGTCTGCATTAGGCGAGCGGGGGGAGTTAAAGGGGCTGGGATTGTACCCGGGAACCCACTCTATCATTCTCTGGGTATGGGCCCATGGGTTTCATGCAGGACACAGTGGTAGAGCCTCCTTTCATGCATGGCATGGGAGGATTGCAGGCTTTCTAAACTCTAAGAAAGCAAGCGAAGATGGCGGAGTGGCGGTGACTGCTCGGATCTGCGCCCCGGCGAGGAACCGTGGGTCCGGACCTGCCACAATGCTAGAGGACCGCTCCCACACAGGAACAGCGGTGTGAATCCACGGAGAATCAGCGTGGGACAAACAGAGCAAGTGAGGTCTGAGGTGAACAGAAATTAAGATCGCGGAACTCTGCGGAAGGCGCGGAACAGACAGTAGCCAGCGGAGCGCAGGCGGCTGCGCCCGCCCCCAGGTGGGGCAGGGGCAGTCTTTAGGAAAAGCGGCTTGCGCTCCTCACTGACCTCCACCCCCAATTGCTTGGAGACCCCCTCGCAAGCCAGAGCAGAATCACCGAGCGAGACGTAGGGCAATGCAGACAGGAGGCTTTTTCGGGAGAATAGCTTGGAACCTGGGAAGTCTCGGCTGAGACAGTCCTTGGCGAGAAGGGACGGACCTGTGCCGGGGGGAGGGGCACGAACAATCCCCGATCAGCGAATTGCGCTGTACCTCTGCGCTACTTTTGTCGGTGTTTCTTCAGCCGGTGGCCCCCGGCGGCTTTGCCCGCCAAACACCCCGGCAGCGGCGGTCCCTGGTCTCTGCCTGCCGGGGAGCCGGTCCCCCTCCGACCCCGGAGCGCTGCGGGCGCCATCTTGAAAGCAAAGGCGGAACCGCTCGGGAGCCATAAGGTGCCCAGCGGCTCTCTCTCCCCGGCGCCCCCCGCTGGTCTCTGGGCCCGCGCCATCTCCGCCGGCCGCACTCGGCGTGAAGGGGCGGAGCTGCGCTAAGACGTAAAATAAACATTGAGTTGCCGCTCCGGAATCAACGGAGCGGGCGTGAAGGGGCGGAGCTGCGCTAAGGCGCAAAAACACAATCATTGAGCCGCTGAACTATATACTTCAGAATTGTGTATCCCTTCGTTTAGTGATGCGCTGTAGTGCTGTGTAGCTCTGTTTTTGTTCTTTTGTGTTTGTGTTTTCGCTGTTTCTGGGTTAGGTCTCTTTGTGTTATTTGTTAGTTTGGTTTTTGTTTTTCCTTTGTTTTGTTTTGTTTTATTTTGCTTCTTTTGTTTTTTTTTTTTGTTGTTGTTGTTTTGTTTTTTCTTTTCTCTTTCCTTTTTTTCCCTCTTCTCTTCTCCTTTTCTTTTCTCTTTCTTTTTCTTCTCCTTCTGTTCTTTCTTTTCACTTCCCTTTTTTTTTCTTTTTTTCTTTTTTTCTTTTCTTTTCTTTTTTCTTTTTCCTTATTTCTTCTCTCTTTTTGCCTTCTAACTGGGAACCCACGGTGAGCTTGGGAACGGGCCAGGCCCCTGGCTCTGGTACATACCGGAACCTGAGTAGTCACTCCCAACGCCGGCGATCTGCGGGCGTGCAATAGCCATCTTGGGGCCCACAGCCAAGTCAATGCGGAGCAATAGGGTGCCAAGAGGCTCCCTGGACGGCCCCCTCCCCTGGTCCACAGACCTTATATAGGGTCCCCACCCACGTCTAAACATTGACTACTTCTCCAGAAGTGAGAGTGTGGAGCCTGGTCCCTGGGGACATTGGGCCAAGGCAGACTTTTGCCTGTGGGAGTTGCGGCAAATGGGGCGCTGAGCGAGCGAGGGCACCATCCACTCCCCACAGCTAGTATCTTTCCTGCAGATAGAGACAGAAACCACCCCTATAGAGGAAGAACCAAAGGGAAACAAACAAACAAAGAGAATTTTGGTCCACTACTAGTGTGGACCCTACCTGCCCTCTGAAAGACTACAACACAGTGTCCTAACTCACCAAAGCAGTCTTGGATCACTCCAATCCTCTAGGAATGGACCCATCAGAAGCAGTCCCCCAACTGAAATAGAAAAATTTCTAAACAATTCACAACAGTCTTCCCCTCTTGCCAAAGGAAGCAATATACCTAGACTGCTCCACAGCCTAAGAATAGAGCACAGAGAGTGCTGTTAACCAGACTAAATCTATAAGTAAAGATCCAACGATCAATCTAGATGGGAAGGGCCCAGCGAAAAAACACAGGAAGCACAAAGAATCAAACAGAAAGCTCACCCCCAAAGAGAAATACCGGCTCTCAACCATTTGACACAAACCAGACTCAAAACACCAACATGTCACAGGAAGAATTCCAATTATGGATCATAAACAAGCTGAATAATATACAAGAATCAATGGACAGACAACACAAGGAAAATGCAAAAAAAATACAGGATTTGGAGGAAAAATTCACTAAAGAAATTGAAATATTGAAGAAAAACCAAACTGAACTCCTAGAAATGAAGAATTCACTCAGAGAGCTACAAAACACTGTGGAAAGTCTCAAAAGCAGGGTAGATCAAACAGAGGAAAGAATCTCAGAAATTGAAGACAACTCCTTCCAACTAAATAAGTCAGTCACAGAGATAGATCAAAAAAGTAAGAGAAATGATCTGAGTCTTCAAGAAATGTGGGATTATGTGAAGAAACCTAACTTGAGAGTTATTGGCATTCCTGAGGGCGAAGAAGATAATAAGCAAGGGTTGGACAAGCTATTTGAAGACATAATCGAGGAAAATTTTCCAGGCCTTGCCAATACTCTAGACATACAGATTCAAGAAGCTCAAAGGACCCCTGGGAGATTCATAGCAAATAGGAAAACACCACGCCACGTAGTCATCAGGCTGACCAAAATATCCACTAAAGAGTCCCTTCTCCGAGCTGTAAGGAGAAAGAAACAGGTAACTTACAAAGGAAAACCCATCAGAATTACGCCAGATTTCTCAGCTGAAACCTTACAAGCAAGAAGAGGTTGGGGCCCCATTTTCACGCTTCTGAAACAGAATAATGCCCAGCCTAGAATCTTGTACCCAGCTAAGCTAAGTTTTCTATACGAAGGAGAAATCAAGACATTCTCAGATAAACAAAGGTTGAAGGAATTCACCAAGACAAGACCAGCCCTGCAAGAAGTACTCAAAAGAGAGTTACACACGGATCAGCACAAGAAAGATCCACGAATGTAAAACTACTCAAGAGCTAAAGATCAAATTCCAGATACCACAATGGCTCAGGAGAGAAAACATCGCAATGAAGTTCTACCCAACAAGCTGAACAAAAAACCGTCTCACTTATCAGTTTTCTCAATAAATGTGAATGGCTTGAATTCCCCGCTCAAGAGACATAGACTGTCCCAATGGATAAAAAAGCACAAGCCAAGTATCTGCTGTCTCCAAGAAACCCACCTAACGAGCAAAGATGCATTTAGACTGAAAGTAAAAGGATGGAAATCGGTATTTCAAGCAAACGGTAACGAAAAGAAAGCTGGTGTGGCAATCTTAATTTCCAATAACTTAGCTTTCAAACCAACAAAAATAATTAAAGACAAAAATGGCTACTACATACTGGTCAAGGGCACAATTCAACAAGAAGCCATGACTATACTCAATATATATGCACCCAACCTAGGTGCACCTAGATTCATAAAGCAAACCCTACTAGATCTGAACCAGATGATAGATAATAATACTGTAATAGCTGGAGACTTTAACACCCCACTGACAGTACAGGACAGATCCTCTAAACAGAAAATAAACAAAGACATAATGGACCTCAATAGAATGCTAGAACAAATGGGCATGGCTGACATCTATAGGACATTCTACCCAAAGTCCACAGAATATACATTCTTCTCATCAGCTCACAGGACATTCTCTAAGATTGACCATGTCCTAGGACATAAATCATGTCTTCAAAAATTCAAAAAAATAGAAATTATACCATGCATCTTCTCAGATCACAGCGGAATAAAAGTAACAATGATCACAAACAGAAACCCTCACTCTTACTCAAAGTCATGGAAGCTAAATAACCTTCTCCTGAATAATTATTCTATAAAAGAAGAAATCAAGATGGAAATCAAAAATTTCTTTGAATTAAATGACAATGGAGATACAACTTATCAAAATCTATGGGATGCAGCTAAAGCAGTCCTGAGAGGAAAATTCATATCCATAAATGCCTATATCAAAAAGACAGAAAACATGCAAATAGACAACCTAACGAATAGACTCAAAGAGCTGGAGAAAGAAGAACAGAACGATCCCAAACCCAGCAGAAGGCAAGAAATTACTAAGATCAAATCAGAACTAAATGAAAAGGACAACAAAGAAACTATAAGGGAAATTAATAAAACAAAAAGTTGGTTCTTTGAAAAGATAAACAAAATAGACACACCTCTGGCTAGACTAACCAAGAGCACAAAAGTAAAATCTCTAATAACCTCCATTAGGAACATGAAAGGAGAAATCACAACCGATGCTACAGAGATACAAGATATCATCTATGAATTCTACAAAAATCTTTATGCACACAAACTGGAGAACGTGGAGGAAATGGACAAATTTTTAGAAACACATAGTCTTCCCAGGCTCAACCAGGAAGAAATAGAGTACCTGAACAGACCAATATCAAGAACTGAAATCGAAACAGCAATAAAAAACCTTCCCAAAAAGAAAAGCCCTGGTCCAGATGGGTTCACACCTGAATTTTACCATACATACAAAGAAGAACTGGTGCCCATCCTACATAAACTATTCTCCAATATTGAGAAGGATGGAGTTCTCCCCAACACGTTCTACCAAGCCAATATAACATTAATACCAAAACCTGGAAAGGACACAACAAAAATAGAGAACTACAGACCAATTTCCCTCATGAATATAGATGCAAAAATTTTCAATAAAATACTAGCAAATCGAATCCAAGTACTTATCAAAAAAGTAATCCACCACGACCAAGTGGGCTTCATCCCAGAGATGCAGGGGTGGTTCAACATACGTAAATCTATCAATGTAATTCACCACATAAATAGAAGCAAAAACAAAAATCATATGATACTCTCATTAGATGCAGAAAAAGCATTTGACAAAATTCAACACCCTTTTATGATAAAAACGCTTAACAAAATAGGCATTGATGGAACCTACCTAAAAATGATGCAAGCCATATATGACAAACCCACAGCCAACATCATACTGAATGGGAAAAAACTGAAAGCACTCCCACTTAGAACTGGAACCAGACAGGGCTGCCCATTGTCTCCATTACTTTTCAACATAGTATTGGAAGTCCTTGCGAGAGCTATCAGGCAAGAGAGCAGAATCAAGGGAGTCCAAATAGGGAAGGAAGAGATCAAACTCTCACTTTTTGCTGATGATATGATGTTATATCTGGAAAACCCCCAGGATTCAACCAAGAGACTCCTGGAATTGATTAACGAATACAGCAAAGTCTCAGGCTACAAAATTAATATACACAAATCAGAGGCATTTATATATGCCAATAACAGTCAATCGGAAAACCAAATTAAAGACTCAATACCCTTCAAAATAGCAACAAAGAAAATAAAATATCTAGGTATATATCTAACTAAAGAGGTAAAGGACCTCTATAAGGAAAACTATGAAACACTGAGAAAAGAAATAGCAGAACTTGCAAATAGATGGAAAAATATACCATGCTCGTGGATCGGAAGAATCAACATTGTTAAAATGTCTATACTACCCAAAGTGATCTACAAATTCAATGCAATCCCTATTAAATTACCAACATCATTCTTTACAGACATAGAGAAAATAATTATACACTTTGTATGGAGTCAAAGAAGACCCCGTATATCAAAAGCAATTTTAAGCAATAAAAACAAAATGGGAGGTATTAATTTGCCAGACCTCAAACTATACTACAAGGCCGTGGTTCTTAAAACAGCCTGGTATTGGCACAAGTGCAGGGACACAGACCAGTGGAACACAACAGAAAATCCAAATATAGAACCATCCTCATATAGTCACCTAATTTTTGACAAAGCGGGAAAGAATATACTCTGGGGACAAGAATCCCTATTCAACAAATGGTGCTGGGAGAATTGGTTAGCCACTTGCAGAAGACTGAAACAGGACCCACAGCTTTCACCTCTCACAAAAATCAAATCACGGTGGATAACAGACTTAAACCTTAGGCGTGATACAATCAGAATTCTAGAAGAAAATGTAGGAAAGACTCTTACAGACATTGGCCTAGGCAAAGAATTTATGAAGAAGACCCCCAAGGCAATCACAGCAGCAACAAAAATAAATGAATGGGACATGATTAAATTAAAAAGCTTCTGCACAGCCAAAGAAACAGTCCAGAGAATAAACAGACCACCTACAGAATGGGAAAAAATTTTTGCATACTACACATCAGATAAAGGACTGATAACAAGAATCTATTTAGAACTCAGGAAAATCAGCAAGAAAAAATCAAGCAACCCTATCAAAAAGTGGGCAAAGGACATGAATAGAAATTTTTCAAAAGAAGATATAAAAATGGCTAACAAACATATGAAAAAGTGTTCAACATCTCTAATCATCAGGGAAATGCAAATCAAAACCACAATGAGATATCACTTAACCCCAGTGAGAATGGCCTTTATCAAAAAAACCCAAAACAACACATGTTGGCGTGGGTGTGGAGAGACAGGAACACTAATTCACTGCTGGTGGGACTGCAAACTAGTGCAACCCCTGTGGAAAGCATTATGGAGGTATCTTAAACAGATTCAAGTAGACCTGCCATTTGACCCAGCAATCCCATTATTGGGCATATACCCAAAGGAAAAAAGGTCATTCTGTAACAAAGGCACGTGTACCCAAATGTTTATAGCAGCACAATTCACAATAGCAAAGATGTGGAAACAACCCAAATGCCCATCAATACATGATTGGATTAGTAAACTGTGGTATATGTATACCATGGAATATTACTCAGCTATAAGGAATGATGAAGATACGACATCTCTATGGTTCTCCTGGAAAGAGTTGGAACCCATTATATTAAGTGAAGTATCCCAAGAATGGAACAACAAGCATCACATGTACTCACCAGAAAATTGGTTTCCCTGATCATCACCTAAATACAAATCTGGGAATGACACCAATTGGACATCAGACTGAGGTGGGGGGTGGGGGAGGGGATGGGGGTATGCCTACACAATGAGTGCATTGCGCACCGTTTGGGGAGTGGTAACACTTGAAGGTGATGACTCGGAAAAGGGGGGGTGGGGAAAAAAATATGAAACTATTGTTTTTAACTTGCACTGTTCACTTAATAATTTATCATGAATATTTCCCATATTATTTCATATTATTGTACAAGAAATAATGTATACATTATGAGGACATACTGTATCTAACAAGATATACTGTTAGACTCTTTGATTCTGTAAAATTAAATTGAAAAAAAAAATAAAAAAAAAAAAAGAAAGCAAGAAGTCTGAGAATTAGATTTAGGGTTAGGATTATGGTTAGGGTTAAGGATGAAGTTTAGTGTTAGGGTGAGGGCTTAGGGTTAGGGATCACGGTTAGGGTTAAAGGTTACTCTTAGGTTTAACGGTTACACTTTGGTTTAGGGTTGAGGTTTACGGTTAGGGTTAAGATGAGGGGTTAGGGTTTGGTACAGGGTTAGGGTTAAGTGTTAGGTTTAGGGTTGAAGATTAGGATTAGGGTTAGGATTAAAGGTTAGCGTGAGAGTTAACGCTTAGGGTTAAGGTTAAGAGTTAGGGTTTAGGGTTAGGGTTAGGGTTAGGGTTAGTTTTAGGGTTAGAGTTATGTGCTATGGTTTGTGTTAGAGGTTAGGGTTAGGTTTACTGGTCACGGTTAGGGTTACGTTTAGGGGGTAGCATTAGGGTTAGGGTTAGGGTTAAGGGATAGGTTTAGGGTTAAGTGTTGGGCTTAGGGTTAGGGTTTAGTGTTAAGGTTATCATTAAGGATTAGGGTTAGGGTCAGGGTTAAATGCTTGGGTGCGGGTAATGGTTAGGGTCAGGGTTAAGGTTCACGGATAGGGTTAGTGTTAAGGGTTACGGGTAGGTTTAGGGTTCAGGGTTAGTGTTAGCATTAGGGCTTAAGGTTAGGATTAGGCGGTAGGTTAGATTTAGGGTTAGATCTAGGCGTTAGGGTAAGGGGTAGCGTTAGGGTTAAGAGATAGGGTTAGGTTTAATGCTTAGGATTAGGGTTAGGGTTTGGGGTTAAAGTAAGTGTTAGGGGTTAGGTTTAAGTATCCAAGGTTAGGGTTATTTTTAGCTGTAGTGTTAGGGTTAGGGATAAGGGATCCCATTAGCATTAAGGGTCTTCCTTCCTGTAGGGTTAAGGGTTAGGCTTAGAGTTAAAGGTTAAGGTTAGGGTCAGTGTTAAGATTTAGGGTGAGGGTTAACGGTCAGGGTAAAGGTTAAGCATTAGGGTTAGGGATTAGTGATTAGGGTTTTTGGTTAGTGTTAGGGTTAGCGGTTAGGAGTTAGTGTTTTATGAAGGGGTATGGTTAGAATTAGGATTGGGGTTAGAGTTAGGGTGAGGTATAGGGGTTAGGTTTAGGGGTTAGTTTTAGGGTAAAAGGATAGGATTAGGGTTACGGGTTGGGCTTAGGTTTAGGGTTAAAGTTTACTGCTAGGGTTAGGGATAGGGTTCAGGATTAGCTTTAGGGGTTCTGGTTAGGGTTAGGTGTTAGGTTAGTGTCAGGGTTAGGTCTAGTCGTGAGGGTAAGGTTTAGGGTTAGCTTTAAGAGCTAGGGTTAGGTTTAATGGTTAGGATTAGGATTAGGGTTAAGGGTTAGGGTAAGGCTTAGGGGTTAGGGTGAAGGGTTAGGGTCAAGGGTTAGGGTTTTTGTTAGGCATAGCGTTGGGTTTGGAAGTAAGGGTTACTGTCAGTGTTAGGGTTGTAGGTAGGGTTACGGTTAGGGTTAGCGGTTTAGAATTAGGGTTAGGGATTAGGTGTCACAGTGATGACTAGGAGATAGGGTTAGAATTATGGGCTAGGGGTTGTTCTCAGGAAATGGGTTATGCATTAACGTTAGGATAAGAGGTTAAAGTTAGGCGCACGGTGAGGTTTACGTGTTAAGGGGAGAAATAGGAACAGGGTTGGGTGTTATGTTCAGGGTTAGGGTTATCTGTTAAAGGTATTGTTTATGCTTAGCGCACGGGCCCTGTCTGCATTAGGCGGGCGGTGGGAGTTTAGAGGGCTGGGATTGTACCCGGGAACCCACTCTATCATACTCTGGGTATGGGCCCGTGGGTTTCATGCAGGACACAGTGGTAGAGCCTCCTTTCATGCATGGCATGGGAGGATTGCAGGCTTTCTAAACTCTAAGAAAGCAAGAAGTCTGAGAATGAGATTTAGGGTTAGGATTCTGGTTAGGGTTAAGGACGAAGTTTAGTGTTACGGTGAGGCCTTAGTGTTAGGGATTAGGGTTAGGGTTAAAGGTTACTCTTAGGTTTAACGGTTACACTTTGGTTTAGGGTTGAGGTTTACGGTTAGGGTTAAGATGAGGGGTTAGGGTTTGGTACAGGGTTAGGGTTAAGTGTTAGGTTTAGGGTTGAAGACTAGGATTAGGGTTAGGATTAATGGTTAGCGTGAGAGTTAACGCTTAGGGTTAAGGTTATGAGTTAGGGTTTAGGGTTAGTGTTAGGGTTAGTTTTATGGTTAGAGTTATGTGCTATGCTTTGTGTTAGAGGTTAGGATTAGGTTTACTGGTCACGGTTAGGGTTACGTTTAACGGTTAGCATTAGTTTCATGGTTAGGGTTAAGGGATAGGACTAGGGTTAAGTGTTGGGCTTAGTGTTAGGGCTTAGTGTTAGGGTTATCATTAAGGATTAGGTTAAGGTTAGGTTCAGTGTTAAGATTTAGGGTGAAGGTTAACGGTTAGGGTAAAGGTTAAGCGTTAGGGTTAGGGATTAGTGATTAGGGTTTTTGGTTAGTGTTAGGGTTAGCGGTTAAGAGTTAGTGTTTTATGAAGGGGAATGGTTAGAATTAGGATTGGGTTTAGAGTTAGAGTGAGGTATAGGGGTTAGGTTTAGGGGTTAGTTTTAGGGCAAAAGGATAGAATTAGGGTTACGGGTTGGGCTTAGGTTTAGGGTTAAAGTTTACTGCTGGGGTTAGGGATAGGCTTCAGGGTTAGCTTTAGGGGTTCTGGTTAGGGTTAGGTGTTAGGTTAGTATCAGGGTTAGGTCTAGTCGTGAGGGTAAGGTTTAGGGTTAGCTTTAAGAGCTAGGGTTAGGTTTAATGGTTAGGATTAGGATTAGGGTTAAGGGTTAGGGTAAGGCTTAGGGGTTAGGGTGAAGGGTTAGGGTTTTTGTTAGGCATAGCGTTGGGGTTAGAAGTAAGGGTTACTGTCAGTGTTAGGGTTGTAGGTAGGGTTACGGTTAGGGTTAGCGGTTTAGAATTAGGGTTAGGGATTAGGTGTCACAGTGATGACTAGGAGATAGGGTTAGAATTATGGGATGAGGTTGTTCTCAGGAAATGGGTTATGCATTAACGTTAGCATAAGAGGTTAAAGTTAGGCGCACGGTGAGGTTTACGTGTTAAGGGGAGAAAGAGGAACAGGGTTGGGTGTTATGTTCAGGGTTACGGTTATCTGTTAAAGGTATTGTTTATGCTTAGCGCACGGGCCCTGTCTGCATTAGGCGGGCGGGGGGAGTTTAGGGGGCTGGGATTGTACCCGGGAACCCACTCTATCATACTCTGGGTATGGGCCCGTGGGTTTCATGCAGGACACAGTGGTAGAACCTCCTTTCACGCATGGCATGGAAGGATTGCAGGCTTTCTAAACTCTAAGAAAGCAAGAAGTCTGAGAATTAGATTTAGGGTTAGGATTCTGGTTAGGGTTAAGGATGAAGTTTAGTGTTAGGGTGAGGGCTTAGGGTTAGGGAATAGGGTTAGGGTTAAAGGTTACTCTTAGGTTTAACGGTTACACTTTGGTTTAGGGTTGAGGTTTACGGTTAGGGTTAAGATGAGGGGTTAGGGTTTGGTACAGGGTTAGGGTTAAGTGTTAGGTCTAGGGTTGAAGATTAGGATTAGGGTTAGGATTAAAGGTTAGCGTGAGAGTTAACGCTTAGGGTTAAGGTTAAGAGTTAGGGTTTAGGGTTAGGGTTAGCGTTAGTTTTAGGGTTAGAGTTATGTGCTATGGTTGGTGTTAGAGGTTAGGGCTAGGTTTACTGGTCATGGTTAGGGTTACCTTTAGGGGTTAGCATTAGGGTTAGGGTTAGGGTTAGGGTTAAGGGATAGGATTAGGGTTAAGTGTTGGGCTTAGGGTTAGGGTTTAGTGTTAAGGTTAGCATTAAGGATTAGGTTTAGGGTCAGGGTTAAATGCTTGGGTGCGGGTAATGGTTAGGTTCAGGGTTAAGGTTCACAGATAGGGTTAGTGTTAAGGGTTATGGGTAGGTTTAGGCTTCAGGGTTAGTGTTAGCATTAGGGCTAACACTAAGGTTAGGATTAGGCGGTAGGTTAGATTTAGGGTTAGATCTAGGCGTTAGGGTAAGGGCTAGCGTTAGGGTTAAGAGATAGGGTTAGGTTTAATGCTTAGGATTAGGGTTAGGGTTTGGGGTTAAAGTAAGTGTTAGGGGTTAGTTTTAAGGATCCAAGGTTAGGGTTATTTTTAGCTGTAGTGTTAGGGTTAGGGATAAGGGATCCCATTAGCATTAAGGGTCTTCCTTCCTGTAGGGTTAAGGGTTAGGCTTAGAGTTAAAGGTTAAGGTTAGGGTCAGTGTTAAGATTTAGGGTGAGGGTTAACGGTTAGGGTAAAGGTTAAGCGTTAGGGTTAGGGATTAGTGATTAGGGTTTTTGGTTAGTGTTAGGGTTAGCGGTTAGGAGTTAGTGTTTTATGAAGGGGTATGGTTAGAATTAGGATTGGGGTTAGAGTTAGGGTGAGGTATAGGGGTTAGGTTTAGGGTTTAGTTTTAGGGTAAAAGGATAGGATTAGGGTTACGGGTTGGGCTTAGGTTTAGGGTTAAAGTTTACTGCTAGGGTTAGGGATAGAGTTCAGGGTTAGCTTTAGGGGTTCTGGTTAGGGTTAGGTGTTAGGTTAGTGTCAGGGTTAGGTCTAGTCGTGAGGGTAAGATTTAGGGTTAGCTTTAAGAGCTAGGGTTAGGTTTAATGGTTAGGATTAGAATTAGGGTTAAGGGTTAGGGTAAGGCTTAGGGGTTAGGGTGAAGGGTTAGGGTCAAGGGTTAGGGTTTTTGTTAGGCATAGCGTTGGGGTTAGAAGTAAGGGTTACTGTCAGTGTTAGGATTGCAGGTAGGGTTACGGTTAGGGTTAGCGGTTTAGAATTAGGGTTAGGGATTAGGTGTCACAGTGATGACTAGGAGATAGGGTTAGAATTATTGGATTGGGGTTGTTCTCAGGAAATGGGTTATGCATTAACGTTAGGATAAGAGGTTAAAGTTAGGCGCACGGTGAGGTTTACGTGTTAAGGGGAGAAATAGGAACAGGGTTGGGTGTTATGTTCAGGGTTACGGTTATCTGTTAAAGGTATTGTTTATGCTTAGCACACGGGCCCTGTCTGCATTAGGCGGGCGGGGGGAGTTTAGGGGGCTGGGATTGTACCCGGGAACCCACTCTATCATACTCTGGGTATGGGCCCGTGGGTTTCATGCAGGACACAGTGGTAGAGCCTCCTTTCACGCATGGCATGGGAGGATTGCAGGCTTTCTAAACTCTAAGGAAGCAAGAAGTCTGAGAATTAGATTTAGGGTGAGGATTCTGGTTAGGGTTAAGGATGAAGTTTAGTGTTAAGGTGAGGGCTTAGGGTTAGAGAATAGGGTTAGGGTTAAAGGTGACTCTTAGGTTTAACGGTTACACTTTGGTTTAGGGTTGAGGTTTACGGTTAGGGTTAAGATGAGGGGTTAGGGTTTGGTACAGGGTTAGGGTTAAGTGTTAGGTTTAGGGTTGAAGATTAGGATTAGGGTTAGGATTAAAGGTTAGCATGAGAGTTAACGCTTAGTGTTAAGATTAAGAGTTAGGGTTTAGGGTTAGGGTTAGGGTTAGGGTTAGTTTTAGGGTTAGAGTTATGTGCTATGGTTTGTGTTAGAGGTTAGGGTTAGGTTTACTGGTCACGGTTAGGGTTACGTTTAGGGGGTAGCATTAGGGTTAGGGTTAGGGTTAAGGGATAGGATTAGGGTTAAGTGCTGGGCTTAGGGTTAGGGTTTAGTGTTAAGGTTACCGTTAAGGATTAGTGTTAGGGTCAGGGTTAAATGCTTGGGTGCGGGTAATGTTTAGGGTCAGGGTTAAGGTTCACGGATAGGGTTAGTGTTAAGGGTTACGGGTAGGTTTAGGGTTCAGGGTTAGTGTTAGCATTAGGGCTTAAGGTTAGGATTAGGCGGTAGGTTAGATTTAGGGTTAGATGTAGGCCTTAGGGTAAGGGCTAGCGTTAGGGTTAAGAGATAGGGTTAGGTTTAATGCTTAGGATTAGGGTTAGGGTTTGGGGTTAAAGTAAGTGTTAGGGGTTAGGTTTAAGGATCCAAGGTTAGGGTTATTTTTAGCTGTAGTGTTAGGGTTAGGGATAAGGGATCCCATTAGCATTAAGGGTCTTCCTTACTGTTTTTTTAAGGGTTAGGCTTAGAGTTAAAGGTTAAGGTTAGTTTCAGTGTTAAGATTTAGGGTGAGGGTTAACGGTTAGGGTAAAGGTTAAGCGTTGGGGTTAGGGATTAGTGATTAGGGTTTTTGGTTAGTGTTAGGGTTAGCGGTTAGGAGTTAGTGTTTTATGAAGGGGTATGGTTAGAATTAGGATTGGGGTTAGAGTTAGGGTGAGGTATAGGGGTTAGGTTTAGGGGTTAGTTTTAGGGTAAAAGGATAGGATTAGTGTTACGCGTTGGGCTTAGGTTTAGGGTTAAAGTTTACTGCTAGGGTTAGGGATAGGGTTCAGGGTTAGCTTTAGGGGTTCTGGTTAGGGTTAGGTGTTAGGTTAGTGTCAGAGTTAGGTCTAGTCGTGAGGGTAATGTTTAGGGTTAGCTTTAAGAGCTGGGGTTAGGTTTAATGGTTAGGATTAGGATTAGGGTTAAGGGTTAGGGTAAGGCTTAGGGGTTAGGGTGAAGGGTTAGGGTCAACGGTTAGGGTTTTTGTTAGGCATAGCGTTGGGGTTAGAAGTAAGGGTTACTGTCAGTGTTAGGGTTGTAGGTAGGGTTAGGTTAGGGTTAGCGGCTTAGAATTAGGGTTGTGGATTAGGTGTCACAGTGATGACTAGGAGATAGGGTTATAATTATGGGATAGGGGTTGTTCTCAGGAAATGGGTTATGCATTAACGTTAGGATAAGAGGATAAATTTAGGCGCACGGTGAGGTTTACGTGTTAAGGGGAGAAATAGGAACAGGGTTGGGTGTTATGTTCAGGGTTAGGGTTATCTGTTAAAGGTATTGTTTATGCTTAGCGCACAGGCCCTGTCTGCATTAGGCGGGAGGGGGGAGTTTAGAGGGCTGGGATTGAACCCGGGAACCCACTCTATCATACTCTGGGTATGGGCCCGTGGGTTTCATGCAGGACACAGTGGTAGAGCCTCCTTTCACGCATGGCATGGGAGGATTGCAGGCTTTCTAAACCCTAAGAAAGCAAGAAGTCTGAGAATTAGATTTAGGGTTAGATTATGGTTAGGGATAAGGATGAAGTTTAGTGTTAGGGTGAGGGCTTAGGGTTAGGGATTAGGGTTAGGGTTAAAGGTTACTCTTAGGTTTAACGGTTACACTTTGGTTTAGGGTTGAGGTTTACGGTTAGGGTTAAGATGAGGGGTTAGGGTTTGGTACAGGGTTAGGGTTAAGTGTTAGGTTTAGGGTTGAAGATTAGGATTAGGGTTAGGATTAAAGGTTAGCGTGAGAGTTAATGCTTAGTGTTAAGGTTAAGAGTTAGGGTTTAGGGTTAGGGTTAGGGTTAGGGTTAGTTTTAGGGTTAGAGTTATGTGCTATGGTTTGTGTTAGAGGTTAGGGTTAGGTTTACTGGTCACGGTTAGGGTTACGTTTAGGGGGTAGCATTAGGGTTAGGGTTAGGGTTAAGGGATAGGATTAGGGTTAAGTGTTGGGCTTAGGGTTAGGGTTTAGTGTTAGGTTTATCATTAAGGATTAGGGTTAGAATCAGGGTTAAATGCTTGGGTGCGGGTAATGGTTAGGGTCAGGGTTAAGGTTCACGGATAGGGTTAGTGTTAAGGGTTACGGGTAGGTTTAGGGTTCAGGGTTAGTGTTAGGGTTAGTGCTTAAGGTTAGGATTAGGCGGTAGGTTAGATTTAGGGTTAGATCTAGGCGTTAGGGTAAGGGCTAGCGTTAGGGTTAAGAGATAGGGTTAGGTTTAATGCTTAGGATTAGGGTTAGGGTTTGAGGTTAAAGTAAGTGTTAGGGGTTAGGTGTAAGGATACAAGGTTAGGGTTATTTTTAGCTGTAGTGTTAGGGTTAGGGATAAGGGATCCCATTAGCATTAAGGGTCTTCCTTACTGTAGGGTTAAGGGTTAGGCTTAGAGTTAAAGGTTAAGGTTAGGGTCAGTGTTAAGATTTAGGGTGAGGGTTAACGGTCAGGGTAAAGGTTAAGCGTTAGGGTTAGGGATTAGTGATTAGGGTTTTTGGTTAGTGTTAGGGTTAGCGGTTAGGCGTTAGTGTTTTATGAAGGGTATGGTTAGAATTAGGATTGGTGTTAGAGTTAGGGTGAGGTATAGGGGTTACGTTTAGGGGTTAGTTTTAGGGTAAAAGGATAGGATTAGGGTTACGGGTTGGGCTTAGGTTTAGGGTTAAAGTTTACTGCTGGGGTTAGAGATAGGGTTCAGGGGTAGCTTTAGTGGTTCTGGTTAGGGTTAGGTGTTAGGTTAGTGTCAGGGTTAGGTCTAGTCGTGAGGGTAAGGTTTAGGGTTAGCTTTAAGAGCTAGCGTTAGGTTTAATGGTTAGGATTAGGATTAGGGTTAAGGGTTAGGGTAAGGCTTAGGGTTTAGGGTGAAGGGTTAGGGTCAAGGGTTAGGGTTTTTGTTAGGCATAGCGTTGGGGTTAGAAGTAAGGGTTACTGTCAGTGTTAGGGTTGTAGGTAGGGTTACGGTTTGGGTTAGCGGTTTAGAATTAGGGTTAGGGATTAGCTGTCACAGTGATGACTAGGAGATAGGGTTAGAATTATGGGATAGGGGTTGTTCTCAGGAAATGGGTTATGCATTAACGTTAGGATAAGAGGTTAAAGTTAGGCGCACGGTGAGGTTTACGTGTTAAGGGGAGAAATAGGAACAGGGTTGGGTGTTATGTTCAGGGTTAGGGTTATCTGTTAAAGGTATTGTTTATGCTTAGCGCACGGGCCCTGTCTGCATTAGGCGGGCGGGGGGAGTTTAGGGGGCAGGGATTGTACCCGGGAACCCACTCTATCATACTCTGGGTATGGGCTCGTGGGTTTCATGCAGGACACAGTGGTAGAGCCTCCTTTCACGCATGGCATGGGAGGATTGCAGGCTTTCTAAACTCTAAGAAAGCAAGAAGTCTGAGAATTAGATTTAGGGTTAGGATTCTGCTTAGGGTTAAGGATGAAGTTTAGTGTTAGGGTGAGGGCTTAGGGTTAGAGATTAGGGTTAGGGTTAAAGGTTACTCTTAAGTTTATCGGTTACCCTTTGTTTTAGGGTTGAGGTTTACGGTTAGGGTTAAGATGAGGGGTTAGGGTTTGGTACAGGGTTAGGGTTAAGTGTTAGGTTTAGGGTTGAAGATTAGGATTAGGGTTAGGATTAAAGGTTAGCGTGAGAGTTAACACTTAGGGTTAAGGTTAAGAGTTAGGGTTTAGGGTTAGGGTTAGGGTTAGTTTTAGGGTTAGAGTTATGTGCTATGGTTTGTGTTAGAGGTTAGGGTTAGGTTTACTGGTCACGGTTAGGGTTACGTTTAGGGGTTAGCATTAGGGTTAGTGTTAGGGTTAGGGTTAAGGGATAGGATTAGGGTTAAGTGTTGGGCTTAGGGTTAGGGTTTAGTGTTAAGGTTAGCATTAAGGATTAGGGTTAGGGTCAGGGTTAAATGCTTGGGTGCGGGTAATGGTTAGAGTCAGGGTTTAGGTTCACGGATAGGGTTAGTGGTAAGGGTTACCGGTGGTTTTAGGGTTCAGAGTTAGTGTTAGCATTAGGGCTTAAGGTTAGGATTAGGCGGTAGGTTAGATTTAGGGTTAGATCTAGGCGTTAGGGTAAGGGCTAGCGTTAGGGTTAAGAGATAGGGTTAGGTGTAAAGCTTAGGATTAGCTTTAGGGTTTGGGGTTAAAGTAAGTGTTAGGGGTTAGGTTTAAGGATCCAAGGTTAGGGTTATTTTTAGCTGTAGTGTTAGGGTTAGGGATAAGGGATCCCATTAGCATTAAGGGTCTTCCTTACTGTAGGGTTAAGGGTTAGGCTTAGAGTTAAAGGTTAAGGTTAGGGTCACTGTTAACATTTAGGGTGAGGGTTAACGGTTAAGGTAAAGGTTAAGCGTTAGGGTTAGGGATTAGTGATTAGGGTTTTTGGTTAGTGTTAGGGTTAGCGGTTAGGAGTTAGTGTTTTATGAAGGGGTATGGTTAGAATTAGGATTGGGGTTAGAGTTAGGGTGAGGTATAGGGGTTAGGTTTAGGGGTTAGTTTTAGGGTAAAAGGATAGGATTAGGGTTACGGGTTGGGCTTAGGTTTAGGGTTAAAGTTTACTGCTGGAGTTAGGGATAGGGTTCAGGGTTAGCTTTAGGGGTTCTGGTTAGGGTAAGGTGTTAGGTTAGTGTCAGGGTTAGGTCTAGTCGTGAGGGTAAGGTTTAGGGTTAGCTTTAAGAGCTAGGGTTAGGTTTAATGGTTAGGATTAGGATTAGGGTTAAGGGTTAGGGTTAGCATTAAGGATTAGGGTTAGGGCAGGGTTAAATGCTTGGGTGCTTGTAATGGTTAGGGTCAGGGTTAAGGTTCACGGATAGTGTTAGTGTTAAGGGTTACGGGTAGGTTTAGTGTTCAGGGTTAGTGTTAGCATTAGGGCTTAATGTTAGGATTAGGCGGTAGGTTAGATTTAGGGTTAGATCTAGGCGTTAGGGTAAGGGCTAGCGTTAGGGTTAAGAGATAGGGTTAGGTTTAATGCTTAGGATTAGGGTTAGGGTTTGGGGTTAAAGTAAGTGTTAGGGGTTAGGTTTAAGGATCCAAGGTTAGGGTTATTTTTAGCTGTAGTGTTAGGGTTAGGGATAAGGGATCCCATTAGCATTAAGGGTCTTCCTTACTGTAGGGTTAAGGGTTAGGCTTAGAGTTAAAGGTTAAGGTTAGGGTCAGTGTTAAGATTTAGGGTAAGGGTTAACGGTCAGGGTAAAGGTTAAGCGTTAGGGTTAGGGATTAGTGATTAGGGTTTTTGGTTAGTGTTAGGGTTAGCGGTTAGAAGTTAGTGTTTTATGAAGGGGTATGGTTAGAATTAGGATTGGGTTTAGAGTTAGGGTGAGGTATAGGGGTTAGGTTAGGGGTTAGTTTTAGGGTAAAAGGATAGGATTAGGGTTACGGGTTGGGCTTAGGTTTAGGGTTAAAGTTTACTGCTAGGGTTAGGGATAGGGTTCAGGGTTAGCTTTAGGGGTTCTGGTTAGGGTTAGGTGTTAGGTTAGTGTCAGGGTTAGGTCTAGTCGTGAGGGTAAGGTTTAGGGTTAGCTTTAAGAGCTAGGGTTACGTTTAATGGTTAGGATTAGGATTCGGGTTAAGGGTTAGGGTAAGGCTTAGGGGTTAGGGTGAAGGGTTAGGGTCAAGGGTTAGGGTTTTTGTTAGGCATAGCGTTGGGGTTAGAAGTAAGGGTTACTGTCAGTGTTAGGGTTGTAGGTAGGGTTACGGTTAGGGTTAGCGGTTTAGAATTAGGGTTGGGGATTAGGTGTCACAGTGATGACTAGGAGATAGGGTTAGAATTATGGGATAGGGGTTGTTCTCAGGAAATGGGTTATGCATTAACGTTAGGATAAGAGGTTAAAGTTAGGCGCACGGTGAGGTTTACGTGTTAAGGGGAGAAATAGGAACAGGGTTGGGTGTTATGTTCAGGATTAGGGTTATCTGTTAAAGGTATTGTTTATGTTTAGCGCACAGGCCCTGTCTGCATTAGGCAGGCGGGGGGAGTTCAGGGGGCTGGGATTGTACCCGGGAACCCACTCTATCATACTCTGGGTATGGGCCCGTGGGTTTCATGCAGGACACAGTGGTACAGCCTCCTTTCACGCATGGCATGGGAGGATTGCAGGCTTTCTAAACTCTAAGAAAGCAAGAAATCTGAGAATTAGATTTAGGGTTAGGATTATGGTTAGGGTTAAGGATGAAGTTTAGTGTTAGGGTGAGGGCTTACGGTTAGGGATTAGGGTTAGGGTTAAAGGTTACTCTTAGGTTTAACGGTTACACTTTGGTTTAGGGTTGAGGTTTACGGTTAGGGTTAAGATGAGGGGTTAGGGTTTGGTACAGGGTTAGGGTTAAGTGTTAGGTTTAGGGTTGAAGATTAGGATTAGGGTTAGGATTAAAGGTTAGCGTGAGAGTTAACGCTTAGGGTTAAGGTTAAGAGTTAGGGTTTAGGGTTAGGGTTAGTGTTAGGGTTAGGGTTATTTTAGGGTTAGAGTTATGTGCTATGGTTTGTGTTAGAGGTTAGGGTTAGGTTTACTGGTCACGGTTAGGGTTGCGTTTAGGGTGTAGCATTAGGGTTAGGGTTAGGGTTAAGGGATAGGATTAGGGATAAGTGTTGGGCTTAGGGTTAGGGTTTAGTGTTAGGGTTAGCATTAAGGATTAGGGTTAGGGTCAGGGTTAAATGCTTGGGTGCGGGTAATGGTTAGGGTCAGGGTTAAGGTTCACGGATAGGGTTATTGTTAAGGGTTACGGGTAGCTTTAGGGTTCAGGGTTAGTGTTAGCATTAGGGCTTAAGGTTAGGATTAGGCGGTAGGTTAGATTTAGGGTTAGATCTAGGCGTTAGGGTAAGGGCTAGCGTTAGGGTTAAGAGATAAGGTTAGGTTTAATGCTTAGGATTACGTTTAGGGTTTGGGGTTAAAGTAAGTGTTAGGGGTTAGATTTAAGGATCCAAGGTTAGGGTTATTTTTAGCTGTAGTGTTAGGGCTAGGGATAAGGGATCCCATTAGCATTAAGGGTCTTCCTTACTGTAGGGTTAAGGGTTAGGCTTAGAGTTAAAGGTTAAGGTTAGGGTCAGTGTTAAGATTTAGGGTGAGGGTTAACGGTTAGGGTAAAGGTTAAGCGTTAGGGTTAGGGATTAGTGATTAGGGTTTTTGGTTAGTGTTAGGGTTAGCGGTTAGGAGTTAGTGTTTTATGAAGGGGTATGGTTAGAATTAGGATTGGGGTTATAGTTAGGGTGAGGTATAGGGGTTAGGTTTCGGGGTTAGTTTTAGGGTAAAAGGATAGGATTAGGGTTACGGGTTGGGCTTAGGTTTAGGGTTAAAGTTTACTGCTTGGTTTAGGGATAGGGTTCAGGGTTAGCTTTAGGGGTTCTGGTTAGGGTTAGGTGTTAGGTTAGTGTCAGGGTTAGGTCTAGTCGTGAGGGTAAGGTTTAGGGTTAGCTTTAAGAGCTAGGGTTAGGTTTAATGGTTAGGATTAGGATTAGGGTTAAGGGTTAGGGTAAGGCTAGGGGTTAGGGTGAAGGGTTAGGGTCAAGGGTTAGGGTTTCTGTTAGGCATAGCGTTGGGGTTAGAAGTAAGGGTTACTGTCAGTGTTAGGGTTGTAGGTAGGGTTACGGTTAGGGTTAGCGGTTTAGAATTAGGGTTAGGGATTAGGTGTCACAGTGATGACTAGGAGATAGGGTTAGAATTATGGCATAGGGGTTGTTCTAAGGAAATGGGTTATGCATTAACGTTAGGATAAGAGGTTAAAGTTAGGCGCACGGTGAGGGTTACGTGTTAAGGGGAGAAATAGGAACAGGGTTGGGTGTTATGTTCAGGGTTAGGGTTATCTGTTAAAGGTATTGTTTATGCTTAGCGCACGGGCCCTGTCTGCATTAGGCGGGCGGGGGGAGTTTAGGGGGCTGGGATTGTACCCGGGAACCCACTCTATCATACTCTGGGTATGGGCCCGTGGGTTTCATGCAGGACACAGTGGTAGAGCCTCCTTTCACGCATGGCATGGGAGGATTGCAGGCTTTCTAAACTCTAAGAAAGAAAGAAGTCTGAGAATTAGATTTAGGGTTAGGATTCTGGTTAGGGTTAAGGATGAAGTTTAGTGTTAGGGTGAGGGCTTAGGGTTAGGGATTAGGGTTAGGGTTAAAGGTTACTCTTAGGTTTAACGGTTACACTTTGGTTTAGGGTTGAGGTTTACGGTTAGGGTTAAGATGAGGGGTTAGGGTTTGGTACAGGGTTAGGGTTAAGTGTTAGGTTTAGGGTTGAAGATTAGGCTTAGGGTTAGGATTAAAGGTTAGCGTGAGAGTTAACGCTTAGTGTTTAGGTTAAGAGCTAGGGTTTAGGGTGAGGGTTAGTGTTAGGGTTAGGGTTAGTTTGAGGGTTAGAGTTATGTGCTATGGTTTGTGTTAGAGGTTAGGGTTAGGTTTACTGGTCACGGTTAGGGTTACGTTTAGGGGGTAGCATTAGGGTTAGGGTTAGTGTTAAGGGATAGGATTAGGGATAAGTGTTGGGCTTAGGGTTAGGGTTTAGTGTTAGGGTTAGCATTAAGGATTAGGGTTAGGGTCAGGGTTAAATGCTTGGGTGCGGGTAATGGTTAGGGTCAGGGTTAAGGTTCACGGATAGGGTTAGTGTTAAGGGTTACGGGTAGGTTTAGGGTTCAGGGTTAGTGTTAGGGTTAGTGCTTAAGGTTAGGATTAGGCGGTAGGTTAGATTTAGGGTTAGATCTAGGCGTTAGGGTAAGGGCTAGCGTTAGGGTTAAGAGATAGGGTTAGGTTTAATGCTTAGGATTAGGGTTAGGGTTTGAGGTTAAAGTAAGTGTTAGGGGTTAGGTGTAAGGATACAAGGTTAGGGTTATTTTTAGCTGTAGTGTTAGGGTTAGGGATAAGGGATCCCATTAGCATTAAGGGTCTTCCTTACTGTAGGGTTAAGGGTTAGGCTTAGAGTTAAAGGTTAAGGTTAGGGTCAGTGTTAAGATTTAGGGTGAGGGTTAACGGTCAGGGTAAAGGTTAAGCGTTAGGGTTAGGGATTAGTGATTAGGGTTTTTGGTTAGTGTTAGGGTTAGCGGTTAGGCGTTAGTGTTTTATGAAGGGTATGGTTAGAATTAGGATTGGTGTTAGAGTTAGGGTGAGGTATAGGGGTTACGTTTAGGGGTTAGTTTTAGGGTAAAAGGATAGGATTAGGGTTACGGGTTGGGCTTAGGTTTAGGGTTAAAATTTACTGCTGGGGTTAGAGATAGGGTTCAGGGGTAGCTTTAGTGGTTCTGGTTAGGGTTAGGTGTTAGGTTAGTGTCAGGGTTAGGTCTAGTCGTGAGGGTAAGGTTTAGGGTTAGCTTTAAGAGCTAGCGTTAGGTTTAATGGTTAGGATTAGGATTAGGGTTAAGGGTTAGGGTAAGGCTTAGGGTTTAGGGTGAAGGGTTAGGGTCAAGGGTTAGGGTTTTTGTTAGGCATAGCGTTGGGGTTAGAAGTAAGGGTTACTGTCAGTGTTAGGGTTGTAGGTAGGGTTACGGTTAGGGTTAGCGGTTTAGAATTAGGGTTAGGGATTAGCTGTCACAGTGATGACTAGGAGATAGGGTTAGAATTATGGGATAGGGGTTGTTCTCAGGAAATGGGTTATGCATTAACGTTAGGATAAGAGGTTAAAGTTAGGCGCACGGTGAGGTTTAAGTGTTAAGGGGAGAAATAGGAACAGGGTTGGGTGTTATGTTCAGGGTTAGGGTTATCTGTTAAAGGTATTGTTTATGCTTAGCGCACGGGCCCTGTCTGCATTAGGCGGGCGGGGGGAGTTTAGGGGGCAGGGATTGTACCCGGGAACCCACTCTATCATACTCTGGGTATGGGCTCGTGGGTTTCATGCAGGACACAGTGGTAGAGCCTCCTTTCACGCATGGCATGGGAGGATTGCAGGCTTTCTAAACTCTAAGAAAGCAAGAAGTCTGAGAATTAGATTTAGGGTTAGGATTCTGCTTAGGGTTAAGGATGAAGTTTAGTGTTAGGGTGAGGGCTTAGGGTTAGAGATTAGGGTTAGGGTTAAAGGTTACTCTTAAGTTTATCGGTTACCCTTTGTTTTAGGGTTGAGGTTTACGGTTAGGGTTAAGATGAGGGGTTAGGGTTTGGTACAGGGTTAGGGTTAAGTGTTAGGTTTAGGGTTGAAGATTAGGATTAGGGTTAGGATTAAAGGTTAGCGTGAGAGTTAACACTTAGGGTTAAGGTTAAGAGTTAGGGTTTAGGGTTAGGGTTAGGGTTAGTTTTAGGGTTAGAGTTATGTGCTATGGTTTGTGTTAGAGGTTAGGGTTAGGTTTACTGGTCACGGTTAGGGTTACGTTTAGGGGTTAGCATTAGGGTTAGTGTTAGGGTTAGGGTTAAGGGATAGGATTAGGGTTAAGTGTTGGGCTTAGGGTTAGGGTTTAGTGTTAAGGTTAGCATTAAGGATTAGGGTTAGGGTCAGGGTTAAATGCTTGGGTGCGGGTAATGGTTAGAGTCAGGGTTTAGGTTCACGGATAGGGTTAGTGGTAAGGGTTACGGGTGGTTTTAGGGTTCAGAGTTAGTGTTAGCATTAGGGCTTAAGGTTAGGATTAGGCGGTAGGTTAGATTTAGGGTTAGATCTAGGCGTTAGGGTAAGGGCTAGCGTTAGGGTTAAGAGATAGGGTTAGGTGTAAAGCTTAGGATTAGCTTTAGGGTTTGGGGTTAAAGTAAGTGTTAGGGGTTAGGTTTAAGGATCCAAGGTTAGGGTTATTTTTAGCTGTAGTGTTAGGGTTAGGGATAAGGGATCCCATTAGCATTAAGGGTCTTCCTTACTGTAGGGTTAAGGGTTAGGCTTAGAGTTAAAGGTTAAGGTTAGGGTCACTGTTAACATTTAGGGTGAGGGTTAACGGTTAAGGTAAAGGTTAAGCGTTAGGGTTAGGGATTAGTGATTAGGGTTTTTGGTTAGTGTTAGGGTTAGCGGTTAGGAGTTAGTGTTTTATGAAGGGGTATGGTTAGAATTAGGATTGGGGTTAGAGTTAGGGTGAGGTATAGGGGTTAGGTTTAGGGGTTAGTTTTAGGGTAAAAGGATAGGATTAGGGTTACGGGTTGGGCTTAGGTTTAGGGTTAAAGTTTACTTCTGGAGTTAGGGATAGGGTTCAGGGTTAGCTTTAGGGGTTCTGGTTAGGGTAAGGTGTTAGGTTAGTGTCAGGGTTAGGTCTAGTCGTGAGGGTAAGGTTTAGGGTTAGCTTTAAGAGCTAGGGTTAGGTTTAATGGTTAGGATTAGGATTAGGGTTAAGGGTTAGGGTTAGCATTAAGGATTAGGGTTAGGGCAGGGTTAAATGCTTGGGTGCTTGTAATGGTTAGGGTCAGGGTTAAGGTTCACGGATAGTGTTAGTGTTAAGGGTTACGGGTAGGTTTAGTGTTCAGGGTTAGTGTTAGCATTAGGGCTTAATGTTAGGATTAGGCGGTAGGTTAGATTTAGGGTTAGATCTAGGCGTTAGGGTAAGGGCTAGCGTTAGGGTTAAGAGATAGGGTTAGGTTTAATGCTTAGGATTAGGGTTAGGGTTTGGGGTTAAAGTAAGTGTTAGGGGTTAGGTTTAAGGATCCAAGGTTAGGGTTATTTTTAGCTGTAGTGTTAGGGTTAGGGATAAGGGATCCCATTAGCATTAAGGGTCTTCCTTACTGTAGGGTTAAGGGTTAGGCTTAGAGTTAAAGGTTAAGGTTAGGGTCAGTGTTAAGATTTAGGGTAAGGGTTAACGGTCAGGGTAAAGGTTAAGCGTTAGGGTTAGGGATTAGTGATTAGGGTTTTTGGTTAGTGTTAGGGTTAGCGGTTAGAAGTTAGTGTTTTATGAAGGGGTATGGTTAGAATTAGGATTGGGTTTAGAGTTAGGGTGAGGTATAGGGGTTAGGTTTAGGGGTTAGTTTTAGGGTAAAAGGATAGGATTAGGATTACGGGTTTAGCTTAGGTTTAGGGTTAAAGTTTACTGCTTGGGTTAGGGATAGGGTTCAGGGTTAGCTTTAGGGGTTCTGGTTAGGGTTAGGTGTTAGGTTAGTGTCAGGGTTAGGTCTAGTCGTGAGGGTAAGGTTTAGGGTTAGCTTTAAGAGCTAGGGTTAGGTTTAATGGTTAGGATTAGGATTAGGGTTAAGGGTTAGGGTAAGGCTAGGGGTTAGGGTGAAGGGTTAGGGTCAAGGGTTAGGGTTTTTGTTAGGCATAGCGTTGGGGTTAGAAGTAAGGGTTACTGTCAGTGTTAGGGTTGTAGTTAGGGTTACGGTTAGGGTTAGCGGTTTAGAATTAGGGTTAGGGATTAGGTGTCACAGTGATGACTAGGAAATAGGGTTAGAATTATGGGATAGGGGTTGTTCTCACGAAATGGGTTATGCATTAACGTTAGGATAAGAGGTTAAAGTTAGGCGCACGGTGAGGTTTACGTGTTAAGGGGAGAAATAGGAACAGGGTTGGGTGTTATCTTCAGGGTTAGGGTTATCTGTTAAAGGTATTGTTTATGCTTAGCGCACGGGCCCTGTCTGCATTAGGCGGGCGGGGGGAGTTTAGGGGGCTGGGATTGTACCCGGGAACCCACTCTATCATACTCTGGGTATGGGCCCGTGGGTTTCATGCAGGACACAGTGGTAGAGCCTCCTTTCACGCATGGCATGGGAGGATTGCAGGCTTTCTAAACTCTAAGAAAGCAAGAAGTCTGAGAATTCGATTTAGGGTTAGGATTCTGGTTAGGGTTAAGGATGAAGTTTAGTGTTAGGGTGAGGGCTTAGGGTTAGGGATTAGGGTTAGGGTTAAAGGTTACTCTTAGGTTTAACGGTTACACTTTGGTTTAGGGTTGAGGTTTACGGTTAGGGTTAAGATGAGGGGTTAGGGTTTGGTACAGGGTTAGGGTTAAGTGTTAGGTTTAGGGTTGAAGATTAGGATTAGGGTTAGGATTAAAGGTTAGCGCGAGAGTTAACGCTTAGGGTTAAGGTTAAGAGTTAGGGTTTAGGGTTAGTTTTAGGGTTAGAGTTATGTGCTATGGTTTGTGTTAGAGGTTAGTGTTAGGTTTACTGGTCACCGTTAGGGTTACGTTTAGGGGGTATCATTAGGGTTATGGTTAGGGTTAGGGTTAAGGGATAGGATTAGGGTTAAGTGTTGGGCTTAGGGTTAGAGTTTAGTGTTAAGGTTACCATTAAGTATTAGGGTTAGGGTCACGGTTAAATGCTTGGGTGCGGGTAATGTTTAGGGTCAGGGTTTAGGTTCACGGATAGGGTTAGTGTTAAGGGATACGGGTAGGTTTAGGGTTCAGGGTTAGTGTTAGCATTAGGGCTTAAGGTTAGGATTAGGCGGTAGGTTAGATTTAGGGTTAGATCTAGGCGATAGGGTAAGGGCTAGCGTTAGGGTTAAGAGATAGCGTTAGGTTTAATGCTTAGGATTACGGTTAGGGTTTGGGGTTAAAGTAAGTGTTAGGGGTTAGGTTTAAGGATTCAAGGTTAGGGTTATTTTTAGCTGTAGTGTTAGGGTTAGGGATAAGGGATCCCATTAGCATTAAGTGTCTTCCTTACTGTAGGGTTAAGGGTTAGGCTTAGAGTTAAAGGTTAAGGTTAGTGTCAGGGTTAAGATTTAGGGTGAGGGTTAACGGTTAGGGTAAAGGTTAAGCGTTAGGTTTAGGGATTAGTGATTAGGGTTTTTGGTTAGGGTTAGGGTTAGGGTTAGTGTTAGGGTTAGCGGTTAGGAGTTAGTGTTTTATGAAGGGGTATGGTTAGAATTAGGATTGGGGTTAGAGTTAGGGTGAGGTATAGGGGTTAGGTTTCGGGGTTAGTTTTAGGGTAAAAGGATAGGATTAGGGTTACGGGTTGGGCTTAGGTTTAGTGTTAAAGTTTACTGCTTGGGTTAGGGATAGGGTTCAGGGTTAGCTTTAGGGGTTCTGGTTAGGGTTAGGTGTTAGGTTAGTGTCAGGGTTAGGTCTAGTCGTGAGGGTAAGGTTTAGGGTTAGCTTTAAGAGCTAGGGTTACGTTTAATGGTTAAGATTAGGATTAGGGTTAAGGGTTAGGGTAAGGCTTAGGGGTTAGGGTGAAGGGTTAGGGTCAAGGGTTAGGGTTTTTGTTAGGCATAGCGTTGGGGTTAGAAGTAAGGGTTACTGTCAGTGTTAGCGTTGTAGGTAGGGTTACGGTTAGGGTTAGCGGTTTAGAATTAGGGTTAGGGATTAGGTGTCACAGTGATGACTAGGAGATAGGGTTAGAATTATGGGATAGGGGTTGTTCTCAGGAAATGGGTTATGCATTAACGTTAGCATAAGAGGTTAAAGTTAGGCGCACGGTGAGGTTTACTTGTTAAGGGGAGAAATAGGAACAGGGTTCGGTGTTATGTTCAGGGTTAGGGTTATCTGTTAAAGGTATTGTTTATGCTTAGCGCACGGGCCCTGTCTGCATTAGGCGGGCGGGGGGTGTTTAGGGGCCTGGGTTTGTACCCGGGAACCCACTCTATCATACTCTGGGTATGGGCCCGTGGGTTTCATGCAGGACACAGTGGTAGAGCCTCCTTTCACGCATGGCATGGGAGGATTGCAGGCTTTCTAAACTCTAAGAAAGCAAGAAGTCTGAGAATTAGATTTAGGGTTAGGATTCTGGTTAGGGTTAAGGATGAAGTTTAGTGTTAGGGTGAGGGCTTAGGGTTAGGGATTAGGGTTAGGGTTAAAGGTTACTCTTAGGTTTAACGGATACACTTTGGTTTAGGGTTGAGGTTTACGGTTAGGGTTAAGATGAGGGGTTAGGGTTTGGTACACGGTTAGGGTTAAGTGTTAGGTTTAGGGTTGAAGATTAGGATTAGGGTTAGGATTAAAGGTTAGCGTGAGAGTTAACGCTTAGTGTTAAGGTTAAGAGTTAGGGTTTAGGGTTAGGTTTAGGGTTAGTTTTAGGGTTAGAGTTAGGTGCTATGCTTTGTGTTAGAGGTTAGGGTTAGGTTTATTGGTCATGGTTAGGGTTACGTTTAGGGGTTAGCATTAGGGTTAGGGTTAGGGTTAAGGGATAGGATTAGGGTTAAGTGCTGGGCTTAGGGTTAGGGTTTAGTGTTAAGGTTACCGTTAAGGATTAGTGTTAGGGTCAGGGTTAAATGCTTGGGTGCGGGTAATGTTTAGGGTCAGGGTTAAGGTTCACGGATAGGGTTAGTATTAAGGGTTACGGGTAGGTTTAGGGTTCAGGGTTAGTGTTAGCATTAGGGCTTAAGGTTAGGATTAGGCGGTAGGTTAGATTTAGGGTTAGATGTAGGCCTTAGGGTAAGGGCTAGCGTTAGGGTTAAGAGATAGGGTTAGGTTTAATGCTTAGGATTAGGGTTAGGGTTTGGGGTTAAAGTAAGTGTTAGGGGTTAGGTTTAAGGATCCAAGGTTAGGGTTATTTTTAGCTGTAGTGTTAGGGTTAGGGATAAGGGATCCCATTAGCATTAAGGGTCTTCCTTACTGTTTTTTTAAGGGTTAGGCTTAGAGTTAAAGGTTAAGGTTAGTTTCAGTGTTAAGATTTAGGGTGAGGGTTAACGGTTAGGGTAAAGGTTAAGCGTTAGGGTTAGGGATTAGTGATTAGGGTTTTTGGTTAGTGTTAGGGTTAGCGGTTAGGAGTTAGTGTTTTATGAAGGGGTATGGTTAGAATTAGGATTGGGGTTAGAGTTAGGGTGAGGTATAGGGGTTAGGTTTAGGGGTTAGTTTTACGGTAAAAGGATAGGATTAGTGTTACGCGTTGGGCTTAGGTTTAGGGTTAAAGTTTACTGCTAGGGTTAGGGATAGGGTTCAGGGTTAGCTTTAGGGGTTCTGGTTAGGGTTAGGTGTTAGGTTAGTGTCAGGGTTAGGTCTAGTCGTGAGGGTAATGTTTAGGGTTAGCTTTAAGAGCTGGGGTTAGGTTTAATGGTTAGGATTAGGATTAGGGTTAAGGGTTAGGGTAAGGCTTAGGGGTTAGGGTGAAGGGTTAGGGTCAACGGTTAGGGTTTTTGTTAGGCATAGCGTTGGGGTTAGAAGTAAGGGTTACTGTCAGTGTTAGGGTTGTAGGTAGGGTTAGGTTAGGGTTAGCGGTTTAGAATTAGGGTTAGGGATTAGGTGTCACAGTGATGACTAGGAGATAGGGTTAGAATTATGGGATAGGGGTTGTTCTCAGGAAATGGGTTATGCATTAACGTTAGGATAAGAGGATAAAGTTAGGCGCACGGTGAGGTTTACGTGTTAAGGGGAGAAATAGGAACAGGGTTGGGTGTTATGTTCAGGGTTAGGGTTATCTGTTAAAGGTATTGTTTATGCTTAGCGCACAGGCCCTGTCTGCATTAGGCGGGAGGGGGGAGTTTAGAGGGCTGGGATTGAACCCGGGAACCCACTCTATCATACTCTGGGTATGGGCCCGTGGGTTTCATGCAGGACACAGTGGTAGAGCCTCCTTTCACGCATGGCATGGGAGGATTGCAGGCTTTCTAAACCCTAAGAAAGCAAGAAGTCTGAGAATTAGATTTAGGGTTAGATTATGGTTAGGGATAAGGATGAAGTTTAGTGTTAGGGTGAGGGCTTAGGGTTAGGGATTAGGGTTAGGGTTAAAGGTTACTCTTAGGTTTAACGGTTACACTTTGGTTTAGGGTTGAGGTTTACGGTTAGGGTTAAGATGAGGGGTTAGGGTTTGGTACAGGGTTAGGGTTAAGTGTTAGGTTTAGGGTTGAAGATTAGGATTAGGGTTAGGATTAAAGGTTAGCGTGAGAGTTAACGCTTAGGGTTAAGGTTAAGAGTTAGGGTTTAGGGTTAGGGTTAGGGTTAGGGTTAGTTTTAGGGTTAGAGTTATGTGCTATGGTTTGTGTTAGAGGTTAGGGTTAGGTTTACTGGTCACGGTTAGGGTTACGTTTAGGGGGTAGCATTAGGGTTAGGGTTAGGGTTAAGGGATAGGATTAGGGTTAAGTGTTGGGTTTAGGGTTAGGGTTTAGTGTTAGGTTTATCATTAAGGATTAGGGTTAGAATCAGGGTTAAATGCTTGGGTGCGGGTAATGGTTAGGGTCAGGGTTAAGGTTCACGGATAGGGTTAGTGTTAAGGGTTACGGGTAGGTTTAGGGTTCAGGGTTAGTGTTAGGGTTAGTGCTTAAGGTTAGGATTAGGCGGTAGGTTAGATTTAGGGTTAGATCTAGGCGTTAGGGTAAGGGCTAGCGTTAGGGTTAAGAGATAGGGTTACGTTTAATGCTTAGGATTAGGGTTAGGGTTTGAGGTTAAAGTAAGTGTTAGGGGTTAGGTGTAAGGATACAAGGTTAGGGTTATTTTTAGCTGTAGTGTTAGGGTTAGGGATAAGGGATCCCATTAGCATTAAGGGTCTTCCTTACTGTAGGGTTAAGGGTTAGGCTTAGAGTTAAAGGTTAAGGTTAGGGTCAGTGTTAAGATTTAGGGTGAGGGTTAACGGTCAGGGTAAAGGTTAAGCGTTAGGGTTAGGGATTAGTGATTAGGGTTTTTGGTTAGTGTTAGGGTTAGCGGTTAGGCGTTAGTGTTTTATGAAGGGTATGGTTAGAATTAGGATTGGTGTTAGAGTTAGGGTGAGGTATAGGGGTTACGTTTAGGGGTTAGTTTTAGGGTAAAAGGATAGGATTAGGGTTACGGGTTGGGCTTAGGTTTAGGGTTAAAGTTTACTGCTGGGGTTAGAGATAGGGTTCAGGGGTAGCTTTAGTGGTTCTGGTTAGGGTTAGGTGTTAGGTTAGTGTCAGGGTTAGGTCTAGTCGTGAGGGTAAGGTTTAGGGTTAGCTTTAAGAGCTAGCGTTAGGTTTAATGGTTAGGATTAGGATTAGGGTTAAGGGTTAGGGTAAGGCTTAGGGTTTAGGGTGAAGGGTTAGGGTCAAGGGTTAGGGTTTTTGTTAGGCATAGCGTTGGGGTTAGAAGTAAGGGTTACTGTCAGTGTTAGGGTTGTAGGTAGGGTTACGGTTAGGGTTAGCGGTTTAGAATTAGGGTTAGGGATTAGCTGTCACAGTGATGACTAGGAGATAGGGTTAGAATTATGGGATAGGGGTTGTTCTCAGGAAATGGGTTATGCATTAACGTTAGGATAAGAGGTTAAAGTTAGGCGCACGGTGAGGTTTACGTGTTAAGGGGAGAAATAGGAACAGGGTTGGGTGTTATGTTCAGGGTTAGGGTTATCTGTTAAAGGTATTGTTTATGCTTAGCGCACGGGCCCTGTCTGCATTAGGCGGGCGGGGGGAGTTTAGGGGGCAGGGATTGTACCCGGGAACCCACTCTATCATACTCTGGGTATGGGCTCGTGGGTTTCATGCAGGACACAGTGGTAGAGCCTCCTTTCACGCATGGCATGGGAGGATTGCAGGCTTTCTAAACTCTAAGAAAGCAAGAAGTCTGAGAATTAGATTTAGGGTTAGGATTCTGCTTAGGGTTAAGGATGAAGTTTAGTGTTAGGGTGAGGGCTTAGGGTTAGAGATTAGGGTTAGGGTTAAAGGTTACTCTTAAGTTTATCGGTTACCCTTTGTTTTAGGGTTGAGGTTTACGGTTAGGGTTAAGATGAGGGGTTAGGGTTTGGTACAGGGTTAGGGTTAAGTGTTAGGTTTAGGGTTGAAGATTAGGATTAGGGTTAGGATTAAAGGTTAGCGTGAGAGTTAACACTTAGGGTTAAGGTTAAGAGTTAGGGTTTAGGGTTAGGGTTAGGGTTAGTTTTAGGGTTAGAGTTATGTGCTATGGTTTGTGTTAGAGGTTAGGGTTAGGTTTACTGGTCACGGTTAGGGTTACGTTTAGGGGTTAGCATTAGGGTTAGTGTTAGGGTTAGGGTTAAGGGATAGGATTAGGGTTAAGTGTTGGGCTTAGGGTTAGGGTTTAGTGTTAAGGTTAGCATTAAGGATTAGGGTTAGGGTCAGGGTTAAATGCTTGGGTGCGGGTAATGGTTAGAGTCAGGGTTTAGGTTCACGGATAGGGTTAGTGGTAAGGGTTACGGGTGGTTTTAGGGTTCAGAGTTAGTGTTAGCATTAGGGCTTAAGGTTAGGATTAGGCGGTAGGTTAGATTTAGGGTTAGATCTAGGCGTTAGGGTAAGGGCTAGCGTTAGGGTTAAGAGATAGGGTTAGGTGTAAAGCTTAGGATTAGCTTTAGGGTTTGGGGTTAAAGTAAGTGTTAGGGGTTAGGTTTAAGGATCCAAGGTTAGGGTTATTTTTAGCTGTAGTGTTAGGGTTAGGGATAAGGGATCCCATTAGCATTAAGGGTCTTCCTTACTGTAGGGTTAAGGGTTAGGCTTAGAGTTAAAGGTTAAGGTTAGGGTCACTGTTAACATTTAGGGTGAGGGTTAACGGTTAAGGTAAAGGTTAAGCGTTAGGGTTAGGGATTAGTGATTAGGGTTTTTGGTTAGTGTTAGGGTTAGCGGTTAGGAGTTAGTGTTTTATGAAGGGGTATGGTTAGAATTAGGATTGGGGTTAGAGTTAGGGTGAGGTATAGGGGTTAGGTTTAGGGGTTAGTTTTAGGGTAAAAGGATAGGATTAGGGTTACGGGTTGGGCTTAGGTTTAGGGTTAAAGTTTACTGCTGGAGTTAGGGATAGGGTTCAGGGTTAGCTTTAGGGGTTCTGGTTAGGGTAAGGTGTTAGGTTAGTGTCAGGGTTAGGTCTAGTCGTGAGGGTAAGGTTTAGGGTTAGCTTTAAGAGCTAGGGTTAGGTTTAATGGTTAGGATTAGGATTAGGGTTAAGGGTTAGGGTTAGCATTAAGGATTAGGGTTAGGGCAGGGTTAAATGCTTGGGTGCTTGTAATGGTTAGGGTCAGGGTTAAGGTTCACGGATAGTGTTAGTGTTAAGGGTTACGGGTAGGTTTAGTGTTCAGGGTTAGTGTTAGCATTAGGGCTTAATGTTAGGATTAGGCGGTAGGTTAGATTTAGGGTTAGATCTAGGCGTTAGGGTAAGGGCTAGCGTTCGGGTTAAGAGATAGGGTTAGGTTTAATGCTTAGGATTAGGGTTAGGGTTTGGGGTTAAAGTAAGTGTTAGGGGTTAGGTTTAAGGATCCAAGGTTAGGGTTATTTTTAGCTGTAGTGTTAGGGTTAGGGATAAGGGATCCCATTAGCATTAAGGGTCTTCCTTACTGTAGGGTTAAGGGTTAGGCTTAGAGTTAAAGGTTAAGGTTAGGGTCAGTGTTAAGATTTAGGGTAAGGGTTAACGGTCAGGGTAAAGGTTAAGCGTTAGGGTTAGGGATTAGTGATTAGGGTTTTTGGTTAGTGTTAGGGTTAGCGGTTAGAAGTTAGTGTTTTATGAAGGGGTATGGTTAGAATTAGGATTGGGTTTAGAGTTAGGGTGAGGTATAGGGGTTAGGTTTAGGGGTTAGTTTTAGGGTAAAAGGATAGGATTAGGATTACGGGTTTAGCTTAGGTTTAGGGTTAAAGTTTACTGCTTGGGTTAGGGATAGGGTTCAGGGTTAGCTTTAGGGGTTCTGGTTAGGGTTAGGTGTTAGGTTAGTGTCAGGGTTAGGTCTAGTCGTGAGGGTAAGGTTTAGGGTTAGCTTTAAGAGCTAGGGTTAGGTTTAATGGTTAGGATTAGGATTAGGGTTAAGGGTTAGGGTAAGGCTAGGGGTTAGGGTGAAGGGTTAGGGTCAAGGGTTAGGGTTTTTGTTAGGCATAGCGTTGGGGTTAGAAGTAAGGGTTACTGTCAGTGTTAGGGTTGTAGTTAGGGTTACGGTTAGGGTTAGCGGTTTAGAATTAGGGTTAGGGATTAGGTGTCACAGTGATGACTAGGAAATAGGGTTAGAATTATGGGATAGGGGTTGTTCTCACGAAATGGGTTATGCATTAACGTTAGGATAAGAGGTTAAAGTTAGGCGCACGGTGAGGTTTACGTGTTAAGGGGAGAAATAGGAACAGGGTTGGGTGTTATCTTCAGGGTTAGGGTTATCTGTTAAAGGTATTGTTTATGCTTAGCGCACGGGCCCTGTCTGCATTAGGCGGGCGGGGGGAGTTTAGGGGGCTGGGATTGTACCCGGGAACCCACTCTATCATACTCTGGGTATGGGCCCGTGGGTTTCATGCAGGACACAGTGGTAGAGCCTCCTTTCACGCATGGCATGGGAGGATTGCAGGCTTTCTAAACTCTAAGAAAGCAAGAAGTCTGAGAATTCGATTTAGGGTTAGGATTCTGGTTAGGGTTAAGGATGAAGTTTAGTGTTAGGGTGAGGGCTTAGGGTTAGGGATTAGGGTTAGGGTTAAAGGTTACTCTTAGGTTTAACGGTTACACTTTGGTTTAGGGTTGAGGTTTACGGTTAGGGTTAAGATGAGGGGTTAGGGTTTGGTGCAGGGTTAGGGTTAAGTGTTAGGTTTAGGGTTGAAGATTAGGATTAGGGTTAGGATTAAAGGTTAGCGTGAGAGTTAACGCTTAGGGTTAAGGTTAAGAGTTAGGGTTTAGGGTTAGGGTTAGTGTTAGGGTTAGGGTTAGTTTTAGGGTTAGAGTTATGTGCTATGGTTTGTGTTAGAGGTTAGGGTTAGGTTTACTGGTCACGGTTAGGGTTGCGTTTAGGGTGTAGCATTAGGGTTAGGGTTAGGGTTAAGGGATAGGATTAGGGATAAGTGTTGGGCTTAGGGTTAGGGTTTAGTGTTAGGGTTAGCATTAAGGATTAGGGTTAGGGTCAGGGTTAAATGCTTGGGTGCGGGTAATGGTTAGGGTCAGGGTTAAGGTTCACGGATAGGGTTATTGTTAAGGGTTACGGGTAGCTTTAGGGTTCAGGGTTAGTGTTAGCATTAGGGCTTAAGGTTAGGATTAGGCGGTAGGTTAGATTTAGGGTTAGATCTAGGCGTTAGGGTAAGGGCTAGCGTTAGGGTTAAAAGATAGGGTTAGGTGTAAAGCTTAGGATTAGCTTTAGGGTTTGGGGTTAAAGTAAGTGTTAGGGGTTAGGTTTAAGGATCCAAGGTTAGGGTTATTTTTAGCTGTAGTGTTAGGGTTAGGGATAAGGGATCCCATTAGCATTAAGGGTCTTCCTTACTGTAGGGTTAAGGGTTAGGCTTAGAGTTAAAGGTTAAGGTTAGGGTCACTGTTAACATTTAGGGTGAGGGTTAACGGTTAAGGTAAAGGTTAAGCGTTAGGGTTAGGGATTAGTGATTAGGGTTTTTGGTTAGTGTTAGGGTTAGCGGTTAGGAGTTAGTGTTTTATGAAGGGGTATGGTTAGAATTAGGATTGGGGTTAGAGTTAGGGTGAGGTATAGGGGTTAGGTTTAGGGGTTAGTTTTAGGGTAAAAGGATAGGATTAGGGTTACGGGTTGGGCTTAGGTTTAGGGTTAAAGTTTACTGCTGGAGTTAGGGATAGGGTTCAGGGTTAGCTTTAGGGGTTCTGGTTAGGGTAAGGTGTTAGGTTAGTGTCAGGGTTAGGTCTAGTCGTGAGGGTAAGGTTTAGGGTTAGCTTTAAGAGCTAGGGTTAGGTTTAATGGTTAGGATTAGGATTAGGGTTAAGGGTTAGGGTTAGCATTAAGGATTAGGGTTAGGGCAGGGTTAAATGCTTGGGTGCTTGTAATGGTTAGGGTCAGGGTTAAGGTTCACGGATAGTGTTAGTGTTAAGGGTTACGGGTAGGTTTAGTGTTCAGGGTTAGTGTTAGCATTAGGGCTTAATGTTAGGATTAGGCGGTAGGTTAGATTTAGGGTTAGATCTAGGCGTTAGGGTAAGGGCTAGCGTTAGGGTTAAGAGATAGGGTTAGGTTTAATGCTTAGGATTAGGGTTAGGGTTTGGGGTTAAAGTAAGTGTTAGGGGTTAGGTTTAAGGATCCAAGGTTAGGGTTATTTTTAGCTGTAGTGTTAGGGTTAGGGATAAGGGATCCCATTAGCATTAAGGGTCTTCCTTACTGTAGGGTTAAGGGTTAGGCTTAGAGTTAAAGGTTAAGGTTAGGGTCAGTGTTAAGATTTAGGGTAAGGGTTAACGGTCAGGGTAAAGGTTAAGCGTTAGAGTTAGGGATTAGTGATTAGGGTTTTTGGTTAGTGTTAGGGTTAGCGGTTAGAAGTTAGTGTTTTATGAAGGGGTATGGTTAGAATTAGGATTGGGTTTAGAGTTAGGGTGAGGTATAGGGGTTAGGTTAGGGGTTAGTTTTAGGGTAAAAGGATAGGATTAGGGTTACGGGTTGGGCTTAGGTTTAGGGTTAAAGTTTACTGCTAGGGTTAGGGATAGGGTTCAGGGTTAGCTTTAGGGGTTCTGGTTAGGGTTAGGTGTTAGGTTAGTGTCAGGGTTAGGTCTAGTCGTGAGTGTAAGGTTTAGGGTTAGCTTTAAGAGCTAGGGTTAGGTTTAATGGTTAGGATTAGGATTCGGGTTAAGGGTTAGGGTAAGGCTTAGGGGTTAGGGTGAAGGGTTAGGGTCAAGGGTTAGGGTTTTTGTTAGGCATAGCGTTGGGGTTAGAAGTAAGGGTTACTGTCAGTGTTAGGGTTGTAGGTAGGGTTAGGTTAGGGTTAGCGGTTTAGAATTAGGGTTGGGGATTAGGTGTCACAGTGATGACTAGGAGATAGGGTTAGAATTATGGGATAGGGGTTGTTCTCAGGAAATGGGTTATGCATTAACGTTAGGATAAGAGGTTAAAGTTAGGCGCACGGTGAGGTTTACGTGTTAAGGGGAGAAATAGGAACAGGGTTGGGTGTTATGTTCAGGATTAGGGTTATCTGTTAAAGGTATTGTTTATGTTTAGCGCACAGGCCCTGTCTGCATTAGGCAGGCGGGGGGAGTTCAGGGGGCTGGGATTGTACCCGGGAACCCACTCTATCATACTCTGGGTATGGGCCCGTGGGTTTCATGCAGGACACAGTGGTACAGCCTCCTTTCACGCATGGCATGGGAGGATTGCAGGCTTTCTAAACTCTAAGAAAGCAAGAAATCTGAGAATTAGATTTAGGGTTAGGATTATGGTTAGGGTTAAGGATGAAGTTTAGTGTTAGGGTGAGGGCTTACGGTTAGGGATTAGGGTTAGGGTTAAAGGTTACTCTTAGGTTTAACGGTTACACTTTGGTTTAGGGTTGAGGTTTACGGTTAGGGTTAAGATGAGGGGTTAGGGTTTGGTACAGGGTTAGGGTTAAGTGTTAGGTTTAGGGTTGAAGATTAGGATTAGGGTTAGGATTAAAGGTTAGCGTGAGAGTTAACGCTTAGGGTTAAGGTTAAGAGTTAGGGTTTAGGGTTAGGGTTAGTGTTAGGGTTAGGGTTAGTTTTAGGGTTAGAGTTATGTGCTATGGTTTGTGTTAGAGGTTAGGGTTAGGTTTACTGGTCACGGTTAGGGTTGCGTTTAGGGTGTAGCATTAGGGTTAGGGTTAGGGTTAAGGGATAGGATTAGGGATAAGTGTTGGGCTTAGGGTTAGGGTTTAGTGTTAGGGTTAGCATTAAGGATTAGGGTTAGGGTCAGGGTTAAATGCTTGGGTGCGGGTAATGGTTAGGGTCAGGGTTAAGGTTCACGGATAGGGTTATTGTTAAGGGTTACGGGTAGCTTTAGGGTTCAGGGTTAGTGTTAGCATTAGGGCTTAAGGTTAGGATTAGGCGGTAGGTTAGATTTAGGGTTAGATCTAGGCGTTAGGGTAAGGGCTAGCGTTAGGGTTAAGAGATAGGGTTAGGTTTAATGCTTAGGATTACGGTTAGGGTTTGGGGTTAAAGTAAGTGTTAGGGGTTAGATTTAAGGATCCAAGGTTAGGGTTATTTTTAGCTGTAGTGTTAGGGCTAGGGATAAGGGATCCCATTAGCATTAAGGGTCTTCCTTACTGTAGGGTTAAGGGTTAGGCTTAGAGTTAAAGGTTAAGGTTAGGGTCAGTGTTAAGATTTAGGGTGAGGGTTAACGGTTAGGGTAAAGGTTAAGCGTTAGGGTTAGGGATTAGTGATTAGGGTTTTTGGTTAGTGTTAGGGTTAGCGGTTAGGAGTTAGTGTTTTATGAAGGGGTATGGTTAGAATTAGGATTGGGGTTATAGTTAGGGTGAGGTATAGGGGTTAGGTTTCGGGGTTAGTTTTAGGGTAAAAGGATAGGATTAGGGTTACGGGTTGGGCTTAGGTTTAGGGTTAAAGTTTACTGCTTGGTTTAGGGATAGGGTTCAGGGTTAGCTTTAGGGGTTCTGGTTAGGGTTAGGTGTTAGGTTAGTGTCAGGGTTAGGTCTAGTCGTGAGTGTAAGGTTTAGGGTTAGCTTTAAGAGCTAGGGTTAGGTTTAATGGTTAGGATTAGGATTAGGGTTAAGGGTTAGGGTAAGGCTAGGGGTTAGGGTGAAGGGTTAGGGTCAAGGGTTAGGGTTTCTGTTAGGCATAGCGTTGGGGTTAGAAGTAAGGGTTACTGTCAGTGTTAGGGTTGTAGGTAGGGTTACGGTTAGGGTTAGCGGTTTAGAATTAGGGTTAGGGATTAGGTGTCACAGTGATGACTAGGAGATAGGGTTAGAATTATGGCATAGGGGTTGTTCTCAGGAAAAGGGTTATGCATTAACGTTAGGATAAGAGGTTAAAGTTAGGCGCACGGTGAGGGTTACGTGTTAAGGGGAGAAATAGGAACAGGGTTGGGTGTTATCTTCAGGGTTAGGGTTATCTGTTAAAGGTATTGTTTATGCTTATCGCACGGGCCCTGTCTGCATTAGGCGGGCGGGGGGAGCTTAGGGGGCTGGGATTGTACCCGGGAACCCACTCTATCATACTCTGGGTATGGGCCCGTGGGTTTCATGCAGGACACAGTGGTAGAGCCTCCTTTCACGCATGGCATGGGAGGATTGCAGGCTTTCTAAACTCTAAGAAAGCAAGAAGTCTGAGAATTAGATTTAGGGTTAGGATTCTGGTTAGGGTTAAGGATGAAGTTTAGTGTTAGGGTGAGGGCTTAGGGTTAGGGATTAGGGTTAGGGTTAAAGGTTACTCTTAGGTTTAACGGTTACACTTTGGTTTAGGGTTGAGGTTTACGGTTAGGGTTAAGATGAGGGGTTAGGGTTTGGTACAGGGTTAGGGTTAAGTGTTAGGTTTAGGGTTGAAGATTAGGATTAGGGTTAGGATTAAAGGTTAGCGTGAGAGTTAACGCTTAGGGTTAAGGTTAAGAGTTAGGGTTTAGGGTTAGGGTTAGGGTTAGGGTTAGTTTTAGGGTTAGAGTTATGTGCTATGGTTTGTGTTAGAGGTTAGGGTTAGGTTTACTGGTCACGGATAGGGTTACGTTTAGGGGGTTGCATTAGGGTTAGGGTTAAGGTTAAGGGATAGGATTAGGGATAAGTGTTGAGCTTAGGGTTAGGGTTTAGTGTTAGGGTTAGCATTAAGGATTAGGGTTAGGGTCAGGGTTAAATGCTTGGGTGCGGGTAATGGTTAGGGTCAGGGTTAAGGTTCACGGATAGGGTTAGTGTTAAGGGTTACGGGTAGGTTTAGGGTTCAGGGTTAGTGTTAGCATTAGGGCTTAAGGTTAGGATTAGGCGGTAGGTTAGATTTAGGGTTAGATCTAGGCGTTAGGGTAAGGGCTAGCGTTAGGGTTAAGAGATAGGGTTAGGTTTAATGCTTAGGATTAGGGTTAGGGTTTGGGGTTAAAGCAAGTGTTAGGGGTTAGGTTTAAGGATCCAAGGTTAGGGTTATTTTTAGCTGTAGTGTTAGGGTTAGGGATAAGGGATCCCATTAGCATTAAGGGTCATCCTTACTGTAGGGTTAAGGGTTAGGCTTAGAGTTAAAGTTTAAGGTTAGGGTCAGTGTTAAAATTTAGGGTGAGGGTTAACGGTTAGGGTAAAGGTTAAGCGTTAGGGTTAGTGATTAGTGATTAGGGTTTTTGGTTAGTGTTAGGGTTAGCGGTTAGGAGTTAGTGTTTTATGAAGGGGTATGGTTAGAATTAGGATTGGGGTTAGAGTTAGGGTGAGGTATAGGGGTTAGGTTTAGGGGTTAGTTTTAGGGTAAAAGGATAGGATTAGGGTTACGGGTTGGGCTTAGGTTTAGGGTTAAAGTTTACTGCTAGGGTTAGGGATAGGGTTCAGGGTTAGCTTTAGGGGTCTGGTTAGGGTTAGGTGTTAGGTTAGTGTCAGGGTTAGGTCTAGTCGTGAGGGTAAGGTTTAGGGTTAGCTTTAAGAGCTAGGGTTAGGTTTAATGGTTAGGATTAGGATTAGGGTTAAGGGTTAGGGTAAGGCTTAAGGGTTAGGGTGAAGGGTTAGGGTCAAGGGTTAGGGTTTTTGTTAGGCATAGTGTTGGGGTTAGAAGTAAGGGTTACTGTCAGTGTTAGGGCTGTAGTTAGGGTTACGGTTAGGGTTAGCGGTTTAGAATTAGGGTTAGGGATTAGGTGTCACAGTGATGACTAGGAGATAGGGTTAGAATTATGGGATAGGGGTTGTTCTCAGGAAATGGGTTATGCATTAACGTTAGGATAAGAGGTTAAAGTTAGGCGCACGGTCAGGTTTACGTGTTAAGGGGAGAAATAGGAACAGGGTTGGGTGTTATGTTCAGGGTTAGGGTTATCTGTTAAAGGTATTGTTTATGCTTAGCGCACGGGCCCTGTCTGCATTAGGCGGGCGGGGGGAGTTTAGGGGGCTGGGATTGTACCCGGGAACCCACTCTATCATACTCTGGGTATGGGCCCGTGGGTTTCATGCAGGACACAGTGGTAGAGCCTCCTTTCACGCATGGCATGGGAGGATTGCAGGCTTTCTAAACTCTAAGAAAGCAAGAAGTCTGAGAATTAGATTTAGGGTTAGGATTCTGGTTAGGGTTAAGGATGAAGTTTAGTGTTAGGGTGAGGGCTTAGGGTTAGGGATTAGGGTTAGGGTTAAAGGTTACTCTTAGGTTTAACGGTTACACTTTGGTTTAGGGTTGAGGTTTACGGTTAGGGTTAAGATGAGGGGTTAGGGTTTGGTACAGGGCTACGGTTAAGTGGTAGGTTTAGGGTTGAAGATTAGGATTAGGGTTAGGATTAAAGGTTAGCGTGAGAGTTAACGCTTAGGGTTAAGGTTAAGAGTTAGGGTTTAGGGTTAGGTTTAGTTTTAGGGTTAGAGTTATGTGCTATGGTTTGTGTTAGAGGTTAGGGTTAGGTTCACAGGTCACGGTTAGGGTTACGTTTAGGGGTTAGCATTAGGGTTAGGGTTAGGGTTAAGGGATAGGATTAGGGTTAAGTGTTGGGTTTAAGGTTAGGGTTTAGTGTTAGGGTTAGCATTAAGGATTAGGGTTAGGGTCAGGGTTAAATGCTTGGGTGCGGGTAATGGTTAGGTTCAGGGTGAAGGTTCACGGATAGGGTTAGTGTTAAGGGTTACGGGTAGGTTTAGTGTTCAGGGTTAGTGTTAGCATTAGGGCTTAAGGTTAGGATTAGGCGGTAGGTTAGATTTAGTGTTAGATCTAGGCGTTAGGGTAAGGGCTAGCGTTAGGGTTAAGAGATAGGGTTAGGTTTAATGCTTAGGATTAGGGTTAGGGTTTGGGGTTAAAGTAAGTGTTAGGGGTCAGGTTTAAGGATCCAAGGTTAGGGTTATTTTTAGCTGTAGTGTTAGGGTTAGGGATAAGGGATCCCATTAGCATTAAGGGTCTTCCTTACTGTAGGGTTAAGGGTTAGGCTTAGAGTTAAAGGTTAAGGTTAGGGTCAGTGTTAAGATTTAGGGTGAGGGTTAACAGTCAGGGTAAAGGTTAAGCGTTAGGGTTAGGGATTAGTGATTAGGGTTTTTGGTTAGTGTTAGGGTTAGCGGTTAGGAGTTAGTGTTTTATGAAGGGGTATGGTTAGAATTAGGATTGGGGTTAGAGTTAGGGTGAGGTATAGGGGTTAGGTTTAGGGGTTAGTTTTAGGGTAAAAGGATAGGATTAGGGTTACGGGTTGGGCTTAGGTTTAGGGTTAAAGTTTACTGCTGGGGTTAGGGATAGGGTTCAGGGTTAGCTTTAGGGGTTCAGGTTAGGGTTAGGTGTTAGGTTAGTGTCAGGGTTAGGTCTAGTCGTGAGGGTAAGGTTTAGGGTTAGCTTTAAGAGCTAGGGTTAGGTTTAATGGTTAGGATTAGGATTAGGGTTAAGGGTTAGGGTAAGGCTTAGGGGTTAGGGTGAAGGGTTAGGGTCAAGGGTTAGGGTTTTTGTTAGGCATAGCTTGGGGTTAGAAGTAAGGGTTACTGTCAGTGTTAGGGTTGTAGGTAGGGTTACGGTTAGGGTTAGCGGTTTAGAATTAGGGTTAGGGATTAGGTGTCACAGTGATGACTAGGAGATAGGGTTAGAATTATGGGATAGGGGTTGTTCTCAGGAAATGGGTTATGCATTAACTTTAGGATAAGAGGTTAAAGTTAGGCGCATGGTGAGGTTTACGTGTTAAGGGGAGAAATAGGAACAGGGTTGGGTGTTATGTTCAGGGTTAGGGTTATCTGTTAAAGGTATTGTTTATGCTTAGCGCACGGGCCCTGTCTGCATTAGGCGGGCGGAGGGTGTTTAGGGGGCTGGGATTGTACCCGGGAACCCACTCTATCATACTCTGGGTATGGGCCCGTGGGTTTCATGCAGGACACAGTGGTAGAGCCTCCTTTCACGCATGGCATGGGAGGATTGCAGGCTTTCTAAACTCTAAGAAAGCAAGAAGTCTGAGAATTAGATTTAGGGTTAGGATTCTGGTTAGGGTTAAGGATGAAGTTTAGTGTTAGGGTGAGGGCTTAGGGTTAGGGATTAGGGTTAGGGTTAAAGGTTACTCTTAGGTTTAACGGTTACACTTTGGTTTAGGGTTGAGGTTTACGCTTAGGGTTAAGATGAGGGGTTAGGGTTTGGTACAGGGTTAGGGTTAAGTGTTAGGTTTAGGGTTGAAGATTAGGATTAGGGTTAGGATTAAAGGTTAGCGTGAGAGTTAACGCTTAGGGTTAAGGTTAAGAGTTAGGGTTTAGGGTTAGGGTTAGGGTTAGGGTTAGTTTTAGGGTTAGAGTTATGTGCTATGGTTTGTGTTAGAGGTTAGGGTTAGGTTTACTGGTCACGGTTAGGGTTACGTTTAGGGGTTAGCATTAGGGTTAGGGTTAGGGTTAAGGGATAGGATTAGGGTTAAGTGTTGGGCTTAGGGTTAGGGTTTAGTGTTAAGGTTAGCATTAAGGATTAGGGTTAGGGTTAGGGTTAAATGCTTGGGTGCGGGTAATGGTTAGGGTCAGGGTTTAGGTTCACGGATAGGGTTAGTGTTAAGGGTTACGGGTAGGTTTAGGGTTCAGGGTTAGTGTTAGCATTAGGGCTTAAGGTTAGGATTAGGCGGTAGGTTAGATTTAGGGTTAGATCTAGGCGTTAGGGTAAGGGCTAGCGTTAGGGTTAAGAGATAGGTTTAGGTTTAATGCTTAGGATTAGGGTTAGGGTTTTGGGTTAAAGTAAGTGTTAGGGGTTAGGTTTAAGGATCCAAGGTTAGGGTTATTTTTAGCTGTAGTGTTAGGGTTAGGGATAAGGGATCCCATTAGCATTAAGGGTCTTCCTTACTGTAGGGTTAAGGGTTAGGCTTAGAGTTAAAGTTAAGGTTAGGGTCACTGTTAAAACTTAGGGTGAGGGATAACGGTTAGGGTAAAGGTTAAGCGTTAGGGTTAGGGATTAGTGATTAGGGTTTTTGGTTCGTGTTAGGGTTAGCGGTTAGGAGTTAGTGTTTTATGAAGGGGTATGGTTAGAATTAGGATTGGGGTTAGAGTTAGGGTGAGGTATAGGGGTTAGGTTTAGGGGTTAGTTTTAGGGTAAAAGGATAGGATTAGGGTTACGGGTTGGGCTTAGGTTTAGGGTTAAAGTTTACTGCTAGGGTTAGGGATAGGGTTCAGGGTTAGCTTTAGGGGTTCTGGTTAGTGTTAGGTGTTAGGTTAGTGTCAGGGTTAGGTCTAGTCGTGAGGGTAAGGTTTAGGGTTAGCGTTAAGAGCTAGGTTTAGGTTTAATGGTTAGGATTAGGATTAGGTTTAAGGGTTAGGGTAAGGCTTAGGGGTTAGGGTGAAGGGTTAGGGTCAAGGGTTAGGGTTTTTGTTAGGCATAGCGTTGGGGTTAGAAGTAAGGGTTACTGTCAGTGTTAGGGTTGTAGGTAGGGTTACGGTTAGGGTTAGCGGTTTAGAATTAGGGTTAGGGATTAGGTGTCACAGTGATGACTAGGAGATAGGGTTAGAATTATGGGATAGGGGTTGTTCTCAGGAAATGGGTTATGCATTAACGTTAGGATAAGAGGTTAAAGTTAGGCGCACGGTGAGGTTTACGTGTTAAGGGGAGAAATAGGAACAGGGTTGGGTGTTATGTTCAGGGTTAGGGTTATCTGTTAAAGGTATTGTTTATGCTTAGCGCACGGGCCCTGTCTGCATTAGGCGGGCGGGGGGAGTTTAGGGGGCTGGGATTGTACCCGGGAACCCACTCTATCATACTCTGGGTATGGGCCCGTGGGTTTCATGCAGGACCCAGTGGTAGAGACTCCTTTCACGCATGGCATGGGAGGATTGCAGGCTTTCTAAACTCTAAGAAAGCAAGAAGTCTGAGAATTAGATTTAGGGTTAGGATTCTGGTTAGGGTTAAGGATGAAGGTTAGTGTTAGGTTGAGGGCTTAGGGTTAGGGAAAAGGGTTAGAGTTAAAGGTTACTCTTAGGTTTAACGGTTACACTTTGGTTTAGGGTTGAGGTTTACGGTTAGGGTTAAGATGAGGGGTTAGGGTTTGGTACAGGGTTAGGGTTAAGTGTTAGGTTTAGGGTTGAAGATTAGGATTAGGGTTAGGATTAAAGGTTAGCGTGAGAGTTAACGCTTAGGGTTAAGGTTAAGAGTTAGGGTTTAGGGTTAGGGTTAGGGTTAGTTTTAGGGTTAGAGTTATGTGCTATGGTTTGTGTTAGAGGTTAGGGTTAGGTTTACTGGTCACGGTTAGGGTTAGGTTTAGGGGTTAGCATTAGGGTTAGGGTTAGGCTTAGGGTTAAGGGATAGGATTAGGGTTAAGTGTTGGGCTTAGGGTTAGGGTTTTGTGTTAAGGTTAGCATTAAGGATTAGGGTTAGAATCAGGGTTAAATGCTTGGGTGCGGGTAATTGTTAGGGTCAGGGTTAAGGTTGACAGATAGGGTTAGTGTTAAGGGTTACGGGTAGGTTTAGGGTTCAGGGTTAGTGTTAGCATTAGGGCTTAAGGTTAGGATTAGGCGGTAGGTTAGATTTAGGGTTAGATCTAGGCGTTAGGGTAAGGGCTAGCGTTAGGGTTAAGAGATAGGGTTAGGTTTAATGCTTAGGATTAGGGTTAGGGTTTGGGGTTAAAGTAAATGTTAGGGGTTAGGTTTAAGGATCCAAGGTTAGGGTAATTTTTAGCTGTAGTGTTAGGGTTAGGGATTAGGGATCCCATTAGCATTAAGGTCTTCGTTACTGTAGGGTTAAGGGTTAGGCTTAGAGTTAAAGGTTAATGTTAGGGTCAGTGTTAAGATTTAGGGTGAGGGTTAACGGTTAGGGTAAAGGTTAAGCGTTAGGGTTAGGGATTAGTGATTAGGGTTTTTGGTTAGTGTTAGGGTTAGCGGTTAGGAGTTAGTGTTTTATGAAGGGGTATGGTTAGAATTAGGATTGGGTTTAGAGTTAGGGTGAGGTATAGGGGTTAGGTTTAGGGGTTAGTTTTAGGGTAAAAGGATAGGATTAGGGTTACGGGTTGGGCTTAGGTTTAGTGTTAAAGTTTACTGCTAGGGGTAGGGATAGGGTTCAGGGTTAGCTTTAGGGGTTCTGGTTAGGGTTAGGTGTTAGGTTAGTGTCAGGGTTAGGTCTAGTCGTGAGGGTAAGGTTTAGGGTTAACTTTAAGAGCTAGGGTTAGGTTTAATGGTTAGGATTAGGATTAGGGTTAAGGGTTAGGGTAAGGCTTAGAGGTTAGGGGGAAGGGTTAGGGTGAAGGGTTAGGGTCAAGGGTTAGGGTTTTTGTTAGGCATAGCGTTGGTGTTAGTAGTAAGGTTTACTGTCAGTGTTAGGGTTGTAGGTAGGGTTACGGTTAGGGTTAGCGGTTTAGAATTAGGGTTAGGGATTAGGTGTCACAGTGATGACTAGGAGATAGGGTTAGAATTATGGGATAGGGGTTGTTCTCAGGAAATGGGTTATGCATTAACGTTAGGATAAGAAGTTAAAGTTAGGCGCACGGTGAGGTTTACGTGTTAAGGGGAGAAATAGGAACAGGGTTGGGTGTTATGTTCAGGGTTAGGGTTATCTGTTAAAGGTATTGTTTATGCTTAGCGCACGGGCCCTGTCTGCATTAGGCGGGCGGGGGGAGTTTAGGGGGCTGGGATTGTACCCGGGAACCCACTCTATCATACTCTGGGTATGGGCCCGTGGGTTTCATGCAGGACACAGTGGTAGAGCCTCCTTTCACGCATGGCATGGGAGGAATGCAGGCTTTCTAAACTCTAAGAAAGCAAGAAGTCTGAGAATTAGATTTAGGGTGAGGATTCTGGTTAGCGTTAAGGATGAAGTTTAGTATTAAGTTGAGGGCTTAGGGTTAGGGAATAGGGTTAGGATTAAAGATTACTCGTAGGTTTAACGGTTACACTTGGGTTTAGGGTTGAGGTTTACGGTTAGGGTTAAGATGAGGGGTTAGGGTTTGGTACAGGGTTAGGGTTAAGTGTTAGGTTCAGGGTTGAAGATTAGGATTAGGGTTAGGATTAAAGGTTAGCGTGAGAGTTAACGCTTAGGGTTAAGGTTAAGAGTTAGGGTTTAGGGTTAGGGTTAGGGTTAGGGTTAGTTTTAGGGTTAGAGTTATGTGCTATGGTTTGTGTTAGAGGTTAGGGTTAGGTTTACTGGTCACGGTTAGGGTTACGTTTAGGGGGTAGTATTAGGGTTAGGGTTAGGGTTAAGGGATAGGATTAGGGATAAGTGTTGGGCTTAGGGTTAGGGTTTAGTGTTAGGGTTAGCATTAAGGATTAGGGTTAGTGTCAGGGTTAAATGCTTGGGTGCGTGTAACGGTTAGGGTCAGGGTTAAGGCTCACGGATAGGGTTAGTGTTAAGGGTTACGGGTAGGTTTAGGGTTCAGGGTTAGTGTTAGCATTAGGGCTTAAGATTAAGATTAGGCGGTAGGTTAGATTTAAGGTGAGATCTAGGTGTTAGGGTAAGGGCTAGCGTTAGGGTTAAGAGATAGGGTTAGGTTTAATGCTTAGGATTAGGGTTAGGGTTTGGGGTTAAAGTAAGTGTTAGGGGTTAGGTTTAAGGATCCAAGGTTAGGGTTATGTTTAGCTGTAGTGTTAGGGTTAGGGATAAGGGATCCCATTAGCATTAAGGGTCTTCCGTACTGTAGGGTTAAGGGTTAGGCTTAGAGTTAAAGGTTAAAGTTAGGGTCAGTGTTAAGAGTTAGGGTGAGGGTTAACGGTTAGGGTTAAGGTTAAGCGTTAGGGTTAGGGATTAGTGATTAGGGATTTTGGTTAGTGTTAGGGTTAGCAGTTAGGAGTTAGTGTTTTATGAAGGGGTATGGTTAGAATTAGGATTGGGGTTAGAGTTAGGGTGAGGTATAGCGGTTAGGTTTAGGGGTTAGTTTTAGGGTAAAAGGATAGGATTAGGGTTACGGGTTGGGCTTAGGTTTAGGGTTAAAGTTTACCGCTAGGGGTAGGGATAGGGTTCAGGGTTAGCTTTAGGGGTTCTGGTTAGGGTTAGGTGTTAGGTTAGTGTCAGGGTTAGGTCTAGTCGTGAGGGTAAGGTTTAGGGTTAGCTTTAAGAGCTAGGGTTAGGTTTAATGGTTAGGATTAGGATTAGGGTTAAGGGTTAGGGTAAGGCTTAGGGGTTAGGGGGAAGGGTTAGGGTGAAGGGTTAGGGTCAAGGGTTAGGGTTTTTGTTAGGCATAGCGTTGGTGTTAGTAGTAAGGTTTACTGTCAGTGTTAGGGTTGTAGGTAGGGTTACGGTTAGGGTTAGCGGTTTAGAATTAGGGTTAGGGATTAGGTGTCACAGTGATGACTAGGAGATAGGGTTAGAATTATGGGATAGGGGTTGTTCTCAGGAAATGGGTTATGCATTAACGTTAGGATAAGAAGTTAAAGTTAGGCGCACGGTGAGGTTTACGTGTTAAGGGGAGAAATAGGAACAGGGTTGGGTGTTATGTTCAGGGTTAGGGTTATCTGTTAAAGGTATTGGTTATGCTTAGCGCACGGGCCCTGTCTGCATTAGGCGGGCGGGGGGAGTTTAGGGGGCTGGGATTGTACCCGGGAACCCACTCTATCATACTCTGGGTATGGGCCCGTGGGTTTCATGCAGGACACAGTGGTAGAGCCTCCTTTCACGCATGGCATGGGAGGAATGCAGGCTTTCTAAACTCTAAGAAAGCAAGAAGTCTGAGAATTAGATTTAGGGTGAGGATTCTGGTTAGGGTTAAGGATGAAGTTTAGTATTAAGTTGAGGGCTTAGGGTTAGGGAATAGGGTTAGGATTAAAGATTACTCGTAGGTTTAACGGTTACACTTGGGTTTAGGGTTGAGGTTTACGGTTAGGGTTAAGATGAGGGGTTAGGGTTTGGTACAGGGTTAGGGTTAAGTGTTAGGTTTAGGGTTGAAGATTAGGATTAGGGTTAGGATTAAAGGTTAGCGTGAGAGTTAACGCTTAGGGTTAAGGTTAAGAGTTAGGGTTTAGGGTTAGGGTTAGGGTTAGGGTTAGTTTTAGGGTTAGAGTTATGTGCTATGGTTTGTGTTAGAGGTTAGGGTTAGGTTTACTGGTCACGGTTAGGGTTACGTTTAGGGGGTAGTATTAGGGTTAGGGTTAGGGTTAAGGGATAGGATTAGGGATAAGTGTTGGGCTTAGGGTTAGGGTTTACTGTTAGGGTTAGCATTAAGGATTAGGGTTAGTGTCAGGGTTAAATTCTTGGGTGCGTGTAACGGTTAGGGTCAGGGTTAAGGCTCACGGATAGGGTTAGTGTTAAGGGTTACGGGTAGGTTTAGGGTTCAGGGTTAGTGTTAGCATTAGGGCTTAAGATTAAGATTAGGCGGTAGGTTAGATTTAAGGTGAGATCTAGGTGTTAGGGTAAGGGCTAGCGTTAGGGTTAAGAGATAGGGTTAGGTTTAATGCTTAGGATTAGGGTTAGGGTTTGGGTTTAAAGTAAGTGTTAGGGGTTAGGTTTAAGGATCCAAGGTTAGGGTTATGTTTAGCTGTAGTGTTAGGGTTAGGGATAAGGGATCCCATTAGCATTAAGGGTCTTCCGTACTGTAGGGTTAAGGGTTAGGCTAAGAGTTAAAGGTTAAAGTTAGGGTCAGTGTTAAGAGTTAGGGTGAGGGTTAACGGTTAGGGTTAAGGTTAAGCGTTAGGGTTAGGGATTAGTGATTAGGGATTTTGGTTAGTGTTAGGGTTAGCGGTTAGGAGTTAGTGTTTTATGAAGGGGTATGGTTAGAATTAGGATTGGGGTTAGAGTTAGGGTGAGGTATAGGGGTTAGGTTTAGGGGTTAGTTTTAGGGTAAAAGGATAGGATTAGGATTACGGGTTTAGCTTAGGTTTAGGGTTAAAGTTTACTGCTAGGGTTAGGGATAGGGTTCAGGGTTAGCTTTAGGGGTTCTGGTTAGGGTTAGGTGTTAGGTTAGTGTCAGGGTTAGGTCTAGTCGTGAGGGTAAGGTTTAGGGTTAGCTTTAAGAGCTAGGGTTAGGTTTAATGGTTAGATTTAGGATTAGGGTTAAGGGTTACGGTAAGGCTTATGGGTTAGGGTGAAGGGTTAGGGTCAAGGGTAAGGGTTCTTGTTAGGCATAGCGTTGGGGTTAGAAGTAAGGGTTACTGTCAGTGTTAGGGTTGTAGGTAGGGTTACGGTTAGGGTTAGCGGTTTAGAATTACGGTTAGGGATTAGGTGTCACAGTGATGACTAGGAGATAGGGTTAGAATTATGAGATAGGGGTTGTTCTCAGGAAATGGGTTATGCATTAACGTTAGGATAAGAGGTTAAAGTTAGGCGCACGGTGAGGTTTACGTGTTAAGGGGAGAAATAGGAACAGGGTTGGGTGTTATCTTCAGGGTTAGGGTTATCTGTTAAAGGTATTGTTTATGCTTAGCACACGGGCCCTGTCTGCATTAGGCGGGCGGGGGGAGTTTAGGGGGCTGGGATTGTACCCGGGAACCCACTCTATCATACTCTGGGTATGGGCCCGTGGGTTTCATGCAGGACACAGTGGTAGAGCCTCCTTTCACGCATGGCATGGGAGGATTGCAGGCTTTCTAAACTCTAAGAAAGCGAGAAGTCTGAGAATTAGATTTAGGGTTAGGATTCTGGTTAGGGTTAAGGATGAAGTTTAGTGTTAGGGTGAGGGCTTAGGGTTAGGGAATAGTGTTAGGGTTAAAGGTTACTCTTAGGTTTAACGGTTACACTTTGGTTTAGGGTTGAGGTTTACGGTTAGGGTTAAGATGAGGGGTTAGGGTTTGGTACAGGGTTAGGGTTAAGTGTTAGGTTTAGGGTTGAAGATTAGGATTAGGGTTAGGATTAAAGGTTAGCGTGAGAGTTAACGCTTAGGGTTAAGGTGAAGTGTTAGGCTTTAGGGTTAGGGTTAGGGTTAGGGTTAGTTTTAGGGTTAGAGTTATGTGCTATGGTTTGTGTTAGAGGTTAGGTTTAGGTTTACTGGTCACGGTTAGGGTTACGTTTAGGGGGTAGCATTAGGGTTAGGGTTAGGGTTAGGGTTAAGGGATAGGATTAGGGTTAAGTGTTGGGCTTAGGGTTAGGGTTTAGTGTTAAGGTTAGCATTAAGGATTAGGGTTAGGGTCAGGGTTAAATGCTTGGGAGTGGGTAATGGTTAGGGACAGGGTTAAGGTTCACGGATAGGGTTAGTGTTAAGGGTTACGGGTAGGTTTAGGGTTCAGGATTAGTGTTAGCATTAGGGCTTAAGGATAGGATTAGGCAGTAGGTTAGATTTATTGTTAGATCTAGGCGTTAGGGTAAGGGCTAGTGTTAGGGTTAAGAGATATGGTTAGGTTTAATGCTTAGGATTAGGGTTAGGGTTTGGGGTTAAAGTAAGTGTTAGGGGTTAGGTTTAAGGATCCAAGGTTAGGGTTATTTTTAGCTGTAGTGTTAGGGTTAGGGATAAGGGATCCCATTAGCATTAAGGGTCTTCCTTACTGTAGGGTTAAGTGTTAGGCTTAGAGTTAAAAGTTAAGGTTAGGGTCAGTGTTAAGATTTAGGGTGAGGGTTAACGGTTAGGGTAAAGGTTAAGCGTTAGGGATAGGGAGGAGTGATTAGGGTTTTTGGTTAGTGTTAGGGTTAGCGGTTAGGAGTTAGTGTTTTATGAAGGGGTATGGTTAGAATTAGGATTGGGGTTAGAGTTAGGGTGAGGTATAGCGGTTAGGTTTAGGGGTTAGTTTTAGGGTAAAAGGATAGGATTAGGGTTACGGGTTGGGCTTAGGTTTAGGGTTAAAGTTTACTGCTAGGGGTAGGGATAGGGTTCAGGGTTAGCTTTAGGGGTTCTGGTTAGGGTTAGGTGTTAGGTTAGTGTCAGGGTTAGGTCTAGTCGTGAGGGTAAGGTTTAGGGTTAGCTTTAAGAGCTAGGGTTAGGTTTAATGGTTAGGATTAGGATTAGGGTTAAGGGTTAGGGTAAGGCTTAGGGGTTAGGGGGAAGGGTTAGGGTGAAGGGTTAGGGTCAAGGGTTAGGGTTTTTGTTAGGCATAGCGTTGGTGTTAGTAGTAAGGTTTACTGTCAGTGTTAGGGTTGTAGGTAGGGTTACGGTTAGGTTTAGCGGTTTAGAATTAGGGTTAGGGATTAGGTGTCACAGTGATGACTAGGAGATAGGGTTAGAATTATGGGATAGGGGTTGTTCTCAGGAAATGGGTTATGCATTAACGTTAGGATAAGAAGTTAAAGTTAGGCGCACGGTGAGGTTTACGTGTTAAGGGGAGAAATAGGAACAGGGTTGGGTGTTATGTTCAGGGTTAGGGTTATCTGTTAAAGGTATTGTTTATGCTTAGCGCACGGGCCCTGTCTGCATTAGGCGGGCGGGGGGAGTTTAGGGGGCTGGGATTGTACCCGGGAACCCACTCTATCATACTCTGGGTATGGGCCCGTGGGTTTCATGCAGGACACAGTGGTAGAGCCTCCTTTCACGCATGGCATGGGAGGATTGCAGGCTTTCTAAACTCTAAGAAAGCAAGAAGTCTGAGAATTAGATTTAGGGTTAGGATTCTGGTTAGGGTTAAGGATGAAGTTTAGTGTTAGGGTGAGGGCTTAGGGTTAGGGATTAGGGTTAGGGTTAAAGGTTACTCTTAGGTTTAACGGTTACACTTTGGTTTAGGGTTGAGGGTTAGGGTTAAGGTGAGGGGTTAGGGTTTGGTACAGGGTTAGGGTTAAGTGTTAGGTTTAGGGTTGAAGATTAGGATTAGGGTTAGGATTAAAGGTTAGCGTGAGAGTTAACGCTTAGTGTTAAGGTTAAGAGTTAGGGTTTAGGGTTAGGGTTAGGGTTAGGGTTAGTTTTAGGGTAGAGTTATGTGCTATGGATTGTGTTAGAGGTTAGGGTTAGGTTTACTGGTCACGGTTAGGGTTACGTTTAGGGGGTAGCATTAGTGTTAGGGTTAGGGATAAGGGATCCCATTAGCATTAAGGGTCTTCCTTACTGTAGGGTTAAGGGTTAGGCTTAGAGTTAAAGGTTAAAGTTAGGGTCAGTGTTAAGATTTAGGGTGAGGGTTAACGGTTAGGGTAAAGGTTAAGCGTTAGGGTTAGGGATTAGTGATTAGGGATTTTGGTTAGTGTTAGGGTTAGCGGTTAGGAGTTAGTGTTTTATGAAGGGGTATGGTTAGAATTAGGATTGGGGTTAGAGTTAGGGTGAGGTATAGGGGTTAGGTTTCGGGGTTAGTTTTAGGGTAAAAGGATAGGATTAGGGTTACGGGTTGGGCTTAGGTTTAGGGTTAAAGTTTACTGCTAGGGTTAGGGATAGGGTTCAGGGTTAGTTTTAGGGGTTCTGATTAGGGTTAGGTGTTAGGTTAGTGTCAGGGTTAGGTCTAGTCGTGAGGGTAAGGTTTAGGGTTAGCTTTAAGAGCTAGGGTTAGGTTTAATGGTTAGGATTAGGATTAGGGTTAAGGGTTAGGGTAAGGCTTAGGGGTTAGGGTGACGGGTTAGGGTCAAGAGTTAGGGTTTTTGTTAGGCATAGCGTTGGGGTTAGAAGTAAGGGTTACTGTCAGTGTTAGGGTTGTAGGTCGGGTTACGGTTAGGGTTAGCGGTTTAGAATTAGGGTTAGGGATTAGGTGTCACAGTGATGACTAGGAGATAGGGTTAGAATTATGGGATAGGGTTTGTTCTCAGGAAATGGGTTATGCATTAACGTTAGGATAAGAGGTTAAAATTAGGCACACGGTCAGGTTTACGTGTTAAGGGGAGAAATAGGAACAGGGTTGGGTGTTATGTTCAGGGTTAGGGTTATCTGTTAAAGGTATTGTTTATGCTTAGCGCACGGGCCCTGTCTGCATTAGGCGGGCGGGGGGAGTTTAGGGGGCTGGGATTGTACCCGGGAACCCACTCTATCATACTCTGGGTATGGGCCCGTGGGTTTCATGCAGGACACAGTGGTAGAGCCTCCTTTCACGCATGGCATGGGAGGATTGCAGGCTTTCTAAACTCTAAGAAAGCAAGAAGTCTGAGAATTAGATTTAGGGTTAGGATTCTGGTTAGGGTTAAGGATGAAGTTTAGTGTTAGGGTGAGGGCTTAGGGTTAGGGATTAGGGTTAGGGTTAAAGGTTACTCTTAGGTTTAACGGTTACACTTTGGTTTAGGGTTGAGGGTTAGGGTTAAGGTGAGGGGTTAGGGTTTGGTACAGGGTTAGGGTTAAGTGTTAGGTTTAGGGTTGAAGATTAGGATTAGGGTTAGGATTAAAGGTTAGCGTGAGAGTTAACGCTTAGTGTTAAGGTTAAGAGTTAGGGTTTAGGGTTAGAGTTAGGGTTAGGGTTAGTTTTAGGGTTAGAGTTATGTGCTATGGTTTGTTGTAGAGGTTAGGGTTAGGTTTACTGGTCACGGTTAGGGTTACGTTTAGGGGGTAGCATTAGGGTTAGGGTTAGTGTTAAGGGATAGGATTAGGGATAAGTGTTGGGCTTAGGGTTAGGGTTTAGTGTTAGGTTTAGCATTAAGGATTAGGGTTAGGGTTAGGGTTAAATGCTTGGGTGCAGGTAATGGTTAGGGTCAGGGTTTAGGTTCACGGATAGGGTTAGTGTTAAGGGTTACGGGTAGGTTTAGGGTTCAGGGTTAGTGTTAGCATTAGGGCTTAAGGTTAGGATTAGGCGGTAGGTTAGATTTAGGGTTAGATCTAGGCGTTAGGGTAAGGGCTAGCGTTAGGTTTAAGAGATAGGGCTAGGTTTAATGCTTAGGATTAGAGTTAGGGTTTGGGGTTAAAGTAAGTGTTAGGGGTTAGGTTTAAGGATCCAAGGTTAGGGTTATTTTTAGCTGTAGTGTTAGGGTTAGTGATAAGGGATCCCATTAGCATTAAGGGTCTTCCTTACTGTAGGGTTAAGGGTTAGGCTTAGAGTTAAAGGTTAAGGTTAGGGTCAGTGTTAAGATTTAGGGTGAGGGTTAACGTTCAGGGTAAAGGTTAAGCGTTAGGGTTAGGGATTAGTGATTAGGGTTTTTGGTTAGTGTTAGGGTTAGCGGTTAGGAGTTAGTGTTTTATGAAGGGGTATGGTTAGAATTAGGATTGGGGTTAGAGTTAGGGTGAGGTATAGCGGTTAGGTTTAGGGGTTAGTTTTAGGGTAAAAGGATAGGATTAGGGTTACGGGTTGGGCTTAGGTTTAGGGTTAAAGTTTACTGCTAGGGTTAGGGATAGGGTTCAGGGTTAGCTTTAGGGGTTCTGGTTAGGGTTAGGTGTTAGGTTAGTGTCAGGGTTAGGTCTAGTCGTGAGGGTAAGGTTTAGGGTTAGCTTTAAGAGCTAGGATTAGGTTAAATGGTTAGGATTAGGATTAGGTTTAGGGTTAGGGTAAGGCTTAGGGGTTAGGGTGTAGGGTTAGGGTCAAGGGTTAGGGTTTTTGTTAGGCATAGCGTTGGGGTTAGAAGTAAGGTTTACTGTCAGTGTTAGGGTTGTAGGTAGGGTTATGGGTAGGGTTAGCGGTTTAGAATTAGGGTTAGGGATTAGATGTCACAGTGATGACTAGGAGATAGAGTTAGAATTATGGGATAGGGGTTGTTCTCAGGAAATGGGTTATGCATTAACGTTAGGATAAGAGGTTAAAGTTAGGCGCACGGTGAGGTTTACGTGTTAAGGGGAGAAATAGGAACAGGGTTGGGTGTTATGTTCAGGGTTAGGGTTATCTGTTAAAGGTATTGTTTATGCTTAGCGCACGGGCCCTGTCTGCATTAGGCGGGCGGGAGGAGTTTAGGGGGCTGGGATTGTACCCGGGAACCCACTCTATCATACTCTGGGTATGGGCCCGTGGGTTTCATGCAGGACACAGTGGTAGAGCCTCCTTTCACGCATGGCATGGGAGGATTGCAGGCTTTCTAAACTCTAAGAAAGCAAGAAGTCTGAGAATTAGATTTAGGGTTAGGATTCTGGTTAGGGTTAAGGATGAAGTTTAGTGTTAGGGTGAGGGCTTAGGGTTAGGGATTAGGGTTAGGGTTAAAGGTTACTCTTAGGTTTAACGGTTACACTTTGGTTTAGGGTTGAGGTTTACGGTTAGGGTTAAGATGAGGGGTTAGGGTTTGGTACAGGGTTAGGGTTAAGTGTTAGGTTTAGGGTTGAAGATTAGGATTAGGGTTAGGATTAAAGGTTAGCGTGAGAGTTAACGCTTAGGGTTAAGGTTAAGAGTTAGGGTTTAGGGTTAGGGTTAGGGTTAGGGTTAGTTTTAGGGTTAGAATTATGTGCTATGGTTTGTGTTAGAGGTTAGGGTTAGGTTTACTGGTCACGGTTAGGGTTACATTTAGGGGGTAGCATTAGGGTTAGGGTTAGGGTTAAGGGATAGGATTAGGGATAAGTGTTGGGCTTAGGGTTAGGGTTTAGTGTTAGCTTTATCATTAAGGATTAGGGTTAGAATCAGGGTTAAATGCTTGGGTGCGGGTAATGGTTAGGGTCAGGGTTAAGGTTCACGGATAGGGTTAGTGTTAAGGGTTACGGGTAGGTTTAGGGTTCAGGGTTAGTGTTAGCATTAGGGCTTAAGGTTAGGATTAGGCGGTAGGTTAGATTTAGGGTTAGATCTAGGCTTTATGGTAAGGGCTAGCGTTAGGGTTAAGATATAGGGTTACGTTTAATGCTTAGGATTAGGGTTAGGGTTTGGGGTTAAAGTAAGTGTTAGGGGTTAGGTTTAAGGATCCAACGTTAGGGTTATTTTTAGCTGTAGTGTTAGGGTTAGGGATAAGGGATCCCATTAGCATTAAGGGTCTTCCTTACTGTAGGGTTAAGGGTTAGGCTTAGAGTTAAAGGTTAAGGTTAGGGTCAGTGTTAAGATTTAGGGTGAGGGTTAACGGTTAGGGTAAAGGTTAAGCGTTAGGGTTAGGGATTAGTGATTAGGGTTTTTGGTTAGTGTTACGGTTAGCGGTTAGGAGTTAGAGTTTTATGAAGGGGTATGGTTAGAATTAGTATTGGGGTTAGAATTAGGGTGAGGTATAGGGGTTAGGTTTAGGGGTTAGTTTTTGGGAAAAAGGATAGGATTAGGGTTACGGGTTGGGCTTAGGTTTAGGGTTAAAGTTTACTGCTAGGGTTAGGGATAGGGTTCAGGGTTAGCTTTAGGGGTTCTGGTTAGGGTTAGGTGTTAGGTTAGTGTCAGGGTTAGGTCTAGTCGTGAGGGTAAGGTTTAGGGTTAGCTTTAAGAGCTAGGGTTAGGTTTAATGGTTAGGATTAGGATTAGGGTTAAGGGTTAGGGTAAGGCTTAGGGGTTAGGGTGAAGGGTTAGGGTCAAGGGTTAGGGTTTTTGTTAGGCATAGCGTTGGGGTTATAAGTAAGGGTTACTGTCAGTGTTAGGGTTGTAGGTAGGGTTACGGTTAGGGTTAGCGGTTTAGAATTAGGTGTCACAGTGATGACTAGGAGATAGGGTTAGAATTATGGGATAGGGGTTGTTCTCAGGAAATGGGTTATGCATTAACGTTAGGATAAGAGGTTAAAGTTAGGCGCACGGTGAGGTTTACGTGTTAAGGGGAGAAATAGGAACAGGGTTGGGTGTTGTGTTCAGGGTTAGGCTTATCTGTTAAAGGTATTGTTTATGCTTAGCGCACGGGCCCTGTCTGCATTAGGCGAGCGGGGGGAGTTTAGGGGGCTGGGATTGTACCCGGGAACCCACTCTATCATTCTCTGGGTATGGGCCCATGGGTTTCATGCAGGACACAGTGGTAGAGCCTCCTTTCATGCATGGCATGGGAGGATTGCAGGCTTTCTAAACTCTAAGAAAGCAAGCGAAGATGGCGGAGTGGCGGTGACTGCTCGGATCTGCGCCCCGGCGAGGAACCGTGGATCCGGACCTGCCACAATGCTAGAGGACCTCTCCCACACAGGAACAGCTGTGTGAATCCACGGAGAATCAGCGTGGGACAAACAGAGCAAGTGAGGTCTGAGGTGAACAGAAATTAAGATCGCGGAACTCTGCGGAAGGCGCGGAACAGACAGTAGCCAGCGGAGCGCAGGCGGCTGCGCCCGCCCCCAGGTGGGGCAGGGGCAGTCTTTAGGAAAAGCGGCTTGCGCTCCTCACTGACCTCCACCCCCAATTGCTTGGAGACCCCCTCGCAAGCCAGAGCAGAATCACCGAGCGAGACGTAGGGCATTGCAGACAGGAGGCTTTTTCGGGAGAATAGCTTGGAACCTGGGAAGTCTCGGCTGAGACAGTCCTTGGCGAGAAGGGACGGACCTGTGCCGGGGGGAGGGGCACGAACAATCCCCGATCAGCGAATTGCGCTGTACCTCTGCGCTACTTTTGTCGGTGTTTCTTCAGCCGGTGGCCCCCGGCGGCTTTGCCCGCCAAACACCCCGGCAGCGGCGGTCCCTGGTCTCTGCCTGCCGGGGAGCCGGTCCCCCTCCGACCCCGGAGCGCTGCGGGCGCCATCTTGAAAGCAAAGGCGGAACCGCTCGGGAGCCATAAGGTGCCCAGCGGCTCTCTCTCCCCGGCGCCCCCCGCTGGTCTCTGGGCCCGCGCCATCTCCGCCGGCCGCACTCGGCGTGAAGGGGCGGAGCTGCGCTAAGACGTAAAATAAACATTGAGTTGCCGCTCCGGAATCAACGGAGCGGGCGTGAAGGGGCGGAGCTGCGCTAAGGCGCAAAAACACAATCATTGAGCCGCTGAACTATATACTTCAGAATTGTGTATCCCTTCGTTTAGTGATGCGCTGTAGTGCTGTGTAGCTCTGTTTTTGTTCTTTTGTGTTTGTGTTTTCGCTGTTTCTGGGTTAGGTCTCTTTGTGTTATTTGTTAGTTTGGTTTTTGTTTTTCCTTTGTTTTGTTTTGTTTTATTTTGCTTCTTTTGTTTTTTTTTTTTGTTGTTGTTGTTTTGTTTTTTCTTTTCTCTTTCCTTTTTTCCCTCTTCTCTTCTCCTTTTCTTTTCTCTTTCTTTTTCTTCTCCTTCTGTTCTTTCTTTTCACTTCCCTTTTTTTTTCTTTTTTTCTTTTTTTCTTTTCTTTTCTTTTTTCTTTTTCCTTATTTCTTCTCTCTTTTTGCCTTCTAACTGGAAACCCACGGTGAGCTTGGGAACGGGCCAGGCCCCTGGCTCTGGTACATACCGGAACCTGAGTAGTCACTCCCAACGCCGGCGATCTGCGGGCGCGCAATAGCCATCTTGGGGCCCACAGCCAAGTCACTGCGGAGCAATAGGGTGCCAAGAGGCTCCCTGGACGGCCCCCTCCCCTGGTCCACAGACCTTATATAGGGTCCCCACCCACGTCTAAACATTGACTACTTCTCCAGAAGTGAGAGTGTGGAGCCTGTTCCCTGGGGACATTGGGCCAAGGCAGACTTTTGCCTGTGGGAGTTGCGGCAAATGGGGCGCTGAGCGAGCGAGGGCACCATCCACTCCCCACAGCTAGTATCTTTCCTGCAGATAGAGACAGAAACCACCCCTATAGAGGAAGAACCAAAGGGAAACAAACAAACAAAGAGAATTTTGGTCCACTACTAGTGTGGACCCTACCTGCCCTCTGAAAGACTACAACACAGTGTCCTAACTCACCAAAGCAGTCTTGGATCACTCCAATCCTCTAGGAATGGACCCATCAGAAGCAGTCCCCCAACTGAAATAGAAAAATTTCTAAACAATTCACAACAGTCTTCCCCTCTTGCCAAAGGAAGCAATATACCTAGACTGCTCCACAGCCTAAGAATAGAGCACAGAGAGTGCTGTTAACCAGACTAAATCTATAAGTAAAGATCCAACGATCAATCTAGATGGGAAGGGCCCAGCGAAAAAACACAGGAAGCACAAAGAATCAAACAGAAAGCTCACCCCCAAAGAGAAATACCGGCTCTCAACCATTTGACACAAACCAGACTCAAAACACCAACATGTCACAGGAAGAATTCCAATTATGGATCATAAACAAGCTGAATAATATACAAGAATCAATGGACAGACAACACAAGGAAAATGCAAAAAAAATACAGGATTTGGAGGAAAAATTCACTAAAGAAATTGAAATATTGAAGAAAAACCAAACAGAACTCCTAGAAATGAAGAATTCACTCAGAGAGCTACAAAACACTGTGGAAAGTCTCAAAAGCAGGGTAGATCAAACAGAGGAAAGAATCTCAGAAATTGAAGACAACTCCTTCCAACTAAATAAGTCAGTCACAGAGATAGATCAAAAAAGTAAGAGAAATGATCTGAGTCTTCAAGAAATGTGGGATTATGTGAAGAAACCTAACTTGAGAGTTATTGGCATTCCTGAGGGCGAAGAAGATAATAAGCAAGGGTTGGACAAGCTATTTGAAGACATAATCGAGGAAAATTTTCCAGGCCTTGCCAATACTCTAGACATACAGATTCAAGAAGCTCAAAGGACCCCTGGGAGATTCATAGCAAATAGGAAAACACCACGCCACGTAGTCATCAGGCTGACCAAAATATCCACTAAAGAGTCCCTTCTCCGAGCTGTAAGGAGAAAGAAACAGGTAACTTACAAAGGAAAACCCATCAGAATTACGCCAGATTTCTCAGCTGAAACCTTACAAGCAAGAAGAGGTTGGGGCCCCATTTTCACGCTTCTGAAACAGAATAATGCCCAGCCTAGAATCTTGTACCCAGCTAAGCTAAGTTTTCTATACGAAGGAGAAATCAAGACATTCTCAGATAAACAAAGGTTGAAGGAATTCACCAAGACAAGACCAGCCCTGCAAGAAGTACTCAAAAGAGAGTTACACACGGATCAGCACAAGAAAGATCCACGAATGTAAAACTACTCAAGAGCTAAAGATCAAATTCCAGATACCACAATGGCTCAGGAGAGAAAACATCGCAATGAAGTTCTACCCAACAAGCTGAACAAAAAACCGTCTCACTTATCAGTTTTCTCAATAAATGTGAATGGCTTGAATTCCCCGCTCAAGAGACATAGACTGGCCCAATGGATAAAAAAGCACAAGCCAAGTATCTGCTGTCTCCAAGAAACCCACCTAAAGAGCAAAGATGCATTTAGACTGAAAGTAAAAGGATGGAAATCGGTATTTCATGCAAACGGTAACGAAAAGAAAGCTGGTGTGGCAATCTTAATTTCCAATAACTTAGCTTTCAAACCAACAAAAATAATTAAAGACAAAAATGGCTACTACATACTGGTCAAGGGCACAATTCAACAAGAAGCCATGACTATACTCAATATATATGCACCCAACCTAGGTGCACCTAGATTCATAAAGCAAACCCTACTAGATCTGAACCAGATGATAGATAATAATACTGTAATAGCTGGAGACTTTAACACCCCACTGACAGTACAGGACAGATCCTCTAAACAGAAAATAAACAAAGACATAATGGACCTAAATAGAATGCTAGAACAAATGGGCATGGCTGACATCTATAGGACATTCTACCCAAAGTCCACAGAATATACATTCTTCTCATCAGCTCACAGGACATTCTCTAAGATTGACCATGTCCTAGGACATAAATCATGTCTTCAAAAATTCAAAAAAATAGAAATTATACCATGCATCTTCTCAGATCACAGCGGAATAAAAGTAACAATGATCACAAACAGAAACCCTCACTCTTACTCAAAGTCATGGAAGCTAAATAACCTTCTCCTGAATAATTATTCTATAAAAGAAGAAATCAAGATGGAAATCAAAAATTTCTTTGAATTAAATGACAATGGAGATACAACTTATCAAAATCTATGGGATGCAGCTAAAGCAGTCCTGAGAGGAAAATTCATATCCATAAATGCCTATATCAAAAAGACAGAAAACATGCAAATAGACAACCTAACGAATAGACTCAAAGAGCTGGAGAAAGAAGAACAGAACGATCCCAAACCCAGCAGAAGGCAAGAAATTACTAAGATCAAATCAGAACTAAATGAAAAGGACAACAAAGAAACTATAAGGGAAATTAATAAAACAAAAAGTTGGTTCTTTGAAAAGATAAACAAAATAGACACACCTCTGGCTAGACTAACCAAGAGCACAAAAGTAAAATCTCTAATAACCTCCATTAGGAACATGAAAGGAGAAATCACAACCGATGCTACAGAGATACAAGATATCATCTATGAATTCTACAAAAATCTTTATGCACACAAACTGGAGAACGTGGAGGAAATGGACAAATTTTTAGAGACACATAGTCTTCCCAGGCTCAACCAGGAAGAAATAGAGTACCTGAACAGACCAATATCAAGAACTGAAATCGAAACAGCAATAAAAAACCTTCCCAAAAAGAAAAGCCCTGGTCCAGATGGGTTCACACCTGAATTTTACCATACATACAAAGAAGAACTGGTGCCCATCCTACATAAACTATTCTCCAATATTGAGAAGGATGGAGTTCTCCCCAACACGTTCTACCAAGCCAATATAACATTAATACCAAAACCTGGAAAGGACACAACAAAAATAGAGAACTACAGACCAATTTCCCTCATGAATATAGATGCAAAAATTTTCAATAAAATACTAGCAAATCGAATCCAAGTACTTATCAAAAAAGTAATCCACCACGACCAAGTGGGCTTCATCCCAGAGATGCAGGGGTGGTTCAACATACGTAAATCTATCAATGTAATTCACCACATAAATAGAAGCAAAAACAAAAATCATATGATACTCTCATTAGATGCAGAAAAAGCATTTGACAAAATTCAACACCCTTTTATGATAAAAACGCTTAACAAAATAGGCATTGATGGAACCTACCTAAAAATGATACAAGCCATATATGACAAACCCACAGCCAACATCATACTGAATGGGAAAAAACTGAAAGCACTCCCACTTAGAACTGGAACCAGACAGGGCTGCCCATTGTCTCCATTACTTTTCAACATAGTATTGGAAGTCCTTGCGAGAGCTATCAGGCAAGAGAGCAGAATCAAGGGAGTCCAAATAGGGAAGGAAGAGATCAAACTCTCACTTTTTGCTGATGATATGATGTTATATCTGGAAAACCCCCAGGATTCAACCAAGAGACTCCTGGAATTGATTAACGAATACAGCAAAGTCTCAGGCTACAAAATTAATATACACAAATCAGAGGCATTTATATATGCCAATAACAGTCAATCGGAAAACCAAATTAAAGACTCAATACCCTTCAAAATAGCAACAAAGAAAATAAAATATCTAGGTATATATCTAACTAAAGAGGTAAAGGACCTCTATAAGGAAAACTATGAAACACTCAGAAAAGAAATAGCAGAACTTGCAAATAGATGGAAAAATATACCATGCTCGTGGATCGGAAGAATCAACATTGTTAAAATGTCTATACTACCCAAAGTGATCTACAAATTCAATGCAATCCCTATTAAATTACCAACATCATTCTTTACAGACATAGAGAAAATAATTATACACTTTGTATGGAATCAAAGAAGACCCCGTATAGCAAAAGCAATTTTAAGCAATAAAAACAAAATGGGAGGTATTAATTTGCCAGACCTCAAACTATACTACAAGGCCGTGGTTCTTAAAACAGCCTGGTATTGGCACAAGTGCAGGGACACAGACCAGTGGAACACAACAGAAAATCCAAATATAGAACCATCCTCATATAGTCACCTAATTTTTGACAAAGCGGGAAAGAATATACTCTGGGGACAAGAATCCCTATTCAACAAATGGTGCTGGGAGAATTGGTTAGCCACTTGCAGAAGACTGAAACAGGACCCACAGCTTTCACCTCTCACAAAAATCAAATCACGGTGGATAACAGACTTAAACCTTAGGCGTGATACAATCAGAATTCTAGAAGAAAATGTAGGAAAGACTCTTACAGACATTGGCCTAGGCAAAGAATTTATGAAGAAGACCCCCAAGGCAATCACAGCAGCAACAAAAATAAATGAATGGGACATGATTAAATTAAAAAGCTTCTGCACAGCCAAAGAAACAGTCCAGAGAATAAACAGACCACCTACAGAATGGGAAAAAATTTTTGCATACTACACATCAGATAAAGGACTGATAACAAGAATCTATTTAGAACTCAGGAAAATCAGCAAGAAAAAATCAAGCAACCCTATCAAAAAGTGGGCAAAGGACATGAATAGAAATTTTTCAAAAGAAGATATAAAAATGGCTAACAAACATATGAAAAAGTGTTCAACATCTCTAATCATCAGGGAAATGCAAATCAAAACCACAATGAGATATCACTTAACCCCAGTGAGAATGGCCTTTATCAAAAAAACCCAAAACAACACATGTTGGCGTGGGTGTGGAGAGACAGGAACACTAATTCACTGCTGGTGGGACTGCAAACTAGTGCAACCCCTGTGGAAAGCATTATGGAGGTATCTTAAACAGATTCAAGTAGACCTGCCATTTGACCCAGCAATCCCATTATTGGGCATATACCCAAAGGAAAAAAGGTCATTCTGTAACAAAGGCACGTGTACCCAAATGTTTATAGCAGCACAATTCACAATAGCAAAGATGTGGAAACAACCCAAATGCCCATCAATACATGATTGGATTAGTAAACTGTGGTATATGTATACCATGGAATATTACTCAGCTATAAGGAATGATGAAGATACGACATCTCTATGGTTCTCCTGGAGAGAGTTGGAACCCATTATATTAAGTGAAGTATCCCAAGAATGGAAAAACAAGCATCACATGTACTCACCAGAAAATTGGTTTCCCTGATCATCACCTAAATACAAATCTGGGAATGACACCAATTGGACATCAGACTGAGGTGGGGGGTGGGGGAGGGGATGGGGGTATGCCTACACAATGAGTGCATTGCGCACCGTTTGGGGAGTGGTAACACTTGAAGGTGCTGACTCGGAAAAGGGGGTTGGGGAAAAAAATATGAAACTATTGTTTTTAACTTGCACTGTTCACTTAATAATTTATCATGAATATTTCCCATATTATTTCATATTATTGTACAAGAAATAATGTATACATTATGAGGACATACTGTATATAACAAGATATACTGTTAGACTCTTTGATTCTGTAAAATTAAATTGAAAAAAAAAATAAAAAAAAAAAAAGAAAGCAAGAAGTCTGAGAATTAGATTTAGGGTTAGGATTATGGTTAGGGTTAAGGATGAAGTTTAGTGTTAGGGTGAGGGCTTAGGGTTAGGGATCACGGTTAGGGTTAAAGGTTACTCTTAGGTTTAACGGTTACACTTTGGTTTAGGGTTGAGGTTTACGGTTAGGGTTAAGATGAGGGGTTAGGGTTTGGTACAGGGTTAGGGTTAAGTGTTATTTTTAGGGTTGAAGATTAGGATTAGGGTTAGGATTAAAGGTTAGCGTGAAAGTTAACGCTTAAGGTTAAGGTTAAGAGTTAGGGTTTAGGGTTAGGGTTAGGGTTAGGGTTAGTTTTAGGGTTAGAGTTATGTGCTATGGTTTGTGTTAGAGGTTAGGGTTAGGTTTACTGGTCACGGTTAGGGTTACGTTTAGGGGGTAGCATTAGGGTTAGCGTTAGGGTTAAGGGATAGGATTAGGGTTAAGTGTTGGGCTTAGGGTTAGGGTTTAGTGTTAAGGTTAGCATTAAGGATTAGGGTTAGGGTCAGGGTTAAATGCTTGGGTGCGGGTAATGGTTAGGGTCAGGGTTAAGGTTCACGGATAGGGTTAGTGTTAAGGGTTACGGGTAGGTTGAGGGTTCAGGGTTAGTGTTAGCATTAGGGCTTAAGGTTAGGATTAGGCGGTAGGTTAGATTTAGGGTTAGATCTAGGCGTTAGGGTAAGGGCTAGCGTTAGGGTTAAGAGATAGGGTTAGGTTTAATGCTTAGGATTAGGGTTAGGGTTTGGGGTTAAAGTAAGTGTTAGGGGTTAGGTTTAAGGATCCAAGGTTAGGGTTATTTTTAGCTGTAGTGTTAGGGTTAGGGATAAGGGATCCCATTAGCATTAAGGGTCTTCCTTACTGTAGGGTTAAGGGTTAGGCTTAGAGTTAAAGGTTAAGGTTAAGGTCAGTGTTAAGATTTAGGGTGAGGGTTAACGGTTAGGGTAAAGGTTAAGCGTTAGGGTTAGGGATTAGTGATTAGGGTTTTTGGTTAGTGTTAGGGTTAGCGGTTAGGAGTTAGTGTTTTATGAAGGGGTATGGTTAGAATTAGGATTAGGGTTAGAGTTAGAGTGAGGTATAGGGGTTAGGCTTAGGGGTTAGTTTTAGGGTAAAAGGATAGGATTAGGGTTACGGGTTGGGCTTAAGTTTAGGGTTAAAGTTTACTGCTGGGGTTAGGTATAGGGTTCAGGGTTAGCTTTAGGGGCTCTGGTTAGGGTTAGGTGTTAGGTTAGTGTCAGGGTTAGGTCTAGTCGTGAGGGTAAGGTTTAGGGTTAGCTTTAAGAGCTAGGGTTAGGTTTAATGGTTAGTATTAGGATTAGGTTTAAGGGTTAGGGAAAGGCTTAGGGGTTAGGGTGAAGGGTTAGGGTCAAGGATTAGGGTTTTTGTTAGGCATAGCGTTGGGGTTAGAAGTAAGGGTTACTGTCAGTGTTAGGGTTGGAGGTAGGGTTACGGTTAGGGTTAGCGGTTTAGAATTAGGGTTAGGGATTAGGTGTCACAGTGATGACTAGGAGATAGGGTTAGAATTATGGGATAGGGGTTGTTCTCAGGAAATGGGTTATGCATTAACGTTAGGATAAGAGGTTAAAGTTAGGCGCACGGTGAGGTTTACGTGTTAAGGGGAGAAATAGGAACAGGGTTGGGTGTTATGTTCAGGGTTAGGGTTATCTGTTAAAGGTATTGTTTATGCTTAGCGCACGGGCCCTGTCTGCATTAGGCGGGCGGGGGGAGTTTAGGGGGCTGGGATTGCACCCGGGAACCCACTCTATCATACTCTGGGTATGGGCCCGTGGGTTTCATGCAGGACACAGTGGTAGAGCCTCCTTTCACGCATGGCATGGGAGGATTGCAGGCTTTCTAAACTCTAAGAAAGCAAGAAGTCTGAGAATGAGATTTAGGGTTAGGATTATGGTTAGGGTTAAGGATGAAGTTTAGTGTTAGGGTGAGGGCTTCGTGTTAGGGATTAGGGTTAGGGTTAAAGGTTACTCTTAGGTTTAACGGTTACACTTTGGTTTAGGGTTGAGGTTTACGGTTAGGGTTAAGATGAGGGGTTAGGGTTTGGTACAGGGTTAGGGTTAAGTGTTAGGTTTAGGGTTGAAGACTAGGATTAGGGTTAGGATTAATGGTTAGCGTGAGAGTTAACACTTAGGGTTAAGGTTATGAGTTAGGGTTTAGGTTTAGGGTTAGGGTTAGTTTTATGGTTAGAGTTATGTGCTATGCTTTGTGTTAGATGTTAGGGTTAGGTTTACTGGTCACGGTGAGGGTTACGTTTAGGGGTTAGCATTAGGGTTAGGGTTAGGGTTAAGGGATAGGATTAGGGTTAAGTGTTGAGCTTAGGGTTAGGGTTTAGTGTTAAGGTTAGCATTAAGGATTAGGGTTAGGGTCAGGGTTAAATGCTTGGGTGTGGGTAATGGTTAGGGTCAGGGTTAAGGTTCACGGATAGGGTTAGTGTTAAGGGTTACGGGTAGGTTTAGTGTTCAGGGTTAGTGTTAGCATTAGGGCTTAAGGTTAGGATTAGGCGGCAGGTTAGATTTAGGGTTAGATCTAGGCGTTAGGGTAAGGGCTAGCATTAGGGTTAAGAGATAGGGTTAGGTTTAATGCTTAGGATTAGGGTTAGGGTTTGGGGTTAAAGTAAGTGTTAGGGGTTATGTTTAAGGATCCAAGGTTAGGGTTATTTTTAGCTGTAGTGTTAGGGTTAGGGATAAGGGATCCCATTAGCATTAAGGGTCTTCCTTACTGTAGGGTTAAGGGTTAGGCTTAGAGTTAAAGGTTAAGGTTAGGGTCAGTGTTAAGATTTAGGGTGAGGGTTAACGGTCAGGGTAAAGGTTAAACGTTAGGGTTAGGGATTAGTGATTAGGGTTTTTGGTTAGTGTTATGGTTAGCGGTTAGGAGTTAGTGTTTTATGAAGGGGTATGGTTAGAATTAGGATTGAGGTTAGAGTTAGGGTGAGGTATAGGGGTTAGGTTTAGGTGTTAGTTTTAGGGTAAAAGGATAGGATTAGGGTTACGGGTTGGGCTTAGGTTTAGGGTTAAAGTTTACTGCTAGGGTTAGGGATAGGGTTCAGGGTTAGCTTTAGGGTTACTGGTTAGGGTTAGGTGTTAGGTTAGTGTCAGGGTTAGGTCTAGTCGTGAGGGTAAGGTTTAGGGTTAGCTTTAAGAGCTAGGGTTAGGTTTAATGGTTAGGATTAGGATTAGGGTTAAGGGTTAGGGTAAGGCTTAGGGGTTAGGGTGAAGGGTTAGGGTCAAGGGTTACGGTTTTTGTTAGGCATAGCATTGGGGTTAGAAGTAAGGGTTACTGTCAGTGTTAGGGTTGTAGGTAGGGTTACGGTTAGGGTTAGCGGTTTAGAATTAGGGTTAGGGATTAGGTGTCACAGTGATGACTAGGAGATAGGGTTAGAATTATGGGATAGGGGTTGTTCTCAGGAAATGGGTTATGCATTAACGTTAGGATAAAGAGGTTAAAGTTAGGCGCACGGTGAGGTTTACGTGTTAAGGGGAGAAATAGGAACAGGGTTGGGTGTTATGTTCAGGGTTAGGGTTATCTGTTAAAGGTATTGTTTATGCTTAGCGCACGGGCCCTGTCTGCATTAGGCGGGCGGGGGGAGTTTAGAGGGCAGGGATTGTACCCGGGAACCCACTCTATCATACTCTGGGTATGGGCCCGTGGGTTTCATGCAGGACACAGTGGTAGAGCCTCCTTTCACGCATGGCATGGGAGGATTGCAGGCTTTCTAAACTCTAAGAAAGCAAGAAGTCTGAGAATGAGATTTAGGGTTAGGATTATCGTTAGGGTTAAGGATGAAGTTTAGTGTTAGGGTGAGGCCTTAGTGTTAGGGATTAGGGTTAGGGTTAAAGGTTACTCTTAGGTTTAACGGTTACACTTTGGTTTAGGGTTGAGGTTTACGGTTAGGGTTAAGATGAGGGGTTAGGGTTTGGTACAGGGTTAGGGTTAAGTGTTAGGTTTAGGGTTGAAGACTAGGATTAGGGTTAGGATTAATGGTTAGCGTGAGAGTTAACGCTTAGGGTTAAGGTTATGAGTTAGGGTTTAGGGTTAGTGTTAGGGTTAGTTTTATGGTTAGAGTTATGTGATATGCTTTGTGTTAGAGGTTAGGGTTAGGTTTACTTGTCACGGTTAGGGTTACGTTTAGCGGTTAGCATTAGTTTCAGGGTTAGGGTTAAGGGATAGGATTAGGGTTAAGTGTTGGGCTTAGTTTTAGGGCTTAGTGTTAGGGTTATCATTAAGGATTAGGTTAAGGTTAGGGTCAGTGTTAAGATTTAGGGTGAGGGTTAGGGTTAGGGTTAAGGGATAGGATTAGGGTTCAGTGTTGGACTTAGGGTTAGGGTTTAGTGTTAGGGTTAGCATTAAGGATTAGGGTTAGGGTCAGGGTTAAATGCTTGGGTGCAGGTAATGGTTAGGGTCAGGGTTAAGGTTCACGGATAGGGTTAGTGTTAAGGGTTACGGGTAGGTTTAGGGTTCAGGGTTAGTGTTAGCATTAGGGCTTAAGGTTAGGATTAGGCGGTAGGTTAGATTTAGGGTTAGATCTAGGCGTTAGGGTAAGGGCTAGCGTTAGGGTTAAGAGATAGGGTTAGGTTGAATGCTTAGGATTAGGGTTAGGGTTTGGGGTTAAAGTAAATGTTAGGGGTTAGGTTTAAGGATCCAAGGTTAGGGTTATTTTTAGCTGTAGTGTTAGGGTTAGGGATAAGGGATCCCATTAGCATTAAGGGTCTTCCTTACTGTAGGGTTAAGGGTTAGGCTTAGAGTTAAAGGTTAAGGTTAGGGTCAGTGTTAAGATTTAGGGTGAGGGTTAACGGTTAGGGTAAAGGATAAGCGTTAGGGTTAGGGATTAGTGATTAGAGTTTTTGGTTAGTGTTAGGGTTAGCAGTTAGGAGTTAGTGTTTTATGAAGGGGTATGGTTAGAATTAGGATTGGGGTTAGAGTTAGGGTGAGGTATAGGGGTTAGGTTTAGGGGTTAGTTTTAGGGTAAAAGGATAGGAGTAGGGTTACGGGTTGGGCTTAGGTTTAGGGTTAAAGTTTACTGTTGGGGTTAGGGATAGGGTTCAGGGTTATCTTTAGGGGTTCTCGTTAGGGTTAAACGCTGAACACCTGCAAATAATTTTCAACGTAGTGGTTAATTGAAAAGCTCTGCGGCATACTTCTTGGAACAAGCCAGTTACCTGATCCCAAGCAAAGAGGAGTATATAGAACCATGGTGGATTTCCAGCTGATGAAGTAAAGGATTATTAAAGGAACGGGATGACCATGGGGACCATCGTTAATTCTCTGAAACAGAATCCGCCCTTTTCACCTGCCAAACACATGCCCACTTCTCCTCTCTGGGGATAATAAAAACTAACCAGCGAACTGACAGAGGGCCTGACCCCACCATCCACATCGACCGCACAAAAAAAAAACCGTACCCTCCAGCTACTAATTATAATGCGAACTTGCAAATTTCCCTGCATTTTAAAACAATGGAAAAATGATGGTGGGATGATACTTAGAAGAATGGCTTCTTGTCTGTCTCCACTAACAAAAATAGGCAACACCAAGTCAGCTACTCCTCAGCATAGTTATGTGCGTCGCAGCCTTCTTGGGTTTCAGGAGTCACATACAAACTTTATCAAAATTATGGTGAAACGATGAAAACATGCAAATAATTTTCAACGTACTGGTTAATTTGAAAACTCTCCAGCATACTTCTTGGAACGAGCCAGGTACCTGTGCCCACGCATAGAGGAGTATATAGAAACATGGTGGATTCCCAGCTGATGAAGCAAAGGATTCTTAAAGGAATGAGATGACCATGCGGATCCTCTTTAATTCTCTGAAACAGAATCCGCAATTTTCACCTGCCAAACACATGCCCACTGCTCTTCTTTGGGGATAATAAAAACAAACCAGCGATATGACAGAGGGCCTGAACACCCATCCTAACCGACCCCACAAAAAAAAAAAGTACCCTCCAGCTACTAATTATAATGCCAATTTGCAAAATTTCCCTGCATTTTTAAACAATGGAGAAATGATGGTGGGATGATACTTAGAAGAATGGCTTCTTGTCAGTCTCCACTGACAAAAATAGGCAACACCAAGTCAGCTACGCCTCAGCATAGTTATGTCCGTAGCAGCCATATTTGGTTTCAGTAGGCACATACACACGTTATCTCAATTATGGTGAAACGCTGAAAACCTGCAAAGGATTTTCAACATACTGGTTAATTGAAAAGCTCTGAGGCATACTTCTTGGAACAAGCCAGTTTCCTGTGCCCATGCATAGAGAAGTATATAGAACCATGGTGGATTCCCAGCTCATGAAGCAAAGGAGTCTTAAAGGAACGGGATTACCATGCGGATCCTGTTTAATTCTCTGAAACAGATCCACAGTTTTCACCTGCCATACTAATACACACTTCTCCTCTCTGGGAATAATAAAAACAAACCAGCGAACTGACAGAGGGCCTGACCAACACATCCACACCGACCCCACAGGAAAAAAAAAAAAAAAAAACACCGTAGCCTCCAGCTACTAATTATAATGCTAACTTGAAAAATTTTCCTGCATTTTTAAACAATGGAAAAATGATGGTGAGATGATACTTAGAAGAATGGATTCTTGTCAGTCTCCACTAACAAAAATAGGCAAAACCAAGTCAGCTACGCCTCATCATAGTTATGTTCGTTGCAGCCATCTTGGGTGTCAGGAGGCATAAACAAACGTTATCACAATTATGGTGAAACGCTGAACACCTACAAATAATTTTAAACGTAGTGGTTAATTGAAAAGCTCTGCGGCATACTTCTTGGAACAAGCCAGTTACCTGTTCCGACGCAAAGAGGAGTATAGAGAACCATGGTGGATTTCCAGCTGATGAAGTAAAGGATTATTAAAGGAACGGGATGACCATGGGGATCATCGTTAATTCTCTGAAATAGAATCCGCCCTTTTCACCTGCCAAACACATGCCCACTTCTCCTCTCTGGGGATAATAAAAACTAACCAGCGAACTGACAGAGGGCCTGACCCCCCCATCCACATCGACCACACACAAAAAAAAAAAAAACGTACCCTCCAGCTACTAATTATAATGCTAACTTGCAAAATTTCCCTGCATTTTAAAACAATGGAAAAATGGTGGTGGGATGATACTTAGAAGAATGGCTTCTTGTCAGTCTCCACTAACAAATATAGGCAACACCAAGTCAGCTACTCCTCAGCATAGTTATGTCTGTTGCAGCCTTCTTGGGTTTCAGGAAGCACAAACAAACGTTATCACAATTATGGTGAAACGTTCAACACCTGCAAATAATTTTCAACGTAGTGGTTAATTGAAAAGCTCTGCGGCATACTTCTTGGAACAAGCCAGTTACCTGTTCCCACGCAAAGAGGAGTATATAGAACCATGGTGGATTTCCAGCTGATGAAGTAAAGAATTATTAAAGGAACGGGATGACCATGGGGATCATCGTTAATTCTCTGAAACAGAATCCGCCCTTTACTCCTGCCAAACACATGCCCACTTCTCCTCTCTGGGGATAATAAAAACTAACCAGCGAACTGACATAGGGCCTGATCCCCCCATCCACATCGACCACACACAAAAAAAAAACCGTACCCTCCAGCTACTAATTATAATGCTAACTTGCAAAATTTCCCTGCATTTTAAAACAATGGAAAAATGATGGTGGGATGATACTTAGAAGAATGGCTTCTTGTCAGTCTCCACTAACAAAAATAGGCAACACCAAGTCAGCTACTCCTCAGCATAGTTATGTCCGTCGCAGCCTTCTTGGGTTTCAGGAGGCACAAACAAACGTTATCACAATTATGGTGAAACACTGAACACCTGCAAATAATTTTCAACGTAGTGGTTAATTGAAAAGCTCTGCTGCATACTTCTTGGAACAAGCCAGTTTCCTGTTCCCAGGCAAAGAGGAGTATATAGAACCATGGTGAATTTCCAGCTGATGAAGCAAACGATTATTAAAGGAACGGGATGACCATGGGGATCATCGTTAATTCTCTGAAACAGAATCCGCCCTTTTCACCTGCCAAACACATGCCCACTTCTCCTCTCTGGGGATAATAAAAACTAACCAGCGAACTGACAGAGGGCCTGACCCCCCCATCCACATCGACCACACACACAAAAAAAAGCGTTCCCTCCAGCTACTAATTATAATGCTAACTTGCAAAACTTCCCTGCATTTTAAAACAATGGAAAAATGGTGGTGGGATGATACTTAGAAGAATGGCTTCTTGTCAGTCTCCACTAACAAAAATAGGCAACACCAAGTCAGCCACTCCTCAGCATAGTTATGTCCGTCGCAACCTTCTTGGGTTTCAGGAGGCACAAACAAACGTTATCACAATTATGGTGAAACGCTGAACACCTGCAAATAATTTTCAACGTAGTGGTTAATTGAAAAGCTCTGCGGCATACTTCTTGGCACAAGCCAGTTACCTGTTCCCACGCAAAGAGTAGTATATAGAACCATGGTGGATTTCCAGCTGATGAAGTAAAGGATTATTAAAGGAACGGGATGACCATGGGGATCATCCTTAATTCTCTGACACAGAATCCGCCCTTTTCACCTGCCAAACACATGCCCACTACTCTTCTCTGGGGATAATAAAAACAAACCAGAAATCTGACAGAGGGCCTGAACACCCATCCTGACCGACCCCACAAAAAAAAAAGTACCCTCCAGATACTAATTATAATGCCAATTTGCAAAATTACCCTGCATTTTTAAACAATGGAGAAATGATCGTGAGATGATACTTAGAAGAATGGATTCTTGTCAGTCTCCACTAACAAAAATAGGCAAAACCAAGTGAGCTACGCCTCAGCATAGTTATGTCCGTCGCAGCCTTCTTGGGTTTCAGGAGGCACAAACAAACGTTATCACAATTATGGTGAATCGCTGAACACCTGCAAATAACTTTCAACGTAGTGGTTAATTGAAATGCTCTGCGGCATACTTCTTGGAACAAGGCAGTTACCTGTTCCCACGCAAAGAGGAGTATATAGAACCATGGTGGATTTCCAGCTGATGAAGTAAAGGATTATTAAAGGAACGGGATGACCATGGGGATCATCGTTAATTCTCTGAAACAGAATCCGCCCTTTTCACCTGCCAAACACATGCCCACTTCTCCTCTCTGGGGATAATAAATACTAACCAGCGAACTGACAGAGGGCCTGACCCCCCCATCCACATCGACCACACACAAAAAAAAAAAAACCGTACCCTCCAGCTACTAATTATAATGGTAACTTGCAAAATTTCCCTGCATTTTAAAACAATGGAAAAATGGTGGTGGGATGATACTTAGAAGAATGGCTTCTTGTCAGTCTCCACTAACAAAAATAGGCAACACCAAGTCAGCTACTCCTCAGCATAGTTATGTACGTCGCAGCCTTCTTGGGTTTCAGGAGGCACAAACAAACGTTATCACAATTATGGTGAAACGCTGAACACTTGCAAATAATTTTCAACGTGGTGGTTAATTGAAAAGCTCTGCGGCATACTTCTTGGAACAAGCCAGTTACCTGTTCACACGCAAAGAGGAGTATATAGAACCATGGTGGATTTCCAGCTGATGAAGTAAAGGATTATTAAAGGAACGGGATGACCATGGGGATCATCGTTAATTCTCTGAAACAGAATCCGCCCTTTTCACCTGCCAAACACATGCCCACTTCTCCTCTCTGGGGATAATAAAAACTAACCAGCGAACTGACAGAGGGCCTGACCACCCCATCCACATCGACACACACAAAAAAAAACCGTACCCTCCAGCTACTAATTATAATGCTAACTTGCAAAATTTCCCTGCCTTTTAAAACAATGGAAAAATGGTGGTGGGATGATACTTAGAAGAATGGCTTCTTGTATGTCTCCACTAACAAAAATAGGCAACACCAAGTCAGCTACTCCTTAGCATAGTTATGTCCGTCACAGCCTTCTTGGGTTTCAGGAGGCACATACAAACGTTATCAAAATTATGGTGAAACGCTGAACACCTGCAAATAATTTTCAACGTACTGTTTAATTTGAAAACTCTCCAGCATACTTCTTGGAACACGCCAGGTACCTGTGCCCACGCATAGAGGAGTATATAGAAACATGGTGGAATCCCAGCTGATGAAGCAAAGGATTCTTAAAGGAATAAGATGACCATGCGGATCCTGTTTAATTCTCTGAAACAGAATCCGCACTTTTCACCTGCCAAACACATGCCCACTACTCTTCTCTGGGGATAATAAAAACAAACCAGCGATCTGACAGAGGGCCTGAACACCCATCCTGACCGACCCCACAAAACAAAAAAGTACCCTCCAGCTACTAATTATAATGCCAATTTGCAAAATTTCCCTGCATTTTTAAACAATGGAGAAAAGATGGTGGGATGATTCTTAGAAGAATGGCTTCTTGTCAGTCTCCACTGACAAAAATAGGCAACACCAAGTCAGCTACGCCTCAGCATAGTTATGTCCGTAGCAGCCATATTGGTTTCAGTAGGCACATACACACGTTATCACAATTATGGTGAAACGCTGAAAACCTGCAAAGGATTTTCAACATACCGGTTAATTGAAAAGCTCTGAGGCATACTTCTTGGAACTAGCCAGTTTCCTGTGCCCACGCATAGACAAGTATATAGAACCATAGTGGATTCCCAGCTCATGAAGCAAAGGATTCTTAAAGGAACGGGATTACCATGCGGATCCTGTTTAATTCTCTGAAACAGATCCGCAGTTTTCACCTGCCATACTAATACCCACTTCTCCTCTCTGGGGATAATAAAAACAAACCAGCGAACTGACAGAGGGCCTGACCAACACATCCACACCGACCCCACAGGAAAAAAAAAAAAAAAACACCGTAGCCTCCAGCTACTAATTATAATGCTAACTTGCAAAATTTCCCTGCATTTTAAAACAATGGAAAAATGGTGGTGGGATAATACTTAGAAGAATGGCTTCTTGTCAGTCTCCACTAACAAAAATAGGCAAAACCAAGTCAGCTACGCCTCAGCATAGTTATGTCCGTCGCAGCCTTCTTGGGTTTCAGGAGGCACAAACAAACGTTATCACAATTATGGTGAAACACTGAACACCTACAAATAATTTTGAACGTACTGGTTAATTGAAAAGTTCTGCAGCATACTTCTTGGAACAAGCCAGTTACCTGTTCTCACGCAAAGAGGAGTATATAGAACCATGGTGGATTTCCAGCTGACGAAGTAAAGGATTATTAAAGGAACGGGATGACCATAGGGATCATCGTTAATTCTCTGAAACAGAATCTGCCCTTTTCACCTGCCAAGCACATGCCCACTTCTCCTCTCTGGGGATAATAAAAAATAACCAGCGAACTGACAGAGGGCCTGACCCCCCCCCATCCACATCGACTACACACACAAAAAAAAACCGTACCCTCCAGCTACTAATTATAATGCTAACTTGCAAAATTTCCCTGCATTTTAAAACAATGGAAAAATGGTGGTGAGATCATACTTAGAAGAATGGCTTCTTGTCTGTCTCCACTAACAAAAATAGGCAACACTAAGTCAGCTACTCCTCAGCATAGTTATGCCAGTCGCAGCTTCTTGGGTTTCAGGAGGAACAAACACACGTTATCACAATTATGGTGAAACGCTGAACACCTGCAAATAATTTTCAACGTAGTGGTTAATTGAAAAGCTCTGCGGCATACTTCTTGGAACAAGCCAGTTACCTGTTCCCACGCAAAGAGGAGTATATAGAACCATGGTGGATTTCCAGCTGATGAAGTAAAGGATTATTAAAGGAACGGGATGACCATGGGGATCATCGTTAATTCTCTGAAACAGAATCCGCCCTTTTCACCTGCCAAACACATGCCCACTTCTCCTCTCTGGGGATAATAAAAACTAACCGGCGAACTGACAGAGGGCCTGACTCCCCGCCATCCACATCGACCACACACACAAAAAAAAACCGTACCCTCCAGCTACTAATTATAATGCTAACTTGCAAAATTTCCCTGCATTTTAAAACAATGGAAAAATGGTGGTGGGATGATACTTAGAAGAATGGCTTCTTGTCAGTCTCCACTAACAAAAATAGGCAACACCAAGTCAGCTACTCCTCAGCATAGTTATGTCCGTCGCAGCCTTCTTGGGTTTCAGGAGTCACAAACAAACGTTATCACAATTATGGTGAAACGCTGAACACCTGCAAATAATTTTCAACGTAGTGGTTAATTGAAAAGCTCTGCGGCATACTTCTTGGAACAAGGCAGTTACCTGTTCCCACGCGAAGAGGAGTATATGGAACCATGGTGGATTTCCAGCTGATGAAGTAAAGGATTATTAAAGGAACGGGATGACCATGGGGATCATCGTTAATTCTCTGAAACAGAATCCGCCCTTTTCACGTGCCAAACACATGCCCACTTCACATCTCTGGGGATAATAAAAACTAACCAGCGAACTGACAGAGGGCCTGACGCCCCGCCATCCACACCGACCACACACAAAAAAAAAAAAACCGTACCCTCCTGCTACTAATTATAATGCTAACTTGCAAAATTTCCCTGCATTTTAAAACAATGGAAAAATGGTGGTGGGATCATACTTAGAAGAATGTCTTCTTGTCTGTCTCCACTAACAAAAATAGGCAACACCAAGTCAGCTACTCCTCAGCATAGTTATGTCCGTCGCAGCCTTCTTGGGTTTCAGGAGGGACATACAAACGTTATCAAAATTATGGTGAAACGCTGAACACCTGCAAATAATTTTCAACGTACCGGTTAATTGAAAAGCTCTGCGTCATACTTCTTGGAACAAGCCAGTTACCTGTTCCCACGCAAAGAGGAGTATAGAGAACCATGGTGGATTTCCAGCTGATGAAGTAAAGGATTATTAAAGGAACGGGATTACCATGGGGATCATCGTTAATTCTCTGAAACAGAATCCGCCCTTTTCACTTGCCACACACATGCCCACTTCTCCTCTCTGGGGATAATAAAAACTAACCAGCGAACTGACAGAGGGCCTGACCCCACCCCATCCGCATCGACCACACACACAAAAAAAACCGTACCCTCCAGCTACTAATTATAATGCTAACTTGCAAAATTTCCCTGCATTTTAAAACAGTGGAAAAATGGTGGTGGGATCATACTTAGAAGAATGGCTTCTTGTCTGTCTCCACTAACAAAAATAGGCAACACCAAGTCAGCTACTCCTCAGCATACTTATGTCCGTCCCAGCCTTCTTGGGTTTCAGGAGGGACATACAAACGTTATCAAAATTATGGTGAAACGCTGAAAACTTTCAAATAATTTTCAACGTACTGGTTAATTTGAAAACTCTCCAGCATAATTCTTGGAACAAGCCAGGTACCTGTGCCCACGCATAGAGGATTATATAGAAACATGGTGGAATCCCAGCTGATGAAGCAAAGGATTCTTAAAGGAATGAGATGACCATGCGGATCCTGTTTAATTCTCTGAAACAGAATCCGCACTTTTCACCTGCCAAACACATGCCCACTACTCTTCTCTGGGGATAATAAAAACAAACCAGCGATCTGACAGAGGGCCTGAACACCCATCCTGACCGACCCCACAAAACAAAAAAGTACCCTCCAGCTACTAATTATAATGCCAATTTGCAAAATTTCCCTGCATTTTTAAACAATGGAGAAATGATGGTGGGATGATACTTAGAAGAATGGCTTCTTGTGAGTCTCCACTGACAAAAATAGGCAACACCAAGTCAGCTACGCCTCAGCAGAGTTATGTCCGTAGCAGCCATATTTGGTTTCAGTAGGCACATACACACGTTATCACAATTATGGTGAAACGCTGAAAACCTGCAAAGGATTGTCAACATACTGGTTAATTGAAAAGCTCTGAGGCATACATCTTGGAACTAGCCAGTTTCCTGTGCCCACGCATAGAGAAGTATATAGAACCATGGTGGATTCCCAGCTCATGAAGCAAAGGATTCTTAAAGGAACGGGATTACCATACGGATCCTGTTTAATTCTCTGAAACAGATCCGCAGGTTTCACCTGCCATACTAATACCCACTTCTCCTCTCTGGGGATAATAAAAACTAACCAGCGAACTGACAGAGGGCCTGACCAACACATCGACACCGACCCCACAGGAAAAAAAAAAAAAAAAAAACACCGTAGCCTCCAGCTACTAATTATAATGCTAACTTGCAAAATTTCCCTGCATTTTAAAACAATGGAAAAATGGTGGTGGGATGATACTTAGAAGAATGGCTTCTTGTCAGTCTCCACTAACAAAAATAGGCAACACCAAGTCAGCTACTCCTCAGCATAGTTATGTCCGTCGCAGCCTTCTTGGGGTTCAGGAGGCACAAACAAAGGTTCTCACAATTATGGTGAAACGCTGAACACCTACAAATAATTTTCAACGTAGTGGTTAATTGAAAAGCTCTGCGGCATACTTCTTGGAACAAGGCAGTTACCTGTTCCCACGCAAAGAGGAGTATAGAGAACAATGGTGGATTTCCAGCTGATGAAGTAAAGGATTATTAAAGGAAAGGCATGACCATGGGGATCATAGTTTATTCTCTGAAACAGAATTCGCCCTTTTCACCTGCCAAACACATTCCCACTTCCCCTCTCTGGGGATAATAAAAACTAACCAGTGAACTGACAGAGGGCCTGACCCCCACCATCCACATCCACCACACACACACAAAAAAACCGTACCCTCCAGCTACTAATTATAATGCTAACTTGCAAAATTTCCCTGCATTTTAAAACAATGGAAAAATGGTGGTGGCATGATACTTAGAAGAATGGCTTCTTGTCAGTCTCCACTAACAAAAATAGGCAACACCAAGTCAGCTACTCCTCAGCATAGTTATGTCCGTCCCTGCCTTCTTGGGTTTCAGGAGGCACAAACAAAGGTTCTCACAATTATGGTGAAACGCTGAACATCTGCAAATAATGTTCAACGTAGTGGTTAATTGAAAAGCTCTGCGGCATACTTCTTGGAACAAGGCAGTTACCTGTTCCCACGCAAAGAGGAGTATAGAGAACCATGGTGGATTTCCAGCTGATGAAGTAAAGGATTATTAAAGGAACGGGATGACCATGGGGATCATCGTTAATTCTCTGAAACAGAAACCGCCCTTTTCACCTGCCAAACACATTCCCACTTCTCCTCTCTGGGAATAATAAAAACTAACCAGCGAACTGACAGAGGGCCTGACCCCTCCATCCACATCGACCACACACACAAAAAAACCGTACCCTCCAGCTACTAATTATAATGCTAACTTGCAAAATTTCCCTGCATTTTAAAACAATGGAAAAATGGTGGTGGGATGATACTTAGAAGAATGGCTTCTTGTCAGTCTCCACTAACAAAAATAGGCAACACCAAGTCACCTACTCCTCAGCATAGCTATGTCCATCGCAGCCTTCTTGGGTTTCAGGAGGCACAAACAAAGGTTCTCACAATTATGGTAAAACGCTGAACACCTGCAAATAATTTTCAACGTAGTGGTTAATTGAAAAGCTCTCTGGCATACTTCTTGGAACAAGGCAGTTACCTGATCCCACGCAAAGAGGAGTATAGAGAACCATGGTGGATTTCCAGCTGATGAAGTAAAGGATTATTAAAGGAACGGGATGACCATGGGGATCATCGTTAATTCTCTGAAACAGAATCCGCCCTTTTCACCTGCCAAACACATGCCCACTTCTCCTCTCTGGGGATAATAAAAACCAACCGGGGAACTGAGAGAGGGCCTGACCCCCCAACATCCACATCGACCCCACACAAAAAAAAAAAACCGTACCTTCCAGCTACTAATTATAATGCTAACTTGCAAAATTTCCCTGTATTTTAAAACAATGGAAAAATTGTGGTGGGATGATACTTAGAAGAATGGCTTCTTGTCTGTCTCCACTAACAAAAATAGGCAACACCAAGTCAGCTACTCCTCAGCATAGTTATGTCCGTCGCAGCCTTCTTGGGTTTCAGGAGGGACATACAAACGTTATCAAAATTATGGTGAAACGCTGAAAACCCGCAAATAATTTTCAACGTACTGGTTAATTTGAAAACTCTCCAGCATAATTCTGGGAACAAGCCAGGTACCTGTGCCCACGCACAGAGGAGTATATAGAAACATGGTGGAATCCCAGCTGATGAAGCAAAGGATTCCTAAGGGAATGAGATGACCATGCGGATCCTGTTTAATTCTCTGAAACAGAATCCGCACTTTTCACCTGCCAAACACATGCCCACTACTCTTCTCTGGGGATAATAAAAACAACCAGCGATCTGACAGAGGGCCTGAACACCCATCCTGACCTACCCCACAAAACAAAAAAGTACCCTCCAGCTACTAATTATAATGCCAATTTGCAAAATTTCCCTGCATTTTTAAACAATGGAGAAATGATGGTGGGATGATACTTAGAAGAATGGCTTCTTGTCAGTCTCCACTGACAAAAATAGGCAACACCAAGTCAGCTACGCCTGAGCATAGTTATGTCCGTAGCAGCCATATTTGGTTTCAGTAGGCACATACACACGTTATCACAATTATGATGAAACGCTGAAAACCTGCAAAGGATTGTCAACATACTGGTTCATTGAAAAGCTCTGAGGCATACTTCTTGGAACTAGCCAGTTTCCTGTGCCCACGCATAGACAAGTATATAGAACCATGGTGGATTCCCAGGTCATGAAGCAAAGGATTCTTAAAGGAACGGGATTACCATGCGGATCCTGTTTAATTCTCTGATACAGATCCGCAGTTTTCACCTGCCATACTAATACCCACTTCTCCTCTCTGGGGATAATAAAAACCAACCAGGGAACTGACAGAGGGCCTGACCAACACATCCACACCGACCCCAAGGAAAAAAAAAAAAAAACACCGTAGCCTCCAGCTATTAATTATAATGCTAACTTGCAAAATTTTCCTGTATTTTTAAACAATGGAAAAATGATGCTGAGATGATACTTACAAGAATGCATTCTTGTCAGTCTCCACTAACAAAAATAGGCAAAACCAAGTCAGCTACTCCTCAGCATAGTTATGTCCGTCGCAGCCTTCTAGGGTTTCAGGAGGCACAAACAAAGGTTCTCACATTATGGTAAAAGGCTGAACACCAGCAAATAATTTTCAACGTAGTGGTTAATTGAAAAGCTCTGCGGCATACTTCTTGGAACAAGGCAGTTACCTGTTCCCACGCAAAGAGGAGTATATAGAACCATGGTGGATTTCCAGCTGATGAAGTAAAGGATTATTAAAGGAACGGGATGACCATGGGGATCATCGTTAATTCTCTGAAACAGAATCCGCCCTTTTCACCTGCCAAACACATGCCCACTTCTCCTCTCTGGGGTTAATAAAAACCAACCGGGGAACTGAGAGAGGGCCTGACCCCCCCCCACATCCACATCGACCCCACACAAAAAAAAAAAAAACCGTACCTTCCAGCTACTAATTATAATGCTAACTTTCAAAATTTCCCTGTATTTTAAAACAATGGAAAAATGGTGGTGGGATGATACTTTGAAGAATGGCTTCTTGTCTGTCTCCACTAACAAAAATAGGCAACAACAAGTCAGCTACTCCTCAGCATAGTTATGTCCGTCGCAGCCTTCTTGCGTTTCAGGAGGGACATACAAACGTTATCAAAATTATGGTGAAACGCTGAAAACCCGCAAATAATTTTCAACGTACTGGTTAATTTGAAAACTCTCCAGCATAATTCTTGGAACAAGCCAGGTACCTGTGCCCACGCACAGAGGAGTATATAGAAACATGGTGGAATCCCAGCTGATGAAGCAAACGATTCTTAAAGGAATGAGATGACCATGCGGATCCTGTTTAATTCTCTGAAACAGAATCCGCACTTTTCACCTGCCAAACACATGCCCACTACTCTTCTCTGGGGATAATAAAAACAAACCAGCGATCTGACAGAGGGCCTGAACACCCATCCTGACCGACCCCACAAAACAAAAAAGTACCCTCCAGCTACTAATTATAATGCCAATTTGCAAAATTTCCCTGCATTTTTAAACAATGGAGAAATGATGGTGGGATGATACTTAGAAGAATGGCTTCTTGTCAGTCTCCACTGACAAAAATAGGCAACACCAAGTCAGCTACGCCTCAGCAGAGTTATGTCCGTAGCAGCCATATTTGGTTTCAGTATGCACATACACACGTTATCACAATTATGGTGAAACGCTGAAAACCTGCAAAGGATTGTCAACATACTGGTTCATTGAAAAGCTCTGAGGCATACTTCTTGGAACTAGCCAGTTTCCTGTGCCCACGCATAGACAAGTATATAGAACCATGGTGGATTCCCAGCTCATGAAGCAAAGGATTCTTAAAGGAACGGGATTACCATGCGGATCCCGTTTAATTCTCTGAAACAGATCCGAAGTTTTCACCTGCCATACTAATACCCACTTCTCCTCTCTGGGGATAATAAAAACCAACCAGGGAACTGACAGAGGGCCTGACCAACACATCCACACCGACCCCACAGGAAAAAAAAAAAAAAAACACCGTAGCCTCCAGCTACTAATTATAATGCTAACTTGCAAAATTTCCCTGCATTTTAAAACAATGGAAAAATGGTGGTGGGATGATACTTAGAAGAATGGCTTCTTGTCAGTCTCCACTAACAAAAATAGGCAACACCAAGTCAGCTACTCCTCAGTATAGCTACGTCCATCGCAGCCTTCTTGGGTTTCAGGAGGCACAAACAAACGTTATCACAATTATGGTGAAACGCTGAACACCTGCAAATAATTTTCAACGTACTGGTTAATTGAAAAGCTCTGCGGCATACTTCTTGGAACAAGGCAGTTACCTGTTCCCACGCAAAGAGGAGTATAGAGAACCATGGTGGATTTCCAGCTGATGAAGTAAAGGATTATTAAAGGAACGGGATGACCATGGGGATCATCGTTAATTCTCTGAAACAGAATCCGCCCTTTTCACCTGCCAAACACATGCCCGCTTCTCCTCTCTGGGGATAATAAAAACTAACCAGCGAACTGACACAGGGACTGCCCCCCCCCTCAACATCGACCACACCCAAAAAAAAAAAACCGTACCCTCCAGCTACTAATTATAATGCTAACTTGCAAAATTTCCCTGCATTTTAAAACAATGGAAAAATGGTGGTGGGATGATACTTAGAAGAATGGCTTCTTGTCAGTCTCCACTAACAAAAATAGGCAACACCAAGTCAGCTACTCCTCAGCATAGTTATGTCCGTCGCTGCCTTCTTGGTTTCAGGAGGCACAAACAAAGGTTCTCACAATTATGGTGAAACGCTCAACATCTGCAAATAATTTTCAACGTAGTGGTTAATTGAAAAGCTCTGCGGCATACTTCTTGGAACAAGCCAGTTACCTGTTCCCACGCAAAGAGGAGTATATAGAACCATGGTGGATTTCCAGCTGATGAAGTAAAGGATTATTAAAGGAACGGGTGACCATAGGGTTCATCGTTAATTCTCTGAAACAGAATCCGCCCTTTTCACCTGCCAAACACATGCCCACTTCTCCTCTCTGGGGATAATAAAAACTAACCAGCGAACTGACAGAGGGCCTGACCCCCCCATCCACATCGACCACACACACACAAAAAAAACCGTACCCTCCAGCTACTAATTATAATGCTAACTTGCAAAATTTCCCTGCATTTTAAAACAATGGAAAAATGGTGGTGGGATGATACTTAGAAGAATGGCTTCTTGTCAGTCTCCACTAACAAAAATAGGCAAAACCAAGTCAGCTACGCCTCATCATAGTTATGTCCGTCGCAGCCTTCTTGGGTTTCAGGAGGCACAAACAAACGTTATCACAATTATGGTGAAACGCTGAACACCTGCAAATAATTTTCAACGTACTGGTTAATTGAAAAGCTCTGCGGCATACTTCTTGGAACAAGGCAGTTACCTGTTCCCACGCAAAGAGGAGTATATAGAACCATGGTGGATTTCCAGCTGATGAAGTAAAGGATTATTAAAGGAACGGGATGACCATGGGGATCATCGTTAATTCTCTGAAACAGAATCCGCCCTTTTCACCTGCCAAACACATGCCCACTTCTCCTCTCTGGGGATAATAAAAACTAACCAGTGAACTGACAGAGGGCCTGACCTCCCCCCCATCCACATCCACCACACACAAAAAAAAAACCGTACCCTCCAGCTACTAATTATAATGCTAACTTGCAAAATTTCCCTGCATTTTAAAACAATGGAAAAATGGTGGTGGGATGATACTTAGAAGAATGGCTTCTTGTCAGTCTCCACTAACAAAAACAGGCAACACCAAGTCAGCTACTCCTCAGCATAGTTATGTCCGTCGCAGCCTTCTTGGGTTTCAGGTGGCACAAACAAAGGTTCTCACAATTATGGTGAAACGCTGAACACCTGCAAATAATTTTCAACGTAGTGGTTAATTGAAAAGCTGTGCGGCATACTTCTTGGAACAAGGCCATTACCTGTTCCCACGCAAAGAGGAGTATATAGAACCATGGTGTATTTCCAGCTGACGAAGTAAAGGATTATTAAAGGAAAGGAATGACCATGGGGATCATCGTTAATTATCTGAAACAGAATCCGCCCTTTTAACCTGCCAAACACATGCCCACTTCTCCTCTCTGGGGATAATAAAAACCAACCGGGGAACTGACAGAGGGCCTGACCACCCCCATCAAAATCGACGACACACACAAAAAAAAAACCGTACCCTCCAGCTACTAATTATAATGCTAACTTGCAAAATTTCCCTGCATTTTAAAACAATGGAAAAATGGTGGTGGGATCATGCTTAGAAGAATGGCTTCTTGTCTGTCTCCACTAACAAAAATAGGCAACACCAAGTCAGCTACTCCTCAGCATAGTTATGTCCGTCGCAGCCTTCTTGGATTTCAGGAGGGACATACAAATGTTATCAAAATTATGGTGAAACGCTGAAAACCTGCAAATAATTTTGAACGTACTGGTTAATTTGAAAACTCTCCAGCATAATTCTTGGAACAAGCTAGGTACCTGTGCCCACGCATAGAGGAGTATACAGAAACATGGTTGAATCGCAGCTGATGAAGCAAAGGATTCTTAAAGGAATTAGATGACCATGCGGATCCTGTTTAATTCTCTGAAACAGAATCCGCACTTTTCACCTGCCAAACACATGCCCACTACTCTTCTCTGGGGATAATAAAAACAAACCAGCGATCTGACAGAGGGCCTGAAGACCCATCCTGACCGACCCCACAAAACAAAAAAGTACCCTCGAGCTACTAATTATAATGCCAATTTGCAAAATTTCCTTGCATTTTTAAACAATGGAGAAATGATGGTGGGATGATACTTAGAAGAATGGCTTCTTGTCAGTCTCCACTGACAAAAATAGGCAACACCAAGTCAGCTACGCCTCATCATAGTTATGTCTGTAGCAGCCATATTTGGTTTCAGTAGGCACATACACACGTTATCACAATTATGTTGAAACGCTGAAAACCTGCAAAGGATTGTCAACATACTGGTTAATTGAAAAGCTCTGAGGCATACTTCTTGGAACTAGCCAGTTTCCTGTGCCCACGCATAGACAAGTATATAGAACCATGGTGGATTCCCAGCTCATGAAGCAAAGGATTCTTAAAGGAACGGGATTACCATGCGGATCCTGTTTAATTCTCTGAAACAGATCCGCAGTTTTCACCTGCCATACTAATACCCACTTCTCTTCTCTGCGGATCATAAAAACCAACCGGGGAACTGACAGAGGGCCTGACCAACACATCCACACCGACCCCACAGGACAAAAAAAAAAAAAAACACCGTAGCCTCCAGCTACTAATTATAATGCTAACTTGCAAAATTTTCCTGCATTTTTAAACAATGGAAAAATGATGGTGAGACGATACTTACAAGAATGGATTCTTGTCAGTCTCCACTAACAAAAATAGGCAAAAGCAAGTCAGCTACGCCTCAGCATAGTTATGTCCGTCGCAGCCTTCTTGGGTTTCAGGAGGCACAAACAAAGCTTCTCACAATTATGGTGAAACGCTGAACACCTGCAAATAATTTTCAACGTACTGGTTAATTGAAAAGCTCTGCGGCATACTTCTTGGAACAAGGCAGTTACCTGTTCCCACGCAAAGAGGAGTATATAGAACCATGGTAGATTTCCAGCTGATGAATTAAAGGATTATTAAAGGAACGGGATGACCATGGGGATCATCGTTAATTCTCTGAAACAGAATCCGCCCTTTTCACCTGCCAAACACATGCCCACTTCTCCTCTCTGGGGATAATAAAAACTAACCAGCGAACTGACAGAGGGTCTGACCCCCCCATCCACATCGACCACACACACACAAAAAAAACCGTACCCTCCAGCTTCTAATTATAATGCTAACTTGCAAAATTTCCCTGCATTTTAAAACAATGGAAAAATGGTGGTGGGATGATACTTAGAAGAATGGCTTCTTGTCAGTCTCCACTAACAAAAATAGGCAACACCAAGTCAGCAACGCCTCAGCATAGTTATCTCCGTCGCAGCCTTCTTGGGTTTCAGGAGGCACAAACAAACGTTATCACAATTATGGTGAACCGCTGAACACCTGGAAATAATTTTCAACGTACTGGTTAATTGAAAAGCTCTGCGGCATACTTCTTGGAACAAGCCAGTTACCTGTTCCCATGCAAAGAGGAGTATATAGATCCATGGTGGATTTCCAGCTGATGAAGTAAAGGATTATTAAAGGAACGGGATGACCATGGGGATCATCGTTAATTCTCTGAAACAGAGTCCACCCTTTTCACCTGCCAAACACATGCCCACTTCTCCTCTCTGGGGATAATGAAAACTAACCAGCAAACTGACAGAGGGCCTGACCACCGCCATCCACATCGACCACACACAAAGAAAAAACGGTACCCTCCAGCTACTAATTATAAAGCTAACTTGCAAAATTTCCCTGCATTTTAAAACAATGGAAAAATGGTGGTGGGATGATACTTAGAAGAATGGCTTCTTGTCAGTCTCCACTAACAAAAATAGGCAACACCAAGTCAGCTACTCCTCAGCATAGTTATATCCGTGGCTGCCTTCTTGGGTTTCAGGAGGCACAAACAAAGTTTCTCACAATTATGGTGAAACGCTGAACATCTGCAAATAATTTTCAACGTAGTGGTTAATTGAAAAGCTCTGCGGCATACTTCTTGGAACAAGGCAGTTACCTGTTCCCACGCAAAGAGGAGTATATAGAAACATGGTGGATTTCCAGCTGATGAAGTAAAGGATTATTAAAGGAAAGGGATGACCATGGGGATCATCGTTAATTCTCTGAAACAGATTCCGCCCTTTTCACCTGCCAAACACATGCCCACTTCTCCTCTCTGGGGATAATAAAAACTAACCAGCGAACTGACAGAGGGCCTGACCCCCCCCATCCACATCGACCACACACAAAAAAAAAAACCGTACCCTCCAGCTACTAATTATAATGCTAACTTGCAAAATTTCCCTGCATTTTAAAACAATGGAAAAATGGTGGTGGGATCAGACTTAGAAGAATGGCTTCTTGTCAGTCTCCACTAACAAAAATAGGCAACACCAAGTCAGCTACTCCTCAGCATAGTTATGTCCGTCGCAGCCTTCTTGGGTTTCAGGAGGGACATACAAACGTTATCAAAATTATGGTGAAACGCTGAACACCTGCAAATAATTTTCAACGTACTGGTTAATTTGAAAACTCTCCAGCATACTTCTTGGAACAAGCTAGGTACCTGTGCCCACGCATAGAGGAGTATACAGAAACATGGTGGAATCCCAGCTGATGAAGCAAAGCATTCTTAAAGGAATGAGATGACCATGCGGATCCTGTTTAATTCTCTGAAACAGAATCCGCACTTTTCACCTGCCAAACACATGCCCACTACTCTTCTCTGGGGATAATAAAAACAAACCAGCGATCTGACAGAGGGCCTGAACACCCATCCTGACCGACCCCACAAAACAAAAAACTACCCTCCAGCTACTAATTATAATGCCAATTTGCAAAATTTCCCTGCATTTTTAAACAATGGAGAAATGATGGTGGGATGATACTTAGAAGAATGGCTTCTTGTCAGTCTCCAAAGACAAAAATAGGCAACACCAAGTCAGCTACGCCTCAGCATAGTTATGTCCGTAGCAGCCATATTTGGTTTCAGTAGGCACATACACACATTATCACAATTATGGTGAAACGCTGAAAACCTACAAAGGATTGTCAACATACTGGCTAATTGAAAAGATCTGAGGCATACTTCTTGGAACTAGCCAGCTTCCTGTGCCCACGCATAGACAAGTATATAGAACCATGGTGGATTCCCAGCTCATGAAGCAAAGGATTCTTAAAGGAACGGGATTACCATGCGGATCCTGTTTAATTCTCTGAAACAGATCCGCAGTTTTCACCTGCCATACTAATACCCACTTCTCCTCTCTGGGGGTAATAAAAACCAACCGGGGAACTGACAGAGGGCCTGACCAACACATCCACACCGACCCCACAGGAAAACAAAAAAAAAAAAACACCGTAGCCTCCAGCTACTAATTATAATGCTAACTTGCAAAATTTTCCTGCATTTTTGAACAATGGAAAAATGATGGTGAGACGATACTTACAAGAATGGATTCTTGTCAGTCTCCACTAACAAAAATAGGCAACACCAAGTCAGCAACGCCTCAGCATAGTTATCTCCGTCGCAGCCTTCTTGGGTTTCAGGAGGCACAAACAAACGTTATCACAATTATGGTGAACCGCTGAACACCTGCAAATAATTTTCAACGTACTGGTTAATTGAAAAGCTCTGCGGCATACTTCTTGGAACAAGCCAGTTACCTGTTCCCATGCAAAGAGGAGTATATAGATCCATGGTGGATTTCCAGCTGATGAAGTAAAGGATTATTAAAGGAACGGGATGACCATGGGGATCATCGTTAATTCTCTGAAACAGAGTCCACCCTTTTCACCTGCCAAACACATGCCCACTTCTCCTCTCTGGGGATAATGAAAACTAACCAGCAAACTGACAGAGGGCCTGACCACCGCCATCCACATCGACCACACACAAAGAAAAAACGGTACCCTCCAGCTACTAATTATAAAGCTAACTTGCAAAATTTCCCTGCATTTTAAAACAATGGAAAAATGGTGGTGGGATGATACTTAGAAGAATGGCTTCTTGTCAGTCTCCACTAACAAAAATAGGCAACACCAAGTCAGCTACTCCTCAGCATAGTTATGTCCGTGGCTGCCTTCTTGGGTTTCAGGAGGCACAAACAAAGTTTCTCACAATTATGGTGAAACGCTGAACATCTGCAAATAATTTTCAACGTAGTGGTTAATTGAAAAGCTCTGCGGCATACTTCTTGGAACAAGGCAGTTACCTGTTCCCACGCAAAGAGGAGTATATAGAAACATGGTGGATTTCCAGCTGATGAAGTAAAGGATTATTAAAGGAACGGGATGACCATGGGGATCATCGTTAATTCTCTGAAACAGATTCCGCCCTTTTCACCTGCCAAACACATGCCCACTTCTCCTCTCTGGGGATAATAAAAACTAACCAGCGAACTGACAGAGGGCCTGACCCCCCCCATCCACATCGACCACACACAAAAAAAAAAACCGTACCCTCCAGCTACTAATTATAATGCTAACTTGCAAAATTTCCCTACATTTTAAAACAATGGAAAAATGGTGGTGGGATCAGACTTAGAAGAATGGCTTCTTGTCAGTCTCCACTAACAAAAATAGGCAACACCAAGTCAGCTACTCCTCAGCATAGTTATGTCCGTCGCAGCCTTCTTGGGTTTCAGGAGGGACATACAAACGTTATCAAAATTATGGTGAAACGCTGAACACCTGCAAATAATTTTCAACGTACTGGTTAATTTGAAAACTCTCCAGCATACTTCTTGGAACAAGCTAGGTACCTGTGCCCACGCATAGAGGAGTATACAGAAACATGGTGGAATCCCAGCTGATGAAGAAAAGCATTCTTAAAGGAATGAGATGACCATGCGGATCCTGTTTAATTCTCTGAAACAGAATCCGCACTTTTCACCTGCCAAACACATGCCCACTACTCTTCTCTGGGGATAATAAAAACAAACCAGCGATCTGACAGAGGGCCTGAACACCCATCCTGACCGACCCCACAAAACAAAAAAGTACCCTCCAGCTACTAATTATAATGCCAATTTGCAAAATTTCCCTGCATTTTTAAACAATGGAGAAATGATGGTGGGATGATACTTAGAAGAATGGCTTCTTGTCAGTCTCCAAAGACAAAAATAGGCAACACCAAGTCAGCTACGCCTCAGCATAGTTATGTCCGTAGCAGCCATATTTGGTTTCAGTAGGCACATACACACGTTATCACAATTATGGTGAAACGCTGAAAACCTACAAAGGATTGTCAACATACTGGCTAATTTAAAAGATCTGAGGCATACTTCTTGGAACTAGCCAGCTTCCTGTGCCCACGCATAGACAAGTATATAGAACCATGGTGGATTCCCAGCTCATGAAGCAAAGGATTCTTAAAGGAACGGGATTACCATGCGGATCCTGTTTAATTCTCTGAAACAGATCCGCAGTTTTCCCCTGCCATACTAATACCCACTTCTCCTCTCTGGGGGTAATAAAAACCAACCGGGGAACTGACAGAGGGCCTGACCAACACATCCACACCGACCCCACAGGAAAAAAAAAAAAAAAAAACACCGTAGCCTCCAGCTACTAATTATAATGCTAACTTGCAAAATTTCCCTGCATTTTAAAACAATGGAAAAATGGTGGTGGGATGATACTTAGAAGAATGGCTTCTTGTCAGTCTCCACTAACAAATATAGGCAACACCAAGTCAGCTACTCCTCAGCATAGCTATGTCCGTCGCAGCCTTCTTGGGTTTCAGGAGGCACAAACAAAGGTTCTCACAATTATGGTAAAACGCTGAACACCTGCAAATAATTTTCAACGTAGTGGTTAATTGAAAAGCTCTGCGGCATACTTCTTGGAACAAGGCAGTTACCTGTTCCCACGCAAAGAGGAGTATAGAGAACCATGGTGGATTTCCAGCTGATGAAGTAAAGGATTATTAAAGGAACGGGATGACCATGGGTATCATTGTTAATTCTCTGAAACAGATTCCGCCCTTTTCACCTGCCAAACACATGCCCACTTCTCCTCTCTGGGGATAATAAAAACTAACCAGCGAACTGACAGAGGGCCTGACCCCCCCCATCCACATCGACCACACACAAAAAAAAAAACCGTACCCTCCAGCTACTAATTATAATGCTAACTTGCAAAATTTCCCTGCATTTTAAAACAATGGAAAAATGGTGGTGGGATGATACTTAGAAGAATGGCTTCTTGTCAGTCTCCAGTAACAAAAATAGGCAACACCAAGTCAGCTACTCCTCAGCATAGTTATGTCCATCGCAGCCTTCTTGGGTTTCAGGAGGCACAAACAAAGGTTCTCACAATTATGGTGAAACGCTGAACACCTGCAAATAATTTTCAACGTAGTGGTTAATTGAAAAGCTCTGCGGCATACTTCTTGGAACACGCCAGTTACCTATTCCCACGCAAAGAGGAGTATAGAGAACCATGGTGGATTTCCAGCTGATGAAGTAAAGGATTATTAAAGGAAAGGGATGACCAAGGGGATCATAGTTAATTCTCTGAAAAAGAATCCGCCCTTTTCACCTGCCAAACACATGCCCACTTCTCCTCTCTGGGGATAATAAAAACTAACCAGCGAACTGACAGAGGTCCTGACCCCCCCCCCATCCACATCCACCACACACACACAAAAAAACCGTACCCTCCAGCTACTAATTATAATGCTAACTTGCAAAATTTCACTGCATTTTAAAACAATGGAAAAAAGGTGGTGGGATGATACTTAGAAGAATGGCTTCTTGTCAGTCTCCACTAACAAAAATAGGCAACACCAAGTCAGCTACTCCTCAGCATAGATATGTCCATCGCAGCCTTCTTGGGTTTCAGGAGGCACAAACAAAGGTTCTCACAATTATGGTAAATCGCTGAACACCTGCAAATAATTTTCAACGTAGTGGTTAATTGAAAAGTTCTGCGGCATACTTCTTGGAACAAGGCAGTTACCTGTTCCCACGGAAAGAGGAGTATATAGAACCATGGTGGATTTCCAGCTGATGAAGTAAAGGATTATTAAAGGAACGGGATGACCATGGGGATCATCGTTAATTCTCTGAAACAGAATCCGCCCTTTTCACCTGCCAAACACATGCCCACTTCTCCTCTCTGGGAATAATAAAAACTAACCAGCGAACTGACAGAGGGCCTGACGCCCCCCCATCCACATCGACCAAACACAAAAAAAAAACCGTACCCTCCAGCTACTAATTATAATGCTAACTTGCAAAATTTCCCTGCATTTTAAAACAATGGAATAATGGTGGTGGGATGATACTTAGAAGAATGGCTTCTTGTCAGTCTCCACTAACAAAAATAGGCAACACCAAGTCAGCTACTCCTCAGCATAGTTATGTCCGTCGCAGCCTTCTTGGGTTTCAGGAGGCACAAACACACGTTATCACAATTATGGTGAAACGCTGAACACCTGCAAATAATTTTCAACGTAGTGGTTAATTGAAAAGCTCTGCGGCATACTTCTTGGAACAAGCCAGTTACCTGTTCCGACGCAAAGAGGAGTATAGAGAACCATGGTGGATTTCCAGCTGATGAAGTAAAGGATTATTAAACGAACGGGATGACCATGGGGATCATCGTTAATTCTCTGAAACAGAATCCGCCCTTTTCACCTGCCAAACACATGCCCACTTCTCCTCTCTGGGGATAATAAAAACTAACCAGCGAACTGACAGAGGGCCTGACCCCCACCATCCACATCGACCACACAAAAAAAAAAAACCGTACCCTCCAGCTACTAATTATAATGCTTACTTGCAAAATTTCCCTGCATTTTTAAACAATGGAGAAATGATGGTGGGATGATACTTAGAAGAATGGCTTCTTGTCAGTCTCCACTGACAAAAATAGGCAACACCAAGTCAGCTACGCCTCAGCATAGTTATGTCCGTAGCAGCCATATTTGGTTTCAGTAGGCACATACACAAGTTATCAAAATTATGGTGAAACGCTGAAAACCTGCAAAGGATTGTCAACATACTGGTTAATTGAAAAGATCTGAGGCATACTTCTTGGAACTAGCCAGTTTCCTGTGCCCACGCATAGACGAGTATATAGAACCATGGTGGATTCCCAGCTCATGAAGCAAAGGATTCTTAAAGGAACGGGATTACCATGCGGATCCTGTTTAATTCTCTGAAACAGATCCGCAGTTTTCACCTGCCATACTAATACCCACTTCTCCTCTCTGGGGATAATAAAAACCAACCGGGGAACTGACAGAGGACCTTACCAACACATCCACACCGACCACACAGGAAAAAAAAAACAAAAAACACCGTAGCCTCCAGCTACCAATTATAATGCTAACTTGCAAAATTTCCCTGCCTTTTAAAACAATGGAAAAATGGTGGTGGGATGATACTTAGAAGAATGGCTTCTTGTCAGTCTCCACTAACAAAAATGGGCAACACCAAGTCAGCTACTCCTCAGCATAGTTATGTCCGTCGCAGCCTTCTAGGGTTTCAGGAGGCACAAACAAAGGTTCTCACAATTATGGTGAAACGCTGAACACCTGCAAATAATTTTCAACGTACTGGTTAATTGAAAAGCTCTGCGGCATACTTCTTGGAACAAGCCAGTTACCTGTTCCCACGCAAAGATTAGTATACAGAACCATGGTGGATTTCCAGCTGATGAAGTAAAGGATTATTAAAGGAACGGGATGACCATGGGGATCATCGTTAATCCTCTGAAACTGAATCCGCCCTTTTCACCTGCCAAACACATGCCCACTTCTCCTCTCTGGGGATAATAAAAACTAACCAGCGAATTGACAGAGGGCCTGACCCCCCCATCCACATCGACCACACACACACAAAAAAAAACGTACCCTCCAGCTACTAATTATAATGCTAACTTGCAAAATTTCCCTGCATTTTAAAACAATGGAAAAATGGTGGTGGGATGATACTTAGAAGAATGGCTTCTTGTCAGTCTCCACTAACAAAAATAGGCAACACCAAGTCAGCTACTCCTCAGCATAGCTATGTCCATCGCAGACTTCTTGGGTTTCAGGAGGCACAAACAAAGGTTCTCACAATTAAGGTGAAACGCTGAACACCTGCAAATAATTTTCAACGTAGTGGTTAATTGAAAAGCTCTGCGGCATACTTCTTGGAACAAGGAAGTTACCTGTTCCCACGCAAAGAGGAGTATATAGAACCATGGTGGATTTCCAGCTGATGAAGTATAGGATTATTAAAGGAACGGGATGACCATGGGGATCATCGTTAATTCTCTGAAGCAGAATCCGCCCTTTTCACCTGCCAAACACATGCCCACTTCTCCTCTCTGGGGATAATAAAAACTAACCAGCGAACTGACAGAGGGCCTGACCCCCCCAATCCACATCGACCACACACACACAAAAAAACCGTACCCTCCAGCTACTAATTATAATGCTAACTTGCAAAATTTCCCTGCATTTTAAAACAATGGAAAAATGGTGGTGGGATGATACTTAGAAGAATGACTTCTTGTCAGTCTCCACTAACAAAAATAGGCAACACCAAGTCAGCTACTCCTCAGCATAGTTATGTCCGTTGCAGCCTTCTTGGGTTTCAGAAGTGACATACAAACGTTATCAAAATTATGGTCAAACGCTGAAAACCTGCAAATAATTTTGAACGTAGTGATTAATTGAAAAGCTCTGCGGCATACTTCTTGGAACAAGCCAGGTACCTGTGCCGACGCATAGAGGAGTATATAGAAACATGGTGGAATCCCAGCTGATGAAGCAAAGGATTCTTAAAGGAATGAGATGACCATGCGGATCCTGTTTAATTCTCTGAAACAGAATCCGCACTTTTCACCTGCCAAACACATGCCCACTACTCTTCTCTGGGGATAATAAAAACAAACCAGCGATCTGACAGAGGGCCTGAACACCCATCCTGACCGACCCCACAAAACAAAAAAGTACCCTCCAGCTACTAATTATAATGCCAATTTGCAAAATTTCCCTGCATTTTTAAACAATGGAGAAATGATGGTGGGATGATACTTAGAAGAATGGCTTCTTGTCAGTCTCCACTGACAAAAATAGGCAACACCAAGTCAGCTACGCCTCAGCATAGTTATGTCCGTAGCAGCCATATTTGGTTTCAGTAGGCACATACACACGTTATGACAATTATGGTGAAACGCTGAAAACCTGCAAAGGATTGTCAACATACTGGTTAATTGAAAAGCTCTGAGGCATACTTCTTGGAACTAGCCAGTTTCCTGTGCCCACGCGTAGACAAGTATATAGAACCATGGTGGATTCCCAGCTCATGAAGCAAAGGATTCTTAAAGGAACGGGATTACCATGCAGATCCTGTTTAATTCTCTGAAACAGATCCGCAGTTTTCACCTGCCAAACTAATACCCACTTCTCCTCTCTGGGGATAATAAAAACCAACTGGGGAACTGACATAGGGCCTGACCAACACATCCACACCGACCCCACAGGAAAAAAAAAACAAAAAACACCGTAGCCTCCAGCTACTAATTATAATGCTAACTTGCAAAATTTCCGTGCATTTTGAAACAATGGAAAAATGGTGGTGGGATCATACTTAGAAGAATGGCTTCTTGTCAGTCTCCACTAACAAAAATAGGCAACACCAAGTCAGCTACGCCTCAGCATAGTTATGTCCGTCGCAGCCTTCTTGGGTTTCAGGAGGCACAAACAAAGGTTCTCACAATTATGGTGAAACGCTGAACACCTGCAAATAATTTTCAACGTAGTGGTTAATTGAAAAGCTCTTCGGCATACTTCTTGGAACAAGGCAGTTACCTGTTCCCACGCAAAGAGGAGTATATAGAACCATGGTGGATTTCCAGCTGATGAAGTAAAGGATTATTAAAGGAAGGGGATGACCATGGGGATCATCGTTAATTCTCTGAAACAGAATCCGCCCTTTTCACCTGCCAAACACATGCCCACTTCTCCTCTCTGGGGATAATAAAAACTAACCAGCGAACTGACAGTGGGCCTGACCCCCCCCATCCACATCGACCACACACACACAAAAAAACCGTACCCTCAAGCTACTAATTATAATGCTAACTTGCAAAATTTCCCTGCATTTTAAAACAATGGAAAAATGGTGGTGGGATGATACTTAGAAGAATGGCTTCTTGTCAGTCTCCACTAACAAAAATAGGCAACACCAAGTCAGCTACTCCTCAGCATAGTTATGTCCGTTGCAGCCTTCTTGGGTTTCAGAAGGGACATACAAACGTTATCAAAATTATGGTCAAACGCTGAAAACCTGCAAATAATTTTCAACGTACTGGTTAATTTGAAAACTCTCCAGCATAATTCTTGGAAGAAGCCAGGTACCTGTGCCCACGCATAGAGGATTATATAGAAACATGGTGGAATCCCAGCTGATGAAGCAAAGGATTCTTAAAGGAATGAGATGACCATGCGGATCCTGCTTAATTCTCTGAAACAGAATCCGCACTTTTCACCTGCCAAACACATGCCCACTACTCTTCTCTGGGGATAATAAAAACAAAACAGCGATCTCACAGAGGGCATGAACACCCATCCTGACCGACCCCACAAAACAAAAAGTACCCTCCAGCTACTAATTATAATGCCAATTTGCAAAATTTCCCTGCATTTTTAAACAATGGAGAAATGATGGTGGGATGATACTTAGAAGAATGGCTTCTTGTCAGTCTCCACTGACAAAAATAGGCAACACCAAGTCAGCTACGCCTCAGCATAGTTATGTCCGTAGCAGCCATATTTGGTTTCAGTAGGCACATACACACGTTATGACAATTATGGTGAAACGCTGAAAACCTGCAAAGGATTGTCAACATACTGGTTAATTGAAAACCTCTGAGGCATACTTCTTGGAACTAGCCAGTTTCCTGTGCCCACGCGTAGACAAGTATATAGAACCATGGTGGATTCCCAGCTCATGAAGCAAAGGATTCTTAAAGGAACGGGATTACCATGCGGATCCTGTTTAATTCTCTGAAACAGATCCACAGTTTTCACCTGCCACACTAATACCCACTTCTCCTCTCTGGGGATAATAAAAACCAACCGGGGAACTGACATAGGGCCTGACCAACACATCCACACCGACCCCACAGGAAAAAAAAAACAAAAAACACCGTAGCCTCCAGCTACTAATTATAATGCTAACTTGCAAAATTTCCCTGCATTTTAAAACAATGGAAAAATGGTGGTGGGATCATACTTAGAAGAATGGCTTCTTGTCAGTCTCCACTAACAAAAATAGGCAACACCAAGTCAGCTACGCCTCAGCATAGTTATGTCCGTCGCAGCCTTCTTGGGTTCAGGAGGCACAAACAAAGGTTCTCACAATTATGGTGAAACGCTGAACACCTGCAAATAATTTTCAACGTAGTGGTTAATTGAAAAGCTCTGCGGAATACTTCTTGGAACAAGGCAGTTACCTGTTGCCACGCAAAGAGGAGTATAGAGAACCATGGTGGATTTCCAGCTGATGAAGTAAAGGATTATTAAAGGAACGGGATGACCATGGGGATCATCGTTAATTCTCTGAAGCAGAATCCGCCCTTTTCACCTGCTAAACACATGCCCACTTCTCCTCTCTGGGGATAATAAAAACTAACCAGCGAACTGACAGAGGGCCTCACCCCCCCATCCACATCGACCACACACACAGAAAAAAAACCGTACCCTCCAGCTTCTAATTATAATGCTAACTTGCAAAATTTCCCTGCATTTTAAAACAATGGAAAAATGGTGGTGGGATGATACTTAGAAGAATGGCTTCTTGTCAGTCTCCACTAACAAAAATAGGCAACACCAAGTCAGCTATCCTCAGCATAGCTATGTCGATCGCAGACTTCTTGGGTTTCAGGAGGCACAAACAAACGTTATCACAATTATGGTGAAACGCTGAACACCTGCAAATAATTTTCAACGTAGTGGTTAATTGAAAAGCTCTGCGGCATACTTCTTGGAACAAGCCAGTTACCTGTTCCCACGCAAAGAGGAGTATATAGAACCATGGTGGATTTCCAGCTGATGAAGAAAAGGATTAGTAAAGGAACGGGATGACCATGGGGATCATCATTAATTCTCTGAAACAGAATCCGCCCTTTTCACCTGCCAAACACATGCCCACTTCTCCTCTCTGGGGATAATAAAAACTAACCAGCGAACTGACAGAGGGCCTCACCCCCCCATCCACATCGACCACACAAAAAAAAAAAACCGTACCCACTAGCTACTAATTATAATCCTAACTTGCAAAATTTCCCTGCATTTTAAAACAATGGAAAAATGGTGGTGGGATGATACTTAGAAGAATGGCTTCTTGTCAGTCTCCACTAACAAAAATAGGCAACACCAAGTCAGCTAGTCCTCAGCATAGTTATGTCCGTCGCAGCCTTCTTGGGTTTCAGGAGGCACAAACACACGTTATAACAATTATGGTGAAACGCTGCACACCTGCAAATAATTTTCAACGTAGTGGTTAATTGAAAAGCTCTGCGGCATACTTCTGGGAAAAAGGCAGTTACCTGTTCCCACGCAAAGAGGAGTATAGAGAACCATGGTGGATTTCCAGCTGATGAAGTAAAGGATTATTAAAGGAACGGGATGACCATGGGGATCATCGTTAATTCTCTGAAACAGAATCCGCCCTTTTCACCTGCCAAACACATGCCCACTTCTCCTCTCTGGGGATAATAAAAACTAACCAGCGAACTGACAGAGGGCCTGACCCCCACCATCCACATCGACCACACAGAAAAAAAAAACCGTACCCTCCAGCTACTAATTATAATGCTAACTTGAAAAATTTCCCTGCATTTTAAAACAATGGAAAAATAGGGGGGGATGATACTTAGAAGAATGGCTTCTTGTCAGTCTCCACGAACAAAAATAGGCAACACCAAGTCAGATACTCCTCAGCATAGTTATGTCCGTCGCAGCCTTCTTGGGTTTCAGGAGGCACAAACAAAGGTTCTCACAATTATGGTGAAACGCTGAACACCTGCAAATAATTTTCAACGTAGTGGTTAATTGAAAAGCTCTGCGGCATACTTCTTGGAACAAGCCAGTTACCTGTTCCCACGCAAAGAGGAGTATAGAGAACCATGGTGGATATCCAGCTGATGAAGTAAAGGATTATTAAAGGAACGGGATGACCATGGGGATCATCGTTAATTCTCTGAAACAGAATCCGCCCTTTTCACCTGCCAAACACATGCCCACTTCTCCTCTCTGGGGATAATAAAAACTAACCAGCGAACTGACAGAGGGCCTCACCCCCCCATCCACATCGACCACACACACAAAAAAAAAACCGTACCCTCCAGCTACTAATTATAATGCTAACTTGCAAAATTTCCCTGCATTTTAAAACAATGGAAAAATGGTGGTGGGATGATACTTAGAAGAATGGCTTCTTGTCAGTCTCCACTAACAAAAATAGGCAACACCAAGTCAGCTATCCTCAGCATAGCTATGTCGATCGCAGCCTTCTTGGGTTTCAGGAGGCACAAACAAAGGTTCTCACAATTATGGTGAAACGCTGAACACCTGCAAATAATTTTCAACGTAGTGGTTAATTGAAAAGCTCTGCGGCATACTTCTTGGAACAAGCCAGTTACCTGTTCCCACGCAAAGAGGAGTATATAGAACCATGGTGGATTTCCAGCTGATGAAGAAAAGGATTAGTAAAGGAACGGGGTGACCATGGGGATCATCGTTAATTCTCTGAAACAGAATCCGCCCTTTTCACCTGCCAAACACATGCCCACTTCTCCTCTCTGGGGATAATAAAAACTAACCAGCGAACTGACAGAGGGCCTGACCCCCCCATCCACATCGACCACACAAAAAAAAAAAAAACGTACCCACTAGCTACTAATTATAATGCTAACTTGCAAAATTTCCCTGCATTTTAAAACAATGGAAAAATGGTGGTGGGATGATACTTAGAAGAATGGCTTCTTGTCAGTCTCCACTAACAAAAATAGGCAACACCAAGTCAGCTACTCCTCAGCATAGTTATGTCCGTCGCAGCCTTCTTGGGTTTCAGGAGGCACAAAGAAACGTTATCACAATTATGGTGAAACTCTGAACACCTGCAAATAATTTTCAACGTAGTGGTTAATTGAAAAGCTCTGCGGCATACTTCTTGGAACAAGGCAGTTACCTGTTCCCATGCAAAGAGGAGTATATAGAACCATGGTGGATTTCCAGCTGATGAAGTAAAGGATTATTAAAGGAACGGGATGACCATGGGGATCATCGTTAAGTCTCTGAAACAGAATCGGCCCTTTTCACCTGCCAAACACATGCCCGCTTCTCCTCTCTGGGGATAATAAAAACTAACCAGCGAACTGACAGAGGGCCTGACCTCCCCATCCACATCGACCACACACACAAAAAAAAACCGTACTCTCCAGCTACTAATTATAATGCTAACTTGTAAAATTTCCCTGCATTTTAAAACAATGCAAAAATGGTGGTGGGATCATACTTAGAAGAATGGCTTCTTGTCTGTCTCCACTAACAAAAATAGGCAACACCAAGTCAGCTACTCCTCAGCATAGTTATGTCCGTCGCAGCCTTCTTGGGTTTCAGGAGGGACATACAAACGTTATCAAAATTATGGTGAAACGCTGAAAACCTGCAAATAATTTTCAACGTACTGGTTAATTTGAAAACTCTCCATCATAATTCTTGGAACAAGCCAGGTACCTGTGCCCACGCATAGAGGAGTATATAGAAACATGGTGGAATCCCAGCTGATGAAGCAAAGGATTCTTAAAGGAATGAGATGACCATGCGGATCCTGTTTAATTCTCTGAAACAGAATCCGCACTTTTCACCTGCCAAACACATGCCCACTACTCTTCTCTGGGGATAATAAAAACAAACCAGCGATCTGACAGAGGGCCTGAACACCCATCCTGACTGACCCCACAAAACAAAAAAGTACCCTCCAGCCACTAATTATAATGCCAATTTGCAAAATTTCCCTGCATTTTTAAACAATGGAGAAATGATGGTGGGATGATACTTAGAAGAATGGCTTCTTGTCAGTCTCCACTGACAAAAATAGGCAACACCAAGTCAGCTACGCCTCAGCATAGTTATGTCCGTAGCAGCCATATTTGCTTTCAGTAGGCACATACACACGTTATCACAATTATGGTGAAACGCTGAAAACCTGCAAAGGATTGTCAACATACTGGTTAATTGAAAAGCTCTGAGGCATACTTCTTGGAACTAGCCAGTTTCCTGTGCCCACGCATAGACAAGTATATAGAACCATGGTGGATTCCCAGCTCATTTAGCAAACGATTCTTAAAGGAACGGGATTACCATGCGGATCCTGTTTAATTCTCTGAAACAGATCCGCAGTTTTCACCTGCCATACTAATACCCACTTCTCCTCTCTGGAGATAACAAAAACCAACCGGGGAACTGACAGAGGGCCTGACCAACACATCCACCCCAACCCCACAGGAAAAAAAAAAAAAAAACACCGTAGCCTCCAGCTACTAATTATAATGCTAACTTGCAAAATTTTCCTGCATTTTTAAACAATGGAAAAATGATGGTGAGATGATACTTACAAGAATGGATTCTTGTCAGTCTCCACTAACAAAAATAGGCAAAACCAAGTCAGCTACGCGTCAGCATATTTATGTCCGTCGCAGCCTTCTTGGGTTTCAGGAGGCACAATTATGGTGAAACGCTGAACACCTGCAAATAATTTTCAACGTAGTGGTTAATTGAAAAGCTCTGCGGCATACTTCTTGGAACAAGGCAGTTACCTGTTCCCACGCAAAGAGGAGTATAGAGAACCATGGTGGATTTCCAGCTGATGAAGTAAAGGATTATTAAAGGAACGGGATGACCATGGGGATCATCGTTAATTCTCTGAAACAGAATCCGCCCTTTTCACCTGCCAAACACATGCCCACTTCTCCTCTCTGGGGATAATAAAAACTAACCAGCGAACTGACAGAGGGCCTCACCCCCCCATCCACATCGACCACACACACAAAAAAAAAACCGTACCCTCCAGCTACTAATTATAATGCTAACTTGCAAAATTTCCCTGCATTTTAAAACAATGGAAAAATGGTGGTGGGATGATACTTAGAAGAATGGCTTCTTGTCAGTCTCCAATAACAAAAATAGGCAACAACAAGTCAGCTACTCCTCAGCATAGTTATGTCCGTCGCAGCATTCTAGGGTTTCAGGAGGCACAAACAAAGGTTCTCACAATTATGGTAAAACGCTGAACACCTGCAAATAATTTTCAACGTACTGGTTAATTGAAAAGCTCTGCGGCATACTTCTTGGAACAAGCCAGTTACCTGTTCCCACGCAAAGAGGAGTATACAGAACCATGGTGGATTTCCAGCTGATGAAGTAAAGGATTATTAAAGGAACGGGATGACCATGGGGATCATCGTTAATTCTCTGAAACAGAGTCCGCCCTTTTCACCTGCGAAACACATGCCAATTCTCCTCTCTGGGGATAATAAAAACTAACCAGCGAACTGACAGAAGGCCTGACCCCCCCATCCACATCGACCACACACAAAAAAAAAAACCGTACCCTCCAGCTACTAATTATAATGCTAACTTGCAAAATTTCCCTGCATTTTAAAACAGTGGAAAAATGGTGGTGGGATGATACTTAGAAGAATGGCTGCTTGTCAGTCTCCACTAACAAAAATAGGCAACACCAAGTCAGCTCCTCCTCAGCATAGCTATGTCCATCGCAGCCTTCTTGGGTTTCAGGAGGCACAAACAAACGTTATCACAATTATGGTGAAACGCTGAACACCTGCAAATAATTTTCAACGTAATGGTTAATTGAAAAGCTCTGCGGCATACTTCTTGGAAAAGGAAGTTACCTGTTCCCACGCAAAGAGGAGTATATAGAACCATGGTGGATTTCCTGCTGATGAAGTAAAGGATTATTAAAGGAACGGGATGACCATGGGGATCATCGTTAATTCTCTGAAGCAGAATCCGCCCTTTTCACCTGCCAAACACATGCCCACTTCTCCTCTCTGGGGATAATAAAAACTAACCAGCGAACTGACAGAGGGCCTGACCCCACCCCCCATCCACATCGACCACACACAAAAAAAAAACCCGTACCCTCCAGCTACTAATTATAATGCTAACTTGCAAAATTTCCCTTCATTTTAAAACAATGGAAAAATGGTGGTGGGATCATACTTAGAAGAATGGCTTCTTGTCAGTCTCCACTAACAAAAATAGGCAACACCAAGTCAGCTACTCCTCAGCATAGTTATGTCCGTCGCAGCCTTCTTGGGTTTCAGGAGGGACATACAAACGTTATCAAAATTATGGTGAAACGCTGAAAACCTGCAAATAATTTTCAACGTACTGGTTAATTTAAAAACTATCCAGCATAATTCTTGGAACAAGCCAGGTACCTGTGCCCACACATAGAGGAGTATATAGAAACATGGTGGAATCCCAGCTGATGAAGCAAAGGATTCTTGAAGTAATCAGATGACCATGCGCATCCTGTTTAATTCTCTGAAACAGAATCCGCACTTTTCACCTGCCAAACACTTGCCCACTACTCTTCTCTGGGGATAATAAAAACAAACCAGCGATCTGACAGAGGGCCTGAACACCCATCCTGACCGACCCCACAAAACAAAAAAGTACCCTCAAGCTACTAATTATAATGCCAATTTGCAAAATTTCCCTGCATTTTTAAACAATGGAGAAATGATGATGGGATGATACTGAGAAGAATGGCTTCTTGTCAGTCTCCACTGACAAAAATAGGCAACACCAAGTCAGCTACGCCTCAGGATAGTTATCTCCGTAGCAGCCATATTTGGTTTCAGTAGGCACATACACACGTTATCACACTTATGGTGAAACGCTGAAAACCTGCAAAGGATTGTCAACATACTGGTTAATTGAAAAGCTCTGAGGCATACTTCTTGGAACTAGCCAGTTTCCTGTGCCCACGCGTAGACAAGTATATAGAACCATGGTGGATTCCCAGCTCATGAAGCAAAGGATTCTTAAAGGAACGGGATTACCATGCGGATCCTGTTTAATTCTCTGAAACAGATCCACAGTTTTCACCTGCCATACTAATACCCACTTCTCCTCTCTGGGGATAATAAAAACCAATCGGGGAACTGACAGAGGGCCTGACCAACACATCCACACCGACCCGACAGGAAAAAAAAAAAAAAAAAAAAACACCGTAGCCTCCAGCTACTAATTATAATGCTAACTAGCAAAATTTCCCTGCATTTTAAAACAATGGAAAAATGGTGGTGGGATGATACTTAGAAGAATGGCTTCTTGTCAGTCTCCACTAACAAAAGTAGGCAACACCAAGTCAGCTAGTCCTCAGCATAGTTATGTCTGTCGCAGCCTTCTTTGGTTTCAGGAGGCACAAACAAAGGTTCTCACAATTATGGTGAAACGCTGAACACCTGCAAATAATTTTCAACGTAGTGGTTAATTGAAAAGCTCTGCGGCATACTTCTTGGAACAAGCCAGTTACCTGTTCCCACGCAAAGAGGAGTATATAGAACCATGGTGGATTTCCAGCTGATGAAGTAAAGGATTATTAAAGGAACGGGATGACCATGGGGATCATCGTTAATTCTCTGAAACAGAATCCGCCCTTTTCACCTGCCAAACACATGCCCACTTCTCCTCTCTGGGGATAATAAAAACTAACCAGCGAACTGACAGAGGGCCTGACCCCCCCATCGACATCGACCACACACAAAAAAAAAAAACCGTACCCTCCAGCTACTAATTATAATGCTAACTTGCAAAATTTCCCTGCATTTTAAAACAATGGAAAAATGGTGGTGGGATCATACTTAGAAGAATGGCTTCTTGTCTGTCTCCACTAACAAAAATAGGCAACACCAAGTCAGCTACTCCTCAGCATAGTTATGTCCGTCGCAGCCTTCTTGGGTTTCAGGAGGGACATACAAACGTTATCAAAATTATGGTGAAACGCTGAAAACTTTCAAATAATTTTCAACGTACTGGTTAATTTGAAAACTCTCCAGCATAATTCTTGGAACAAGCCAGGTACCTGTGCCCACGCATAGAGGAGTATATAGAAACATGGTGGAATCCCAGCTGATGAAGCAAAGGATTCTTAAAGGAATGAGATGACCATGCGGATCCTGTTTAATTCTCTGAAACAGAATCCGCACTTTTCACCTGCCAAAAACATGCCCACTACTCTTCTCTGGGGATAATAAAAACAAAGCAGCGATCTGACAGAGGGCCTGAACACCCATCCTGACCGACCCCACAAAACAAAAAAGTACCCTCCAGCTACTAATTATAATGCCAATTTGCAAAATTTCCCTGCATTTTTAAACAATGGAGAAATGATGGTGGGATGATACTTAGAAGAATGGCTTCTTGTCAGTCTCCACTGACAAAAATAGGCAACACCAAGTCAGCTACGCCTCAGCATAGTTATGTCCGTAGCAGCCATATTTGGTTTCAGTAGGCACATACACACGTTATCACAATTATGGTGAAACGCTGAAAACCTGCAAAGGATTGTCAACATACTGGTTAATTGAAAAGCTCTGAGGCATACTTCTTGGAACTAGCCAGTTTCCTGTGCCCACGCATAGACAAGTATATAGAACCATGGTGGATTCCCAGCTCATGAAGCAAAGGATTCTTAAAGGAACGGGATTACCATGCGGATCCTGTTTAATTCTCTGAAACAGATCCGCAGTTTTCACCTGCCATACTAATACCCACTTCTCCTCTCTGGGGATAACAAAAACCAACCGGGGAACTGACAGAGGGCCTGACCACCACATCCACACCGACCCCACAGGAAAAAAAAAAAAAAAAAAACACCGTAGCCTCCAGCTACTAATTACAATGCTAACTTGCAAAATTTTCCTGCATTTTTAAACAATGGAAAAATGGTGGTGGGATGATACTTAGAAGAATAGCTTCTTGTCAGTCTCCACTAACAAAAATAGGCAACACCAAGTCAGCTACTCCTCAGCATAGTTATGTCCGTCGCAGCCTTCTTGGGTTTCAGGAGGCACAAACAAAGGTTCTCACAATTATGGTGAAACGCTGAACACCTGCAAATAATTTTCAACGTAGTGGTTAATTGAAAAGCTCTGCGGCATACTTCTTGGAACAAGGCAGTTACCTGTTCCCACGCAAAGAGGAGTATTGAGAACCATGGTGGATTTCCAGCTGATGAAGTAAAGGATTACTAAAGGAAAGGGATGACCATGGGGATCATCGTTAATTCTCTGAAACAGAATCCGCCCTTTTCACCTGCCAAACACATGCCCACTTCTCCTCTCTGGGGATAATAAAAACTAACCAGCGAACTGACAGAGGGCCTGACCCCCCCCCCATCCACATCGACCACACACACACAAAAAAAACCGTAGCCTCCAGCTACTAATTATAATGCTAACTTGCAAAATTTCCCTGCATTTAAAAACAATGGAAAAATGGTGGTGGGATGATACTTAGAAGAATGGCTTCTTGTCAGTCTCCACTAACAAAAATAGGCAAAACCAAGTCAGCTACTCCTCAGCATAGTTATGACCGTCGCAGCCTTCTTGGGTTTCAGGAGGCAAAAACAAACGTCATCACAATTATGGTGAAACGCTGAACACCTGCAAATAATTTTCAACGTAGTGGTTAATTGAAAAACTCTGTGGCATACTTCTTGGAACAAGCCAGTTACCTGTTCAAACGCAAAGAAGAGTATATAGAACCATGGTGGATTTCCAGCTGATGAAGTAAAGGATTATTAAAGGAACGGGATGACCATGGGGATCATCGTTAATTCTCTGAAACAGAATCCGCCCTTTTCACCTGCCAAACAGATGCCCACTTCTCCTCTCTGGGGATAATAAAAACTAACCAGCGAACTGACAGAGGGCCTGACCACCCCCCCATCCACATCGACCCCACAAAAAAAAAAAAAAACCATACCCTCCAGCTACTAATTATAATGCTAACTTGGAAAATTTCCCTGCATTTTAAAACAATGGAAAAATGGTGGTGGGATCATACTTAGAAGAATGGCTTCTTGTCAGTCTCCAGAAACAAAAATGGGCAACACCAAGTCAGCTACTCCTCAGCATAGTTATGTCCGTCGCAGCCTTCTTGGGTTTCAGGAGGGACATACAAACGTTATCAAAATTATGGTGAAACGCTGAACACCTGCAAATAATTTTAAACTACTGGTTAATTTGAAAACTCTCCAGCATACTTCTTGGAACAAGCCAGGTACCTGTGCCCACGCATAGAGGAGTATATAGAAACATGGTGGAATCTCAGCTGATGAAGCAAAGGATTCTTAAAGGAATGAGATGACCATGGGGATCCTGTTTAATTCTCTGAAACAGAATCCGCACTTTTCACCTGCCAAACACATGCCCACTACTCTTCTCTGGGGATATTAAAAACAAACCAGCGATCTCACAGAGGGCCTGAACACCCATCCTGACCGACCCCACAAAACAAAAAAGTACCCTCCAGCTACTAATTATAATGCCAATTTGCAAAATTTCCCTGCATTTTTAAACAATGGAGAATTGATGGTGGGATGATACTTAGAAGAATGGCTTCTTGTCAGTCTCCACTGACAAAAATAGGCAACACCAAGTCAGCTACGCCTGAGCATAGTTATGTCCGTAGCAGTCATATTTGGTTTCAGTAGGCACATACACACGTTATCACAATTATGGTGAAACGCTGAAAACCTGCAAAGGATTGTCAACATACTGGTTAATTGAAAAGCTCTGAGGCATACTTCTTGGAAGAAGCCAGTTACCTATTCCCACGCAAAGAGGAGTATATAGAACCATGGTGGATTCCCAGCTCATGAAGCAAAGGATTCTTAAAGGAACGGGATTACCATGCGGATCCTGTTTAATTCTCTGAAACAGATACGCAGTTTTCACCTGCCATACTAATACCCACTTCTCCTCTCTGGGGATAATAAAAACAAACCAGCGAACTGACAAAGGGCCTGACCAACACATCCACACCGACCCCACAGGAAAAAAAAAAAAAAAACAACACCGTAGCCTCCAGGTACTAATTATAATGCTACCTTGCACAATTATCCTGCATTTTTAAACAATGGAAAAATGATGGTGAGATGATACTTACAAGAATGGATTCTTGTGAGACTCCACTAACAAAAATAGGCAAAACCAAGTCAGCTACGCCTCAGCATAGTTATGTCAGTCGCAGCCTTCTAGGGTTTCAGGAGGCACAAACAAAGGTTCTCACAATTATGGTGAAACGCTGAACACCTGCAAATAATTTTCAACGTACTGGTTAATAGAAAAGCTCTGCGGCATACTTCTTGGAACAAGCCAGTTACCTGTTCCCACGCAAAGAGGAGTATATAGAACCGTGGTGGATTTCCAGCTGATGAAGTAAAGGATTATTAAAGGAACGGGATGACCATGGGGATCATCGTTAATTCTCTGAAACAGAATCCGCCCTTTTCACCTGCCAAACGCATGCCCACTTCTCCTCTCTGGGGATAATAAAAACTAACCAGCGAACTGACAGAGGGCCTGACCCCCCCCATCCACATCGACCACACACACAAAAAAAACCGTACCCTCCAGCTACTAATTATAATGCTAACTTGCAAAATTTCCCTGCATTTTAAAACAATGGAAAAATGGTGGTTGGATGATACTTAGAAGAATAGCTTCTTGTCAGTCTCCACTAACAAAAATAGGCAACACCAAGTTAGCTACTCCTCAGCATAGTTATGTCCGTCGCAGCCTTCTTGGGTTTCAGGAGGCACAAACACACGTTATCACAATTATGGTGAAACGATGACACCTGCAAATAATTTTCAATGTACTGCTTAATTGAAAAGCTCTGCGGCATACTTCTTGGAACAAGCCAGTTACCTGTTCCCACGCAAACAGGAGTATATAGAACCATGGTGGATTTCCAGCTGATGAAGTAAAGGATTATTAAAGGAACGGGATGACCATGGGGATCATCGTTAATTCTCTGAAACAGAATCCGCCCTTTTCACCTGCCAAACACATGTCCACTTCTCCTCTCTGGGGATAATAAAAACTAACCAGCGAACTGACAGAGGGCCTGACCCCCCCCCATCCACATCGACCACACACAAAAAAAAAACCGTACCCTCCAGCTACTAATTATAATGCTAACTTGCAAAATTTCCCTGCATTTTAAAACAATGGAAAAATGGTGGTGGGATGATACTTAGAAGAATGGCTTCTTGTCAGTATACACTAACAAAAATAGGCAACACCAAGTCAGCTACTCCTCAGCATAGTTATGTCCGTCGCAACCTTCTTGGGTTTCAGGAGGCACAAACACACGTTATCCCAATTATGGTGAAACGCTGAACACCTGCAAATAATTTTCTACGTAGTGGTTAATTGAAAAGTTCTGCGGCATACTTCTTGGAACAAGCCAGTTACCTGTTCCCACGCAAACAGGAGTATAGAGAACCATGGTGGATTTCCAGCTGATGAAGTAAAGGATTATTAAAGGAACGGGATGACCATGGGGATCATCGTTAATTCTCTGAAACAGAATCCGCCCTTTTCACCTGCCAAACACATGCCAATTCTCCTCTCTGGGGATAATAAAAACTAACCAGTGAACTGACAGAGGGCCTGACCCCCCCATCCACATCGACCACACACAAAAAAAAAAAAAACCGTACCCTCCAGCTACTAATTATAATGCTAACTTGCAAAATTTCCCTGCATTTAAAAACAATGGAAAAATGGTGGTGGGATGATACTTAGAAGAATGGCTTCTTGTGAGTCTCCACTAACAAAAATAGGCAACACCAAGTCAGCTACTCCTCAGCATAGTTATGTCCGTCGCAGCCTTCTTGGGTTTCAGGAGGCACAAACACACGTTATCACAATTATGGTGAAACGCTGAACACCTGCAAATAATTTTCAACGTAGTGGTTAATTGAAAAGCTCTGCGGCATACTTCTTGGAACAAGCCAGTTACCCGTTCCCACGCAATGAGGAGTATATAGAACCATGGTGGATTTCCAGCTGATGAAGAAAAGGATTAGTAAAGGAACGGGATGACCATGGGGATCATCATTAATTCTCTGAAACAGAATCCGCCCTTTTCACCTGCCAAACACATGCCCACTTCTCCTCTCTGGGGATAATAAAAACTAACCAGCGAACTGACAGAGGGCCTGACCCCCCCATCCACATCGACCACACAAAAAAAAAAAAACCGTACCCACTAGCTACTAATTATAATCCTAACTTGCAAAATTTCCCTGCATTTTAAAACAATGGAAAAATGGTGGTGGGATGATACTTAGAAGAATGGCTTCTTGTCAGTCTCCACTAACAAAAATAGGCAACACCAAGTCAGCTAGTCCTCAGCATAGTTATGTCCGTCGCAGCCTTCTTGGGTTTCAGGAGGCACAAACACACGTTATAACAATTATGGTGAAACGCTGCACACCTGCAAATAATTTTCAACGTAGTGGTTAATTGAAAAGCTCTGCGGCATACTTCTGGGAAAAAGGCAGTTACCTGTTCCCACGCAAAGAGGAGTATAGAGAACCATGGTGGATTTCCAGCTGATGAAGTAAAGGATTATTAAAGGAACGGGATGACCATGGGGATCATCGTTAATTCTCTGAAACAGAATCCGCCCTTTTCACCTGCCAAACACATGCCCACTTCTCCCCTCTGGGGATAATAAAAACTAACCAGCGAACTGACAGAGGGCCTGACCCCCACCATCCACATCGACCACACAGAAAAAAAAAACCGTACCCTCCAGCTACTAATTATAATGCTAACTTGCAAAATTTCCCTGCATTTTAAAACAATGGAAAAATAGGGGGGGATGATACTTAGAAGAATGGCTTCTTGTCAGTCTCCACGAACAAAAATAGGCAACACCAAGTCAGATACTCCTCAGCATAGTTATGTCCGTCGCAGCCTTCTTGGGTTTCAGGAGGCACAAACAAAGGTTCTCACAATTATGGTGAAACGCTGAACACCTGCAAATAATTTTCAACGTAGTGGTTAATTGAAAAGCTCTGCGGCATACTTCTTGGAACAAGCCAGTTACCTGTTCCCACGCAAAGAGGAGTATAGAGAACCATGGTGGATATCCAGCTGATGAAGTAAAGGATTATTAAAGGAACGGGATGACCATGGGGATCATCGTTAATTCTCTGAAACAGAATCCGCCCTTTTCACCTGCCAAACACATGCCCACTTCTCCTCTCTGGGGATAATAAAAACTAACCAGCGAACTGACAGAGGGCCTCACCCCCCCATCCACATCGACCACACACACAAAAAAAAAACCGTACCCTCCAGCTACTAATTATAATGCTAACTTGCAAAATTTCCCTGCATTTTAAAACAATGGAAAAATGGTGGTGGGATGATACTTAGAAGAATGGCTTCTTGTCAGTCTCCACTAACAAAAATAGGCAACACCAAGTCAGCTATCCTCAGCATAGCTATGTCGATCGCAGCCTTCTTGGGTTTCAGGAGGCACAAACAAAGGTTCTCACAATTATGGTGAAACGCTGAACACCTGCAAATAATTTTCAACGTAGTGGTTAATTGAAAAGCTCTGCGGCATACTTCTTGGAACAAGCCAGTTACCTGTTCCCACGCAAAGAGGAGTATATAGAACCATGGTGGATTTCCAGCTGATGAAGAAAAGGATTAGTAAAGGAACGGGATGACCATGGGGATCATCGTTAATTCTCTGAAACAGAATCCGCCCTTTTCACCTGCCAAACACATGCCCACTTCTCCTCTCTGGGGATAATAAAAACTAACCAGCGAACTGACAGAGGGCCTGACCCCCCCATCCACATCGACCACACAAAAAAAAAAAAAACGTACCCACTAGCTACTAATTATAATGCTAACTTGCAAAATTTCCCTGCCTTTTAAAACAATGGAAAAATGGTGGTGGGATGATACTTAGAAGAATGGCTTCTTGTCAGTCTCCACTAACAAAAATAGGCAACACCAAGTCAGCTACTCCTCAGCATAGTTATGTCCGTCGCAGCCTTCTTGGGTTTCAGGAGGCACAAAGAAACGTTATCACAATTATGGTGAAACTCTGAACACCTGCAAATAATTTTCAACGTAGTGGTTAATTGAAAAGCTCTGCGGCATACTTCTTGGAACAAGGCAGTTACCTGTTCCCATGCAAAGAGGAGTATATAGAACCATGGTGGATTTCCAGCTGATGAAGTAAAGGATTATTAAAGGAACGGGATGACCATGGGGATCATCGTTAAGTCTCTGAAACAGAATCGGCCCTTTTCACCTGCCAAACACATGCCCGCTTCTCCTCTCTGGGGATAATAAAAACTAACCAGCGAACTGACAGAGGGCCTGACCTCCCCATCCACATCGACCACACACAAAAAAAAAAACCGTACTCTCCAGCTACTAATTATAATGCTAACTTGTAAAATTTCCCTGCATTTTAAAACAATGCAAAAATGGTGGTGGGATCATACTTAGAAGAATGGCTTCTTGTCTGTCTCCACTAACAAAAATAGGCAACACCAAGTCAGCTACTCCTCAGCATAGTTATGTCCGTCGCAGCCTTCTTGGGTTTCAGGAGGGACATACAAACGTTATCAAAATTATGGTGAAACGCTGAAAACCTGCAAATAATTTTCAACGTACTGGTCAATTTGAAAACTCTCCATCATAATTCTTGGAACAAGCCAGGTACCTGTGCCCACGCATAGAGGAGTATATAGAAACATGGTGGAATCCCAGCTGATGAAGCAAAGGATTCTTAAAGGAATGAGATGACCATGCGGATCCTGTTTAATTCTCTGAAACAGAATCCGCACTTTTCACCTGCCAAACACATGCCCACTACTCTTCTCTGGGGATAATAAAAACAAACCAGCGATCTGACAGAGGGCCTGAACACCCATCCTGACTGACCCCACAAAACAAAAAAGTACCCTCCAGCCACTAATTATAATGCCAATTTGCAAAATTTCCCTGCATTTTTAAACAATGGAGAAATGATGGTGGGATGATACTTAGAAGAATGGCTTCTTGTCAGTCTCCACTGACAAAAATAGGCAACACCAAGTCAGCTACGCCTCAGCATAGTTATGTCCGTAGCAGCCATATTTGCTTTCAGTAGGCACATACACACGTTATCACAATTATGGTGAAACGCTGAAAACCTGCAAAGGATTGTCAACATACTGGTTAATTGAAAAGCTCTGAGGCATACTTCTTGGAACTAGCCAGTTTCCTGTGCCCACGCATAGACAAGTATATAGAACCATGGTGGATTCCCAGCTCATTTAGCAAACGATTCTTAAAGGAACGGGATTACCATGCGGATCCTGTTTAATTCTCTGAAACAGATCCGCAGTTTTCACCTGCCATACTAATACCCACTTCTCCTCTCTGGAGATAACAAAAACCAACCGGGGAACTGACAGAGGGCCTGACCAACACATCCACCCCAACCCCACAGGAAAAAAAAAAAAAAAAACACCGTAGCCTCCAGCTACTAATTATAATGCTAACTTGCAAAATTTTCCTGCATTTTTAAACAATGGAAAAATGATGGTGAGATGATACTTACAAGAATGGATTCTTGTCAGTCTCCACTAACAAAAATAGGCAAAACCAAGTCAGCTACGCGTCAGCATATTTATGTCCGTCGCAGCCTTCTTGGGTTTCAGGAGGCACAATTATGGTGAAACGCTGAACACCTGCAAATAATTTTCAACGTAGTGGTTAATTGAAAAGCTCTGCGGCATACTTCTTGGAACAAGGCAGTTACCTGTTCCCACGCAAAGAGGAGTATAGAGAACCATGGTGGATTTCCAGCTGATGAAGTAAAGGATTATTAAAGGAACGGGATGACCATGGGGATCATCGTTAATTCTCTGAAACAGAATCCGCCCTTTTCACCTGCCAAACACATGCCCACTTCTCCTCTCTGGGGATAATAAAAACTAACCAGCGAACTGACAGAGGGCCTCACCCCCCCATCCACATCGACCACACACACAAAAAAAAAACCGTACCCTCCAGCTACTAATTATAATGCTAACTTGCAAAATTTCCCTGCATTTTAAAACAATGGAAAAATGGTGGTGGGATGATACTTAGAAGAATGGCTTCTTGTCAGTCTCCAATAACAAAAATAGGCAACAACAAGTCAGCTACTCCTCAGCATAGTTATGTCCGTCGCAGCATTCTAGGGTTTCAGGAGGCACAAACAAAGGTTCTCACAATTATGGTAAAACGCTGAACACCTGCAAATAATTTTCAACGTACTGGTTAATTGAAAAGCTCTGCGGCATACTTCTTGGAACAAGCCAGTTACCTGTTCCCACGCAAAGAGGAGTATACAGAACCATGGTGGATTTCCAGCTGATGAAGTAAAGGATTATTAAAGGAACGGGATGACCATGGGGATCATCGTTAATTCTCTGAAACAGAGTCCGCCCTTTTCACCTGCGAAACACATGCCAATTCTCCTCTCTGGGGATAATAAAAACTAACCAGCGAACTGACAGAAGGCCTGACCCCCCCATCCACATCGACCACACACAAAAAAAAAAACCGTACCCTCCAGCTACTAATTATAATGCTAACTTGCAAAATTTCCCTGCATTTTAAAACAGTGGAAAAATGGTGGTGGGATGATACTTAGAAGAATGGCTGCTTGTCAGTCTCCACTAACAAAAATAGGCAACACCAAGTCAGCTCCTCCTCAGCATAGCTATGTCCATCGCAGCCTTCTTGGGTTTCAGGAGGCACAAACAAACGTTATCACAATTATGGTGAAACGCTGAACACCTGCAAATAATTTTCAACGTAATGGTTAATTGAAAAGCTCTGCGGCATACTTCTTGGAAAAGGAAGTTACCTGTTCCCACGCAAAGAGGAGTATATAGAACCATGGTGGATTTCCTGCTGATGAAGTAAAGGATTATTAAAGGAACGGGATGACCATGGGGATCATCGTTAATTCTCTGAAGCAGAATCCGCCCTTTTCACCTGCCAAACACATGCCCACTTCTCCTCTCTGGGGATAATAAAAACTAACCAGCGAACTGACAGAGGGCCTCACCCCCCCATCCACATCGACCACACACACAAAAAAAAAACCGTACCCTCCAGCTACTAATTATAATGCTAACTTGCAAAATTTCCCTGCATTTTAAAACAATGGAAAAATGGTGGTGGGATGATACTTAGAAGAATGGCTTCTTGTCAGTCTCCAATAACAAAAATAGGCAACAACAAGTCAGCTACTCCTCAGCATAGTTATGTCCGTCGCAGCATTCTAGGGTTTCAGGAGGCACAAACAAAGGTTCTCACAATTATGGTAAAACGCTGAACACCTGCAAATAATTTTCAACGTACTGGTTAATTGAAAAGCTCTGCGGCATACTTCTTGGAACAAGCCAGTTACCTGTTCCCACGCAAAGAGGAGTATACAGAACCATGGTGGATTTCCAGCTGATGAAGTAAAGGATTATTAAAGGAACGGGATGACCATGGGGATCATCGTTAATTCTCTGAAACAGAGTCCGCCCTTTTCACCTGCGAAACACATGCCAATTCTCCTCTCTGGGGATAATAAAAACTAACCAGCGAACTGACAGAAGGCCTGACCCCCCCATCCACATCGACCACACACAAAAAAAAAAACCGTACCCTCCAGCTACTAATTATAATGCTAACTTGCAAAATTTCCCTGCATTTTAAAACAGTGGAAAAATGGTGGTGGGATGATACTTAGAAGAATGGCTGCTTGTCAGTCTCCACTAACAAAAATAGGCAACACCAAGTCAGCTCCTCCTCAGCATAGCTATGTCCATCGCAGCCTTCTTGGGTTTCAGGAGGCACAAACAAACGTTATCACAATTATGGTGAAACGCTGAACACCTGCAAATAATTTTCAACGTAATGGTTAATTGAAAAGCTCTGCGCCATACTTCTTGGAAAAGGAAGTTACCTGTTCCCACGCAAAGAGGAGTATATAGAACCATGGTGGATTTCCTGCTGATGAAGTAAAGGATTATTAAAGGAACGGGATGACCATGGGGATCATCGTTAATTCTCTGAAGCAGAATCCGCCCTTTTCACCTGCCAAACACATGCCCACTTCTCCTCTCTGGGGATAATAAAAACTAACCAGCGAACTGACAGAGGGCCTGACCCCACCCCCCATCCACATCGACCACACACAAAAAAAAAACCCGTACCCTCCAGCTACTAATTATAATGCTAACTTGCAAAATTTCCCTGCATTTTAAAACAATGGAAAAATGGTGGTGGGATGATACTTAGAAGAATGGCTTCTTGTCAGTCTCCACTAACAAAAATAGGCAACACCAAGTCAGCTACTCCTCAGCATAGTTATGTCCGTCGCAGCCTTCTTGGGTTTCAGGAGGGACATACAAACGTTATCAAAATTATGGTGAAACGCTGAAAACCTGCAAATAATTTTCAACGTACTGGTTAATTTAAAAACTATCCAGCATAATTCTTGGAACAAGCCAGGTACCTGTGCCCACACATAGAGGAGTATATAGAAACATGGTGGAATCCCAGCTGATGAAGCAAAGGATTCTTGAAGTAATCAGATGACCATGCGCATCCTGTTTAATTCTCTGAAACCGAATCCGCACTTTTCACCTGCCAAACACTTGCCCACTACTCTTGTCTGGGGATAATAAAAACAAACCAGCGATCTGACAGAGGGCCTGAACACCCATCCTGACCCACCCCACAAAACAAAAAAGTACCCTCAAGCTACTAATTATAATGCCAATTTGCAAAATTTCCCTGCATTTTTAAACAATGGAGAAATGATGATGGGATGATACTGAGAAGAATGGCTTCTTGTCAGTCTCCACTGACAAAAATAGGCAACACCAAGTCAGCTACGCCTCAGGATAGTTATCTCCGTAGCAGCCATATTTGGTTTCAGTAGGCACATACACACGTTATCACACTTATGGTGAAACGCTGAAAACCTGCAAAGGATTGTCAACATACTGGTTAATTGAAAAGCTCTGAGGCATACTTCTTGGAACTAGCCAGTTTCCTGTGCCCACGCGTAGACAAGTATATAGAACCATGGTGGATTCCCAGCTCATGAAGCAAAGGATTCTTAAAGGAACGGGATTACCATGCGGATCCTGTTTAATTCTCTGAAACAGATCCACAGTTTTCACCTGCCATACTAATACCCACTTCTCCTCTCTGGGGATAATAAAAACCAATCGGGGAACTGACAGAGGGCCTGACCAACACATCCACACCGACCCGACAGGAAAAAAAAAAAAAAAAAAAAAACACCGTAGCCTCCAGCTACTAATTATAATGCTAACTAGCAAAATTTCCCTGCATTTTAAAACAATGGAAAAATGGTGGTGGGATGATACTTAGAAGAATGGCTTCTTGTCAGTCTCCACTAACAAAAGTAGGCAACACCAAGTCAGCTAGTCCTCAGCATAGTTATGTCTGTCGCAGCCTTCTTTGGTTTCAGGAGGCACAAACAAAGGTTCTCACAATTATGGTGAAACGCTGAACACCTGCAAATAATTTTCAACGTAGTGGTTAATTGAAAAGCTCTGCGGCATACTTCTTGGAACAAGCCAGTTACCTGTTCCCACGCAAAGAGGAGTATATAGAACCATGGTGGATTTCCAGCTGATGAAGTAAAGGATTATTAAAGGAACGGGATGACCATGGGGATCATCGTTAATTCTCTGAAACAGAATCCGCCCTTTTCACCTGCCAAACACTTGCCCACTTCTCCTCTCTGGGGATAATAAAAACTAACCAGCGAACTGACAGAGGGCCTGACCCCCCCATCGACATCGACCACACACAAAAAAAAAAAACCGTACCCTCCAGCTACTAATTATAATGCTAACTTGCAAAATTTCCCTGCATTTTAAAACAATGGAAAAATGGTGGTGGGATCATACTTAGAAGAATGGCTTCTTGTCTGTCTCCACTAACAAAAATAGGCAACACCAAGTCAGCTACTCCTCAGCATAGTTATGTCCGTCGCAGCCTTCTTGGGTTTCAGGAGGGACATACAAACGTTATCAAAATTATGGTGAAACGCTGAAAACTTTCAAATAATTTTCAACGTACTGGTTAATTTGAAAACTCTCCAGCATAATTCTTGGAACAAGCCAGGTACCTGTGCCCACGCATAGAGGAGTATATAGAAACATGGTGGAATCCCAGCTGATGAAGCAAAGGATTCTTAAAGGAATGAGATGACCATGCGGATCCTGTTTAATTCTCTGAAACAGAATCCGCACTTTTCACCTGCCAAAAACATGCCCACTACTCTTCTCTGGGGATAATAAAAACAAAGCAGCGATCTGACAGAGGGCCTGAACACCCATCCTGACCGACCCCACAAAACAAAAAAGTACCCTCCAGCTACTAATTATAATGCCAATTTGCAAAATTTCCCTGCATTTTTAAACAATGGAGAAATGATGGTGGGATGATACTTAGAAGAATGGCTTCTTGTCAGTCTCCACTGACAAAAATAGGCAACACCAAGTCAGCTACGCCTCAGCATAGTTATGTCCGTAGCAGCCATATTTGGTTTCAGTAGGCACATACACACGTTATCACAATTATGGTGAAACGCTGAAAACCTGCAAAGGATTGTCAACATACTGGTTAATTGAAAAGCTCTGAGGCATACTTCTTGGAACTAGCCAGTTTCCTGTGCCCACGCATAGACAAGTATATAGAACCATGGTGGATTCCCAGCTCATGAAGCAAAGGATTCTTAAAGGAACGGGATTACCATGCGGATCCTGTTTAATTCTCTGAAACAGATCCGCAGTTTTCACCTGCCATACTAATACCCACTTCTCCTCTCTGGGGATAACAAAAACCAACCGGGGAACTGACAGAGGGCCTGACCAACACATCCACACCGACCCCACAGGAAAAAAAAAAAAAAAAAAAACACCGTAGCCTCCAGCTACTAATTACAATGCTAACTTGCAAAATTTTCCTGCATTTTTAAACAATGGAAAAATGGTGGTGGGATGATACTTAGAAGAATAGCTTCTTGTCAGTCTCCACTAACAAAAATAGGCAACACCAAGTCAGCTACTCCTCAGCATAGTTATGTCCGTCGCAGCCTTCTTGGGTTTCAGGAGGCACAAACAAAGGTTCTCACAATTATGGTGAAACGCTGAACACCTGCAAATAATTTTCAACGTAGTGGTTAATTGAAAAGCTCTGCGGCATACTTCTTGGAACAAGGCAGTTACCTGTTCCCACGCAAAGAGGAGTATTGAGAACCATGGTGGATTTCCAGCTGATGAAGTAAAGGATTACTAAAGGAAAGGGATGACCATGGGGATCATCGTTAATTCTCTGAAACAGAATCCGCCCTTTTCACCTGCCAAACACATGCCCACTTCTCCTCTCTGGGGATAATAAAAACTAACCAGCGAACTGACAGAGGGCCTGACCCCCCCCCCCATCCACATCGACCACACACACACAAAAAAAACCGTAGCCTCCAGCTACTAATTATAATGCTAACTTGCAAAATTTCCCTGCATTTAAAAACAATGGAAAAATGGTGGTGGGATGATACTTAGAAGAATGGCTTCTTGTCAGTCTCCACTAACAAAAATAGGCAAAACCAAGTCAGCTACTCCTCAGCATAGTTATGTCCGTCGCAGCCTTCTTGGGTTTCAGGAGGCAAAAACAAACGTCATCACAATTATGGTGAAACGCTGAACACCTGCAAATAATTTTCAACGTAGTGGTTAATTGAAAAACTCTGTGGCATACTTCTTGGAACAAGCCAGTTACCTGTTCAAACGCAAAGAAGAGTATATAGAACCATGGTGGATTTCCAGCTGATGAAGTAAAGGATTATTAAAGGAACGGGATGACCATGGGGATCATCGTTAATTCTCTGAAACAGAATCCGCCCTTTTCACCTGCCAAACAGATGCCCACTTCTCCTCTCTGGGGATAATAAAAACTAACCAGCGAACTGACAGAGGGCCTGACCACCCCCCCATCCACATCGACCCCACAAAAAAAAAAAAAAACCATACCCTCCAGCTACTAATTATAATGCTAACTTGGAAAATTTCCCTGCATTTTAAAACAATGGAAAAATGGTGGTGGGATCATACTTAGAAGAATGGCTTCTTGTCAGTCTCCAGAAACAAAAATGGGCAACACCAAGTCAGCTACTCCTCAGCATAGTTATGTCCGTCGCAGCCTTCTTGGGTTTCAGGAGGGACATACAAACGTTATCAAAATTATGGTGAAACGCTGAACACCTGCAAATAATTTTAAACTACTGGTTAATTTGAAAACTCTCCAGCATACTTCTTGGAACAAGCCAGGTACCTGTGCCCACGCATAGAGGAGTATATAGAAACATGGTGGAATCTCAGCTGATGAAGCAAAGGATTCTTAAAGGAATGAGATGACCATGGGGATCCTGTTTAATTCTCTGAAACAGAATCCGCACTTTTCACCTGCCAAACACATGCCCACTACTCTTCTCTGGGGATATTAAAAACAAACCAGCGATCTGACAGAGGGCCTGAACACCCATCCTGACCGACCCCACAAAACAAAAAAGTACCCTCCAGCTACTAATTATAATGCCAATTTGCAAAATTTCCCTGCATTTTTAAACAATGGAGAATTGATGGTGGGATGATACTTAGAAGAATGGCTTCTTGTCAGTCTCCACTGACAAAAATAGGCAACACCAAGTCAGCTACGCCTGAGCATAGTTATGTCCGTAGCAGTCATATTTGGTTTCAGTAGGCACATACACACGTTATCACAATTATGGTGAAACGCTGAAAACCTGCAAAGGATTGTCAACATACTGGTTAATTGAAAAGCTCTGAGGCATACTTCTTGGAAGAAGCCAGTTACCTATTCCCACGCAAAGAGGAGTATATAGAACCATGGTGGATTCCCAGCTCATGAAGCAAAGGATTCTTAAAGGAACGGGATTACCATGCGGATCCTGTTTAATTCTCTGAAACAGATCCGCAGTTTTCACCTGCCATACTAATACCCACTTCTCCTCTCTGGGGATAATAAAAACAAACCAGCGAACTGACAAAGGGCCTGACCAACACATCCACACCGACCCCACAGGAAAAAAAAAAAAAAAACAACACCGTAGCCTCCAGGTACTAATTATAATGCTACCTTGCACAATTATCCTGCATTTTTAAACAATGGAAAAATGATGGTGAGATGATACTTACAAGAATGGATTCTTGTCAGACTCCACTAACAAAAATAGGCAAAACCAAGTCAGCTACTCCTCAGCATAGTTATGTCCGTCGCAGCCTTCTTGGGTTTCAGGAGGCACAAACAAAGGTTCTCACAATTATGGTGAAACGCTGAACACCTGCAAATAATTTTCAACGTACTGGTTAATAGAAAAGCTCTGCGGCATACTTCTTGGAACAAGCCAGTTACCTGTTCCCACGCAAAGAGGAGTATATAGAACCGTGGTGGATTTCCAGCTGATGAAGTAAAGGATTATTAAAGGAACGGGATGACCATGGGGATCATCGTTAATTCTCTGAAACAGAATCCGCCCTTTTCACCTGCCAAACGCATGCCCACTTCTCCTCTCTGGGGATAATAAAAACTAACCAGCGAACTGACAGAGGGCCTGACCCCCCCCATCCACATCGACCACACACACAAAAAAAACCGTACCCTCCAGCTACTAATTATAATGCTAACTTGCAAAATTTCCCTGCATTTTAAAACAATGGAAAAATGGTGGTTGGATGATACTTAGAAGAATGGCTTCTTGTCAGTCTCCACTAACAAAAATAGGCAACACCAAGTTAGCTACTCCTCAGCATAGTTATGTCCGTCGCAGCCTTCTTGGGTTTCAGGAGGCACAAACACACGTTATCACAATTATGGTGAAACGATGACACCTGCAAATAATTTTCAATGTACTGCTTAATTGAAAAGCTCTGCGGCATACTTCTTGGAACAAGCCAGTTACCTGTTCCCACGCAAACAGGAGTATATAGAACCATGGTGGATTTCCAGCTGATGAAGTAAAGGATTATTAAAGGAACGGGATGACCATGGGGATCATCGTTAATTCTCTGAAACAGAATCCGCCCTTTTCACCTGCCAAACACATGTCCACTTCTCCTCTCTGGGGATAATAAAAACTAACCAGCGAACTGACAGAGGGCCTGACCCCCCCCCATCCACATCGACCACACACAAAAAAAAAACCGTACCCTCCAGCTACTAATTATAATGCTAACTTGCAAAATTTCCCTGCATTTTAAAACAATGGAAAAATGGTGGTGGGATGATACTTAGAAGAATGGCTTCTTGTCAGTATACACTAACAAAAATAGGCAACACCAAGTCAGCTACTCCTCAGCATAGTTATGTCCGTCGCAACCTTCTTGGGTTTCAGGAGGCACAAACACACGTTATCCCAATTATGGTGAAACGCTGAACACCTGCAAATAATTTTCTACGTAGTGGTTAATTGAAAAGTTCTGCGGCATACTTCTTGGAACAAGCCAGTTACCTGTTCCCACGCAAACAGGAGTATAGAGAACCATGGTGGATTTCCAGCTGATGAAGTAAAGGATTATTAAAGGAACGGGATGACCATGGGGATCATCGTTAATTCTCTGAAACAGAATCCGCCCTTTTCACCTGCCAAACACATGCCAATTCTCCTCTCTGGGGATAATAAAAACTAACCAGTGAACTGACAGAGGGCCTGACCCCCCCATCCACATCGACCACACACAAAAAAAAAAAAACCGTACCCTCCAGCTACTAATTATAATGCTAACTTGCAAAATTTCCCTGCATTTTAAAACAATGGAAAAATGGTGGTGGGATGATACTTAGAAGAATGGCTTCTTGTGAGTCTCCACTAACAAAAATAGGCAACACCAAGTCAGCTACTCCTCAGCATAGTTATGTCCGTCGCAGCCTTCTTGGGTTTCAGGAGGCACAAACACACGTTATCACAATTATGGTGAAACGCTGAACACCTGCAAATAATTTTCAACGTAGTGGTTAATTGAAAAGCTCTGCGGCATACTTCTTGGAACAAGCCAGTTACCCGTTCCCACGCAATGAGGAGTATATAGAACCATGGTGGATTTCCAGCTGATGAAGTAAAGGATTATTAAAGGAACGGGATGACCATGGGGATCATCGTTAATTCTCTGAAACAGAATCCGCCCTTTTCACCTGCCAAACACATGCCCACTACTCTTCTCTGGGGATAATAAAAACAAACCAGCGATCTGACAGAGGGCCTGAACACCCATCCTGACTGACCCCACAAAACAAAAAAGTACCCTCCAGCTACTAATTATAATGCCAATTTGCAAAATTTCCCTGCATTTTTAAACAATGGAGAAATGATGGTGGGATGATACTTAGAAGAATGGCTTCTTGTCAGTCTCCACTGACAAAAATAGGCAACACCAAGTCAGCTACGCCTCAGCATAGTTATGTCCGTCGCAGCCTTCTTGGGTTTCAGGAGGCACAAACAAACGTTATCACAATTATGGTGAAACACTGAACACCTGCAAATAATTTTCAACGTAGTGGTTAATTGAAAAGCTCTGCGGCATACTTCTTAGAACAAGCCAGTTACCTGTTCCCACGCAAAGAGGAGTATAGAGAACCATGGTGGATTTCCAGCTGATGAAGTAAAGGATTATTAAAGGAACGGGATGACCATGGGGATCATCGTTAATTCTCTGAAACAGAATCCGCCCTTTTCACCTGCCAAACACATGCCCACTTCTCCTCTCTGGGGATAATAAAAACCAACCAGCGAACTGACAGAGGGCCTGACCCCACCATCCACATTGACTACACACAAAAAAAAAAAACCGTAACCTCCAGCTACTAATTATAATGCTAACTTGCAAAATTTCCCTGCATTTTAAAACAATGGAAAAATGGTGGTGGGATCATACTTAGAAGAATGGCTTCTTGTCTGTCTCCACTAACAAAAATAGGCAACACCAAGTCAGCTACTCCTCAGCATAGTTATGTCCGTCGCAGCCTTCTTGGGTTTCAGGAGGGACATACAAACGTTATCAAAATTATGGTGAAACGCTGAAAACCTGCAAATAATTTTCAGCGTACTGGTTAATTTGAAAACTCTCCAGCATAATTCTTGGAACAAGCCTGGTACCTGTGACCACGCATAGAGGACTATATAGAAACATGGTGGAATCCCAGCTGATGAAGCAAAGGATTCTTAAAGGAATGAGATGACCATGCGGATCCTGTTTAATTCTCTGAAAAAGAATCCGCACTTTTCACCTGCCAAACACATGCCCACTACTCTTCTCTGGGGATAATAAAAACAAACCAACGATCTGACAGAGGGCCTGAACACCCATCCTGACCGACCCCACAAAACAATAAAGTACCCTCCAGCTACTAATTATAATGCCAATTTGCAAAATTTCCCTGCATTTTTTAACAATGGAGAAAGGATGGTGGGATGATACTTAGAAGAATGGCTTCTTGTCAGTCTCCACTGACAAAAATAGGCAACACCAAGTCAGCTACGCCTCAGCATAGTTATGTCCGTAGCAGCCATATTTGGTTTCAGTAGGCACATACACACGTTATCACAATTATTCTGAAACGCTGAAAACCTGCAAAGGATTTTCAACATACTGGTTAATTGAAAAGCTCTGAGGCATACTTCTTGGAACTAGCCAGTTTCCTGTGCCCACGCATAGACAAGTATATAGGACCATGGTGGATTCCCAGTTCATGAAGCAAAGGATTCTTAAAGGAACGGGATTACCATGCGGATCCTGTTTAATTCTCTGAAACAGATCCGCAGTTTTCACCTGTCATACTAATACCCACTTCTCCTCTCTGGGGATAATAAAAACCAACCGGGGAACTGACAGAGGGCCTGACCAACACATCCACACCGACCCCACAGGAAAAAAAAAAAAACAACAACACCGTAGCCTCCAGGTACTAATTATAATGCTACCTTGCAAAATTTTCCTGCATTTTTAAACAATGGAAAAATGATGGTGAGATGATACTTACAAGAATGGATTCTTGTCAGACTCCACTAACAAAAATAGGCAAAACCAAGTCAGCTACGCCTCAGCATAGTTATGTCAGTCGCAGCCTTCTAGGGTTTCAGGAGGCACAAACAAAGGTTCTCACAATTATGGTGAAACGCTGAACACCTGCAAATAATTTTCAACGTACTGGTTAATAGAAAAGCTCTGCGGCATACTTCTTGGAACAAGCCAGTTACCTGTTCCCACGCAAAGAGGAGTATATAGAACCATGGTGGATTTCCAGCTGATGAAGTAAAGGATTATTAAAGGAACGGGATGACCATGGGGATCATCGTTAATTCTCTGAAACAGAATCCGCCCTTTTCACCTGCCAAACGCATGCCCACTTCTCCTCTCTGGGGATAATAAAAACTAACCAGCGAACTGACAGAGGGACTGACCCCCCCCATCCACATCGACCACACACACAAAAAAAACCGTACCCTCCAGCTACTAATTATAATGCTAACTTGCAAAATTTCCCTGCATTTTAAAACAATGGAAAAATGGTGGTGGGATGATACTTAGAAGAATGGCTTCTTGTCAGTCTCCACTAACAAAAATAGGCAACACCAAGTCAGCTACTACTGAGCATAGTTATGTACGTCGCAGCCTTCTTGGGTTTCAGGAGGCACAAACAAAGGTTCTCACAATTATGGTGAAACGCTGAACACCTGCAAATAATTTTCAACGTAGTGGTTAATTGAAAAGCTCTGCGGCATACTTCTTGGAACAAGGCAGTTACCTGTTCCCACACAAAGAGGAGTATAGAGAACCATGGTGGATTTCCAGCTGATGAAGTAAAGGATTATTAAAGGAAGGGCATGACCATGGGGATCATCGTTAATTCTCTGAAAGAGAATCCGCCCTTTTCACCTGCCAAACACATGCCCACTTCTCCTCTCTGGGGATAATAAAAACTAACCAGCGAACTAACAGAGGGCCTGACCCCCCCATCCACATCGACCACACACAAAAAAAAAAAACCTTACCCTCCAGCTACTAATTATAATGCTAACTTGCAAACTTTCCCTTCATTTTAAAACAATGGAAAAATGGTGGTGGGATGATACTTAGAAGAATGGCTTCTTGTCAGTCTCCACTGACAAAAATAGGCAACACCAAGTCAGCTACGCCTCAGCATAGTTATGTCCGTAGCAGCCATATTTGGTTTCAGTAGGCACATACACACGTTATCACAATTATGGTGAAACGCTGAAAACCTGCAAAGGATTTTCAACATACTGGTTAATTGAAAAGCTCTGAGGCATACTTCTTGATACTAGCCAGTTTCCTGTGCCCACGCATAGACAAGTATATAGAACCATGGTGGATTCCCAGCTCATGAAGCAAAGGATTCTTAAAGGAACGGGATTACCATGCGGATCCTGTTTAATTCTCTGAAACAGATCCGCAGTTTTCACCTGCCATACTAATACCCACTTCTCCTCTCTGGGGATAACAAAAACCAACCGGGGAACTGACAGAGGGCCTGACCAACACATCCACACCGACCCCACAGGAAAAAAAAAAAAAAAACACCGTAGCCTCCAGCTACTAATTATAATGCTAACTTGCAAAATTTTCCTGCATTTTTAAACAATGGAAAAATGATGGTGAGATGATACTTACAAGAATGGATTCTTGTCAGTCTCCACTAACAAAAATAGGCAAAACCAAGTCAGCTACTCCTCAGCATAGTTAGGTCCGTTGCAGCCTTCTTGGGTTTCAGGAGGCACAAACACACGTTATCACAATTATGGTGAAACGCTGAACACCTGCAAATAATTTTCAACATACTGGTTAATAGAAAAGCTCTGCGGCATACTTCTTGGAACAAGCCAGTTACCTGTTCCCACGCAAACAGGAGTATATAGAACCATGGTGGATATCCAGCTGATGAAGTAAAGGATTATTAAAGGAACGGGATGACCATGGGGATCATCGTTAATTCTCTGAAACAGAATCCGCCCTTTTCACCTGCCAAACACTTGCCCACTTCTCCTCTCTGGGGAAAATAATAACTAACCAGCGAACTGACAGAGGGCCTGAACCCCACCATCCACATGGACCACACACAAAAAAAAAAACCGTACCCTCCAGCTACTAATTATAATGCTAACTTGCAAAATTTCCCTGCATTTTAAAACAATGGAAAAATGGTGGTGGGATGATACTTAGAAGAATGGCTTCTTGTCAGTCTCCACTAACAAAAATAGGCAACACCAAGTCAGCTACTCCTCAGCATAGTTATGTCCGTCGCAGCCTTCTTGGGTTTCAGGAGGCACAAACAAAGGTTCTCACAATTATGGTGAAACGCCGAACACCTGCAAATAATTTTCAACGTAGTGATTAATTGAAAAGTTCTGCGGCATACTTCTTGGAACAAGGCAGTTACCTGTTCCCACGCAAAGAGGAGTATAGAGAACCATGGTGGATTTCCAGCTGATGAAGTAAAGGATTATTAAAGGAACGGGATGACCATGGGGATCATCATTAATTCTCTGAAACAGAATCCGCCCTTTTCACCTGCCAAACACATGCCCACTTCTCCTCTCTGGGGATAATAAAAACTAACCAGCGAACTGACAGAGGGACTGACCCCCCCCATCCACATCGACCACACACACAAAAAAAACCGTACCCTCCAGCTACTAATTATAATGCTAACTTGCAAAATTTCCCTGCATTTTAAAACAATGGAAAAATGGTGGTGGGATGATACTTAGAAGAATGGCTTCTTGTCAGTCTCCACTAACAAAAATAGGCAACACCAAGTTAGCTACTCCTCAGCATAGTTATGTCCGTCGCAGCCTTCTTGGGTTTCAGGAGGCACAAACACACGTTATCACAATTATGGTGAAACGATGACACCTGCAAATAATTTTCAACGTACTGCTTAATTGAAAAGCTCTGCGGCATACTTCTTGGAACAAGCCAGTTACCTGTTCCCACGCAAACAGGAGTATATAGAACCATGGTGGATTTCCAGCTGATGAAGTAAAGGATTATTAAAGGAACGGGATGACCATGGGGATCATCGTTAATTCTCTGAAACAGAATCCGCCCTTTTCACCTGCCAAACACATGCCCACTTCTCCTCTCTGGGGATAATAAAAACTAACCAGCGAACTGACAGAGGGCCTGACCAACACATCCACACCGACCCCACAGGAAAAAAAAAAACCAAAACACCGTAGCCTCCAGATTCTCATTATAATGCTAAGTTGCAAAACTTTCCTGCATTTTTAAACAATGGAAAAATGGTGGTGGGATGATACTTAGAAGAATGGATTCTTGTCAGTCTCCACTAACAAAAATAGGCAAAACCAAGTAACCTACGCCTCAGCATAGTTATGTCTGTCGCAGCCTTCTTGGGTTTCAGGAGGCACAAACAAACGTTATCACAATTATGGTGAAACGCTGAACACCTGCAAATAATTTTCAACATACTGGTTAATTGAAAAGTTCTGCGGCATACTTCTCGGAACAAGGCAGTTACCTGTTCCCACGCAAAGAGGAGTATAGAGAACCATGGTGGATTTCCAGCTGATGAAGTAAAGGATTATTAAAGGAACGGGATGACCATGGGGATCATCGTTAATTCTCTGAAACAGAATCCGCCCTTTTCACCTGCCAAACACATGCCCACTTCTCCTCTCTGGGGATAATAAAAACTAACCAGCGAACTGACAGAGGGCCTGACCCCCACCATCCACATGGACCACACACAAAAAAAAAACCGTACCCTCCAGCTACTAATTATAATGCTAACTTGCAAAATTTCCCTGCATTTTAAAACAATGGAAAAATGGTGGTGGGATGATACTTAGAAGAATGGCTTCTTGTCAGTCTCCACTAACAAAAATAGGCAACACAAAGTAAGCTACTCCTCAGCATAGTTATGTCCGTCGCACCCTTCTTGGGTTTCAGGAGGCACAAACAAACGTTATCACAATTATGGTGAAACGCTGAACACCTGCAAATAATTTTCAACGTACTGGTTAATTTGAAAACTCTCCCGAATAATTCTTGGAACAAGCTAGGTACCTGTGTCCACGCATAGAGGAGTATATAGAAACATGGTGGAATCCCTGCCGATGAAGCAAAGGATTCTTAAAGGAATAAGATGACCATGCGGATTCTGTTTAATTCTCTGAAACAGAATCCGCACTTTTCACCTGCCAAACACATGCCCACTACTGTTCTCTGGGGATAATAAAAACAAACCAGCGATCTCACAGAGGGCCTGAACACCCATCCTGACCGACCCCACAAAACAAAAAAGTACCCTCCAGCTACTAATTATAATGCCAATTTGCAAAATTTCCCTGCATTTTTAAACAATGGAGAAATGATGGTGGGATGATACTTAGAAGAATGGCTTCTTGTCAGTCTCCACTGACAAAAATAGGCAACACCAAGTCAGCTACGCCTCAGCATAGTTATGTCCATAGCAGCCATATTTGGTTTCAGTAGGCACATACACACGTTATCACAATTATGGTGAAACGCTGAAAACCTGCAAAGGATTGTCAACATACTGGTTAATTGAAAAGCTCTGAGGCATACTTCTTGGAACAAGCCAGTTACCTGTTCCCACGCAAAGAGGAGTATATAGTACCATGGTGGATTCCCAGCTCATGAAGCAAAGGATTCTTAAAGGAACGGGATTACCATGCGGATCGTGTTTAATTCTCTGAAACAGATCCGCAGTTTTCACCTGCCATACTAATACCCACTTCTCCTCTCTGGGGATAATAAAAACCAACCGGGGAACTTACAGAGGGCCTGACCAACACATCCACACCGACCCCACAGGAAAAAAAAAAAAAAAACCCGTAGCTTCCAGCTACTAATTATAATGCTAACTTGCAAAATTTCCCTGCATTTTTAAACAATGGAAAAATGATGGTGAGATGATACTTACAAGAATGGATTCTAGTCTGACTCCACTAACAAAAATAGGCAAAACCAAGTCAGCTACGCCTCAGCATAGTTACGTCCGTCGCAGCCTTCTTGGGTTTCAGGAGGCACAAACAAACGTTATCATAATTATGGTGAAACGCTGAACACCTGCAAATAATTTTCAACGTAGTGGTTAATTGAAAAGCTCTGCGGCATACTTCTTGGAACAAGGCAGTTACCTGTTCCCACGCAAAGAGGAGTATAAAGAACCATGGTGGATTTCCAGCTGATGAAGTAAAGGATTATTAAAGGAACGGGATGACCATGGGGATCATCGTTAATTCTCTGAAACAGAATCCGCCCTTTTCACCTGCCAAACACATGCCCACTTCTCCTCTCTGGGGATAATAAAAACTAACCAGCGAACTGACAGAGGCCCTGAGCCCCCCATCCACATCGACCACACACACAAAAAAAAACCGTAGCCTCCAGCTACTAATTATAATGCTAACTTGCAAACTTTCCCTTCATTTTAAAACAATGGAAAAATGGTGGTGGGATGATACTTAGAAGAATGGCTTCTTGTCTGTCTCCACGAACAAAAATAGGCAACACCAAGTCAGCTACTCCTCAGCATAGTTATGTCCGTCGCAGCCTTCTTGGGTTTCAGGAGGGACATACAAACGTTATCAAAATTATGGTGAAACACTGAACACCTGCAAATAATTTTCAACATACTGGTTAATTTGAAAACTCTCCGGCATAATTCTTGGAACAAGCCAGGTACCTGTGCCCACGCATAGAGGTGTATATAGAAACATGGTGGAATCCCAGCTGATGAAGCAAAGGATTCTTAAAGGAATGAGATGACCATGCGGATCCTGTTTAATTCTCTGAAACAGAATCCACACTTTTCACCTGCCAAACACATGCCCACTACTCTTCTCTGGGGATAATAAAAACAAACCAGCGATCTGACAGAGGGCCCGAACACCCATCCTGACCGACCCCACAAAACAAAAAAGTACCCTCCAGCTACTAATTATAATGCCACTTTGCAAAATCTCCCTGCATTTTTAAACAATGGAGAAATGATGGTGGGATGATACTTAGAAGAATGGCTTCTTGTCAGTCTCCACTGACAAAAATAGGCAACACCAAGTCAGCTACGCCTCAGCATAGTTATGTCCGTAGCAGCCATATTTGGTTTCAGTAGGCACATACACACGTTATCACAATTATGGTGAATCGCTGAAAACCTGCAAAGGATTGTCAACATACTGGTTAATTGAAAAGCTCTGAGGCATACTTCTTGGAACTAGCCAGTTTCCTGTGCCCACTCATAGACAAGTATATAGAACCATGGTGAATTCCCAGCTCATGAAGCAAAGGATTCTTAAAGGAACGGGATTACCATGCGGATCCTGTTTAATTCTCTGAAACAGATCCGCAGTTTTCACCTGCCATACTAATACCCACTTCTCCTCTCTGGGGATAATAAAAACCAACCGGGGAACTGACAGAGGGCCTGACCAACACATCCACACTGACCCCACAGGAAAAAAAAAAAAAAACACCGTAGCTTCCAGCTACTAATTATAATGCTAACTTGCAAAATTTCCCTGCATTTTAAAACAATGGAAAAATGGTGGTGGGATGATACTTACAAGAATGGATTCTTGTCAGACTCCACTAACAAAAATAGGCAAAACCAAGTCAGCTACGCCTCAGCATAGTTATGTCAGTCGCAGCCTTCTAGGGTTTCAGGAGGCACAAACAAAGGTTCTCACAATTATGGTGAAACGCTGAACACCTGCAAATAATTTTCAACGTACTGGTTAATAGAAAAGCTCTGCGGCATACTTCTTGGAACAAGCCAGTTACCTGTTCCCACGCAAAGAGGAGTATATAGAGCCATGGTGGATTTCCAGCTGATGAAGTAAAGGATTATTAAAGGAACGGGATGAACATGGGGATCATCGTTAATTCTCTGAAACAGAATCCGCCCTTTTCACCTGCCAAACGCATGCCCACTTCTCCTCTCTGGGGATAATAAAAACTAACCAGTGAACTGACAGAGGGACTGACCCCCCCCATCCACATCGACCACACACACAAAAAAAACCGTACTCTCCAGCTACTAATTATAATGATAACTTGCAAAATTTCCCTGCATTTTAAAACAATGGAAAAATGGTGGTGGGATGATACTTAGAAGAATGGCTTCTTGTCAGTCTCCACTAACAAAAATAGGCAACACCAAGTCAGCTACTCCTCAGCATAGTTATGTCCGTCGCAGCCTTCTTGGGTTTCAGGAGGCACAAACACACGTTATCACAATTATGGTGAAACGATGACACCTGCAAATAATTTTCAATGTACTGCTTAATTGAAAAGCTCTGCGGCATACTTCTTGGAACAAGCCAGTTACCTGTTCCCACGCAAACAGGAGTATATAGAACCATGGTGGATTTCCAGCTGATGAAGTAAAGGATTATTAAAGGAACGGGATGACCATGGGGATCATCGTTAATTCTCTGAAACAGAATCCGCCCTTTTCACCTGCCAAACACATGTCCACTTCTCCTCTCTGGGGATAATAAAAACTAACCAGCGAACTGACAGAGGGCCTGACCCCCCCCATCCACATCGACCACACACAAAAAAAAAACCGTACCCTCCAGCTACTAATTATAATGCTAACTTGCAAAATTTCCCTGCATTTTAAAACAATGGAAAAATGGTGGTGGGATGATACTTAGAAGAATGGCTTCTTGTCAGTCTCCACTAACAAAAATAGGCAACACCAAGTCAGCTACTCCTCAGCATTGTTATGTCCGTCGCAGCCTTCTTGGGTTTCAGGAGGCACAAACACACGTTATCCCAATTATGGTGAAACGCTGAACACCTGCAAATAATTTTCAACGTAGTGGTTAATTGAAAAGCTCTGCGGCGTACTTCTTGGAACAAGCCAGTTACCTGTTCCCACGCAAACAGGAGTATATAGAACCATGGTGGATTTCCAGCTGATGAAATAAAGGATTATTAAAGGAACGGGATGACCATGGGGATCATCGTTAATTCTCTGAAACAGAATCCGCCCTTTTCACCTGCCAAACACATGCCAATTCTCCTCTCTGGGGATAATAAAAACTAACCAGTGAACTGACAGAGGGCCTGACCCCCCCATCCACATCGACCACACACAAAAAAAAAAAAACCATACCCTCCAGCTACTAATTATAATGCTAACTTGCAAAATTTCCCTGCATTTTAAAACAATGGAAAAATGGTGGTGGGATGATACTTAGAAGAATGGCTTCTTGTCAGTCTCCACTAACAAAAATAGGCAACACCAAGTCAGCTACTTCTCAGCATAGTTATGTCCGTCGCAGCCTTCTTGGGTTTCAGGAGGCACAAACACACGTTATCACAATTATGGTGAAACGCTGAACACCTGCAAATAATTTTCAACGTAGTGGTTAATTGAAAAGCTCTGCGGCATACTTCTTGGAACAAGCCAGTTACCCGTTACCACGCAATGAGGAGTATATAGAACCATGGTGGATTTCCAGCTGATGAAGTAAAGGATTATTAAAGGAACAGGATGACCATGGGGATCATCGTTAATTCTCTGAAACAGAATCCGCCCTTTTCACCTGCCAAACACATGCCCACTACTCTTCTCTGGGGATAATAAAAACAAACCAGCGATCTGACAGAGGGCCTGAACACCCATCCTGACCGACCCCACAAAACAAAAAAGTACCCTCCAGCTACTAATTATAATGCCAATTTGCAAAATTTCCTTGCATTTTTAAACAATGGAGAAATGATGGTGGGATGATACTTAGAAGAATGGCTTCTTGTCAGTCTCCACTGACAAAAATAGGCAACACCAAGTCAGCTACGCCTCAGCATAGTTATGTCCGTCGCAGCCTTCTTGGGTTTCAGGAGGCACAAACAAACGTTATCACAATTATGGTGAAACACTGAACACCTGCAAATAATTTTCAACGTAGTGGTTAATTGAAAAGCTCTGCGGCATACTTCTTAGAACAAGCCAGTTACCTGTTCCCACGCAAAGAGGAGTATAGAGAACCATGGTGGATTTCCAGCTGATGAAGTAAAGGATTATTAAAGGAACGGGATGACCAAGGGGATCATCGTTAATTCTCTGAAACAGAATCCGCCCTTTTCACCTGCCAAACACATGCCCACTTCTCCTCTCTGGGGATAATAAAAACCAACCAGCGAACTGACAGAGGGCCTGACCCCACCATCCACATTGACTACACAAAAAAAAAAAAAACCGTACCCTCCAGCTACTAATTATAATGCTAACTTGCAAAATTTCCCTGCATTTTAAAACAATGGAAAAATGGTGGTGGGATCATACTTAGAAGAATGGCTTCTTGTCTGTCTCCACTAACAAAAATAGGCAACACCAAGTCAGCTACTCCTCAGCATAGTTATGTCCGTCGCAGCCTTCTTGGGTTTCAGGAGGGACATACAAACGTTATCAAAATTATGGTGAAACGCTGAAAACCTGCAAATAATTTTCAGCGTACTGGTTAATTTGAAAACTCTCCAGCATAATTCTTGGAACAAGCCTGGTACCTGTGACCACGCATAGAGGACTATATAGAATCATGGTGGAATCCCAGCTGATGAAGCAAAGGATTCTTAAAGGAATCAGATGACCATGCGGATCCTGTTTAATTCTCTGAAAAAGAATCCGCACTTTTCACCTGCCAAACACATGCCCACTACTCTTCTCTGGGGATAATAAAAACAAACCAGCGATCTGACAGAGGGCCTGAACACCCATCCTGACCGACCCCACAAAACAATAAAGTACCCTCCAGCTACTAATTATAATGCCAATTTGCAAAATTTCCCTGCATTTTTTAACAATGGAGAAAGGATGGTGGGATGATACTTAGAAGAATGGCTTCTTGTCAGTCTCCACTGACAAAAATAGGCAACACCAAGTCAGCTACGCCTCAGCATAGTTATGTCCGTAGCAGCCATATTTGGTTTCAGTAGGCACATACACACGTTATCACAATTATGGTGAAACGCTGAAAACCTGCAAAGGATTTTCAACATACTGGTTAATTGAAAAGCTCTGAGGCATACTTCTTGGAACTAGCCAGTTTCCTGTGCCCACGCATAGACAAGTATATAGGACCATGGTGGATTCCCAGTTCATGAAGCAAAGGATTCTTAAAGGAACGGGATTACCATGCGGATCCTGTTTAATTCTCTGAAACAGATCCGCAGTTTTCACCTGCCATACTAATACCCACTTCTCCTCTCTGGGGATAATAAAAACCAACCGGGGAACTGACAGAGGGCCTGACCAACACATCCACACCGACCCCACAGGAAAAAAAAAAAAAAAAACACCTTAACCTCCAGCTACTAATTATAATGCTAACTTGCAAAATTTTCCTGCATTTTTAAACAATGGAAAAATTATGGTGAGATGATACTTACAAGAATGTATTCATGTCAGTCTCCACTAACAAAAATAGGCAAAACCAAGTCAGCTACGCCTCAGCATAGTTATGTCCGTCGCAGCCTTCTTGGGTTTCAGGAGGCACAACAAACGTTATCACAATTATGGTGAAAAGCTGAACACCTGCAAATAATTTTCAACGTACTGGTTAATTGAAAAGCTCTGCGGGATACTTCTTGGAACAAGCCAGTTACCTGTTCCCACGCAAAGAGGAGTATATAGAACCATGGTGGATTTCCAGCTGATGAAGTAAAGGATTATTAAAGAAACGCGATGACCATGGGGATCATCGTTAATTCTCTGAAACAGAATCCGCCCTTTTCACCTGCCAAACACATGCCCACTTCTCCTCTCTGGGGATAATAAAAACTAACCAGCAAACTGACAGTGGGCCTGACCCCCACCATCCACATCGACCACACAAAAAAAAAAAAACCGTACCCTCCAGCTACTAATTATAATGCTAACTTGCAAAATTTCCCTGCATTTTAAAACAATGGAAAAATGGTGGTGGGATGATACTTAGAAGAATGGCTTCTTGTCAGTCTCCACTAACAAAAATAGGCAACACCAAGTCAGCTACTACTCAGCATAGTTATGTCCGTCGCAGCCTTCTTGGGTTTCAGGAGGCACAAACAAAGGTTCTCACAATTATGGTGAAACGCTGAACACCTGCAAATAATTTTCAACGTAGTGGTTAATTGAAAAGCTCTGCGGCATACTTCTTGGAACAAGGCAGTTACCTGTTCCCACGCAAAGAGGAGTATAGAGAACCATGGTGGATTTCCAGCTGATGAAGTAAAGGATTATTAAAGGAAGGGCATGACCATGGGGATCATCGTTAATTCTCTGAAAGAGAATCCGCCCTTTTCACCTGCCAAACACATGCCCACTTCTCCTCTCTGGGGATAATAAAAACTAACCAGCGAACTAACAGAGGGCCTGACCCCCCCATCCACATCGACCACACACAAAAAAAAAAAAACCTTACCCTCCAGCTACTAATTATAATGCTAACTTGCAAAATTTCCCTGCATTTTAAAACAATGGAAAAATGGTGGTGGGATGATACTTAGAAGAATGGCTTCTTGTCAGTCTCCACTGACAAAAATAGGCAACACCAAGTCAGCTACGCCTCAGCATAGTTATGTCCGTAGCAGCCATATTTGGTTTCAGTAGGCACATACACACGTTATCACAATTATGGTGAAACGCTGAAAACCTGCAAAGGATTTTCAACATACTGGTTAATTGAAAAGCTCTGAGGCATACTTCTTGATACTAGCCAGTTTCCTGTGCCCACGCATAGACAAGTATATAGAACCATGGTGGATTCCCAGCTCATGAAGCAAAGGATTCTTAAAGGAACGGGATTATCATGCGGATCCTGTTTAATTCTCTGAAACAGATCCGCAGTTTTCACCTGCCATACTAATACCCACTTCTCCTCTCTGGGGATAACAAAAACCAACCGGGGAACTGACAGAGGGCCTGACCAACACATCCACACCGACCCCACAGGAAAAAAAAAAAAAAAAAACACCGTAGCCTCCAGCTACTAATTATAATGCTAACTTGCAAAATTTTCCTGCATTTTTAAACAATGGAAAAATGATGGTGAGATGATACTTACAAGAATGGATTCTTGTCAGTCTCCACTAACAAAAATAGGCAAAACCAAGTCAGCTACTCCTCAGCATAGTTAGGTCCGTCGCAGCCTTCTTGGGTTTCAGGAGGCACAAACACACGTTATCACAATTATGGTGAAACGCTGAACACCTGCAAATAATTTTCAACGTACTGGTTAATTGAAAAGCTCTGCGGCATACTTCTTGGAACATGGCAGTTACCTGTTCCCACGCAAACAGGAGTATATAGAACCATGGTGGATATCCAGCTGATGAAGTAAAGGATTATTAAAGGAACGGGATGACCATGGGGATCATCGTTAATTCTCTGAAACAGAATCCGCCCTTTTCACCTGCCAAACACTTGCCCACTTCTCCTCTCTGGGGAAAATAATAACTAACCAGCGAACTGACAGAGGGCCTGAACCCCACCATCCACATGGACCACACACAAAAAAAAAAACCGTACCCTCCAGCTACTAATTATAATGCTAACTTGCAAAATTTCCCTGCATTTTAAAACAATGGAAAAATGGTGGTGGGATGATACTTAGAAGAATGGCTTCTTGTCAGTCTCCACTAACAAAAATAGGCAACACCAAGTCAGCTACTCCTCAGCATAGTTATGTCCGTCGCAGCCTTCTTGGGTTTCAGGAGGCACAAACAAAGGTTCTCACAATTATGGTGAAACGCCGAACACCTGCAAATAATTTTCAACGTAGTGATTAATTGAAAAGTTCTGCGGCATACTTCTTGGAACAAGGCAGTTACCTGTTCCCACGCAAAGAGGAGTATAGAGAACCATGGTGGATTTCCAGCTGATGAAGTAAAGGATTATTAAAGGAACGGGATGACCATGGGGATCATCGTTAATTCTCTGAAACAGAATCCGCCCTTTTCACCTGCCAAACACATGCCCACTTCTCCTCTCTGGGGATAATAAAAACTAACCAGCGAACTGACAGAGGGACTGACCCCCCCCCATCCACATCGACCACACACACAAAAAAAACCGTACCCTCCAGCTACTAATTATAATGCTAACTTGCAAAATTTCCCTGCATTTTAAAACAATGGAAAAATGGTGGTGGGATGATACTTAGAAGAATGGCTTCTTGTCAGTCTCCACTAACAAAAATAGGCAACACCAAGTCAGCTACTCCTCAGCATAGTTATGTCCGTCGCAGCCTTCTTGGGTTTCAGGAGGCACAAACACACGTTATCACAATTATGGTGAAACGATGACACCTGCAAATAATTTTCAACGTACTGCTTAATTGAAAAGCTCTGCGGCATACTTCTTGGAACAAGCCAGTTACCTGTTCCCACGCAAACAGGAGTATATAGAACCATGGTGGATTTCCAGCTGATGAAGTAAAGGATTATTAAAGGAACGGGATGACCATGGGGATCATCGTTAATTCTCTGAAACAGAATCCGCCCTTTTCACCTGCCAAACACATGCCCACTTCTCCTCTCTGGGGATAATAAAAACTAACCAGCGAACTGACAGAGGGCCTGACCAACACATCCACACCGACCCCACAGAAAAAAAAAAAAAAAAAACACCGTAGCCTCCAGCTTCTCATTATAATGCTAAGTTGCAAAACTTTCCTGCATTTTTAAACAATGGAAAAATGGTGGTGGGATGATACTTAGAAGAATGGCTTCTTGTCAGTCTCCACTAACAAAAATAGGCAACACCAAGTCACCTACGCCTCAGCATAGTTATGTCCGTCGCAGCCTTCTTGGGTTTCAGGAGGCACAAACAAACGTTATCACAATTATGGTGAAACGCTGAACACCTGCAAATAATTTTCAACGTAGTGGTTAATTGAAAAGCTCCGCGGCATACTTCTTGGAACAAGGCAGTTACCTGTTCCCACGCAAAGAGGAGTATAGAGAACCATGGTGGATTTCCAGCTGATGAAGTAAAGGATTATTAAAGGAACGGGATGACCATGGGGATCATCGTTAATTCTCTGAAACAGAATCCGCCCTTTTCACCTGCCAAACACATGCCCACTTCTCCTCTCTGGGGATAATAAAAACTAACCAGCGAACTGACAGAGGGCCTGACCCCCACCATCCACATGGACCACACACAAAAAAAAAACCGTACCCTCCAGCTACTAATTATAATGCTAACTTGCGAAATTTCCCTGCATTTTAAAACAATGGAAAAATGGTGGTGGGATGATACTTAGAAGAATGGCTTCTTGTCAGTCTCCACTAACAAAAATAGGCAACACAAAGTAAGCTACTCCTCAGCATAGTTATGTCCGTCGCACCCTTCTTGGGTTTCAGGAGGCACAAACAAACGTTATCACAATTATGGTGAAACGCTGAACACCTGCAAATAATTTTCAACGTACTGGTTAATTTGAAAACTCTCCCGAATAATTCTTGGAACAAGCTAGGTACCTGTGTCCACGCATAGAGGAGTATATAGAAACATGGTGGAATCCCTGCCGATGAAGCAAAGGATTCTTAAAGGAATAAGATGACCATGCGGATTCTGTTTAATTCTCTGAAACAGAATCCGCACTTTTCACCTGCCAAACACATGCCCACTACTGTTCTCTGGGGATAATAAAAACAAACCAGCGATCTGACAGAGGGCCTGAACACCCATCCTGACCGACCCCACAAAACAAAAAAGTACCCTCCAGCTACTAATTATAATGCCAATTTGCAAAATTTCCCTGCATTTTTAAACAATGGAGAAATGATGGTGGGATGATACTTAGAAGAATGGCTTCTTGTCAGTCTCCACTGACAAAAATAGGCAACACCAAGTCAGCTACGCCTCAGCATAGTTATGTCCATAGCAGCCATATTTGGTTTCAGTAGGCACATACACACGTTATCACAATTATGGTGAAACGCTGAAAACCTGCAAAGGATTGTCAACATACTGGTTAATTGAAAAGCTCTGAGGCATACTTCTTGGAACAAGCCAGTTACCTGTTCCCACGCAAAGAGGAGTATATAGTACCATGGTGGATTCCCAGCTCATGAAGCAAAGGATTCTTAAAGGAACGGGATTACCATGCGGATCCTGTTTAATTCTCTGAAACAGATCCGCAGTTTTCACCTGCCATACTAATACACACTTCTCCTCTCTGGGGATTATAAAAACTAACCAGCGAACTGACAGAGGGCCTGACCCCCCCCCCCATCCACATCGACCAAACACACAAAAATAAACCGTACCCTCCAGCTACTAATTATAATGCTAACTTGCAAAATTTCCCTGCATTTTAAAACAATGGAAAAATGGTGGTCGGATGCTATTTAGAAGAATGGCTTCTTGTCAGTCTCCACTAACAAAAATAGGCAAAACCAAGTCAGCTACTCCTCAGCATAGTTATGTCCGTCGCAGCCTTCTTGGGTTTCAGGAGGCACAAACACACGTTATCACAATTATGGTGAAACGCTGAACACCTGCAAATAATTTTCAACGTACTGGTTAATTTGAAAACTCTCCAGCATAATTCTTGGAACAAGCCAGGTACCTGTGCCCACGCATAGAGGAGTATATAGAAAAATGGTGGAATCCCAGCTGATGAAGCAAAGGATTCTTAAAGGAATGAGATGACCATGCGGATCCTGTTTAATTCTCTGAAACAGAATCCGCACTTTTCACCTGCCAAACACATGCCCACTACTCTTCTCTGGGGATAATAAAAACAAACCAGCGATCTGACAGAGGACCTGAACACCCATCCTGACCGACCCCACAAAACAAAAAAGTACCCTCCAGCTACTAATTATAATGCCAATTTGCAAAATTTCCCTGCATTTTTAAACAATGGAGAAATGATGGTGGGATGATACTTAGAAGAATGGCTTCTTGTCAGTCTCCACTGACAAAAATAGGCAACACCAAGTCAGCTACGCCTCAGCATAGTTATGTCCGTAGCAGCCATATTTGGTTTCAGTAGGCACATACACACGTTATCACAATTATGGTGAAACGCTGAAAACCTGCAAAGGATTGTCAACATCCTGGTTAATTGAAAAGCTCTGAGGCATACTTCTTGGAACTAGCCAGTTTCCTATGCCCACGAATAGACAAGTATATAGAACCATGGTGGATTCCCAGCTCATGAAGCAAAGGATTCTTAAAGGAACGGGATTACCATGCGGATCCTGTTTAATTCTCTGAAACAGATCCGCAGTTTTCACCTGCCATACTAATACCCACTTCTCCTCTCTGGGGATAATAAAAACCAACCGGGGAACTGACAGAGGGCCTGACCAACACATCCACACCGACCCCACAGGAAAAAAAAAAAAAAACACCGTAGCTTCCAGCTACTAATTATAATGCTAACTTGCAAAATTTCCCTGCATTTTTAAACAATGGAAAAATGATGGTGAGATGATACTTACAAGAATGGATTCTAGTCTGACTCCACTAACAAAAATAGGCAAAACCAAGTCAGCTACGCCTCAGCATAGTTACGTCCGTCGCAGCCTTCTTGGGTTTCAGGAGGCACAAACAAACGTTATCACAATTATGGTGAAACGCTGAACACCTGCAAATAATTTTCAACGTAGTGGTTAATTGAAAAGCTCTGCGGCATACTTCTTGGAACAAGGCAGTTACCTGTTCCCACGCAAAGAGGAGTATAAAGAACCATGGTGGATTTCCAGCTGATGAAGTAAAGGATTATTAAAGGAACGGGATGACCATGGGGATCATCGTTAATTCTCTGAAACAGAATCCGCCCTTTTCACCTGCCAAACACATGCCCACTTCTCCTCTCTGGGGATAATAAAAACTAACCAGCGAACTGACAGAGGGCCTGACCCCCCCCCCATCCACATCGACCAAACACACAAAAATAAACCGTACCCTCCAGCTACTAATTATAATGCTAACTTGCAAAATTTCCCTGCATTTTAAAACAATGGAAAAATGGTGGTCGGATGCTATTTAGAAGAATGGCTTCTTGTCAGTCTCCACTAACAAAAATAGGCAATACCAAGTCAGCTACTCCTCAGCATAGTTATGTCCGTCGCAGCCTTCTTGGGTTTCAAGAGGCACAAACAAAGGTTCTCACAATTATGGTGAAACGCTGAACACCTGCAAATAATTTTCAACGTACTGGTTAATTTGAAAACTCTCCAGCATAATTCTTGGAACAAGCCAGGTACCTGTGCCCACGCATAGAGGAGTATATAGAAAAATGGTGGAATCCCAGCTGATGAAGCAAAGGATTCTTAAAGGAATGAGATGACCATGCGGATCCTGTTTAATTCTCTGAAACAGAATCCGCACTTTTCACCTGCCAAACACATGCCCACTACTCTTCTCTGGGGATAATAAAAACAAACCAGCGATCTGACAGAGGGCCTGAACACCCATCCTGACCGACCCCACAAAACAAAAAAGTACCCTCCAGCTACTAATTATAATGCCAATTTGCAAAATTTCCCTGCATTTTTAAACAATGGAGAAATGATGGTGGGATGATACTTAGAAGAATGGCTTCTTGTCAGTCTCCACTGACAAAAATAGGCAACACCAAGTCAGCTACGCCTCAGCATAGTTATGTCCGTAGCAGCCATATTTGGTTTCAGTAGGCACATACACACGTTATCACAATTATGGTGAAACGCTGAAAACCTGCAAAGGATTGTCAACATCCTGGTTAATTGAAAAGCTCTGAGGCATACTTCTTGGAACTAGCCAGTTTCCTATGCCCACGAATAGACAAGTATATAGAACCATGGTGGATTCCCAGCTCATGAAGCAAAGGATTCTTAAAGGAACGGGATTACCATGCGGATCCTGTTTAATTCTCTGAAACAGATCCGCAGTTTTCACCTGCCATACTAATACCCACTTCTCCTCTCTGGGGATAATAAAAACCAACCGGGGAACTGACAGAGGGCCTGACCAACACATCCACACCGACCCCACAGGAAAAAAAAAAAAAAAACACCGTAGCTTCCAGCTACTAATTATAATGCTAACTTGCAAAATTTCCCTGCATTTTTAAACAATGGAAAAATGATGGTGAGATGATACTTACAAGAATGGATTCTAGTCTGACTCCACTAACAAAAATAGGCAAAACCAAGTCAGCTACGCCTCAGCATAGTTACGTCCGTCGCAGCCTTCTTGGGTTTCAGGAGGCACAAACAAACGTTATCACAATTATGGTGAAACGCTGAACACCTGCAAATAATTTTCAACGTAGTGGTTAATTGAAAAGCTCTGCGGCATACTTCTTGGAACAAGGCAGTTACCTGTTCCCACGCAAAGAGGAGTATAAAGAACCATGGTGGATTTCCAGCTGATGAAGTAAAGGATTATTAAAGGAACGGGATGACCATGGGGATCATCGTTAATTCTCTGAAACAGAATCCGCCCTTTTCACCTGCCAAACACATGCCCACTTCTCCTCTCTGGGGATAATAAAAACTAACCAGCGAACTGACAGAGGCCCTGACCCCCCCCATCCACATCGACCACACACAAAAAAAAAAAATCGTAGCCTCCAGCTACTAATTATAATGCTAACTTGCAAACTTTCCCTTCATTTTAAAACAATGGAAAAATGGTGGTGGGATGATACTTAGAAGAATGGCTTCTTGTCTGTCTCCACGAACAAAAATAGGCAACACCAAGTCAGCTACTCCTCAGCATAGTTATGTCCGTCGCAGCCTTCTTGGGTTTCAGGAGGGACATACAAACGTTATCAAAATTATGGTGAAACACTGAACACCTGCAAATAATTTTCAACGTACTGGTTAATTTGAAAACTCTCCGGCATAATTCTTGGAACAAGCCAGGTACCTGTGCCCACGCATAGAGGAGTATATAGAAACATGGTGGAATCCCAGCTGATGAAGCAAAGGATTCTTAAAGGAATGAGATGACCATGCGGATCCTGTTTAATTCTCTGAAACAGAATCCACACTTTTCACCTGCCAAACACATGCCCACTACTCTTCTCTGGGGATAATAAAAACAAACCAGCGATCTGACAGAGGGCCCGAACACCCATCCTGACCGACCCCACAAAACAAAAAAGTACCCTCCAGCTACTAATTATAATGCCACTTTGCAAAATCTCCCTGCATTTTTAAACAATGGAGAAATGATGGTGGGATGATACTTAGAAGAATGGCTTCTTGTCAGTCTCCACTGACAAAAATAGGCAACACCAAGTCAGCTACGCCTCAGCATAGTTATGTCCGTAGCAGCCATATTTGGTTTCAGTAGGCACATACACACGTTATCACAATTATGGTGAAACGCTGAAAACCTGCAAAGGATTGTCAACATACTGGTTAATTGAAAAGCTCTGAGGCATACTTCTTGGAACTAGCCAGTTTCCTGTGCCCACGCATAGACAAGTATATAGAACCATGGTGAATTCCCAGCTCATGAAGCAAAGGATTCTTAAAGGAACGGGATTACCATGCGGATCCTGTTTAATTCTTTGAAACAGATCCGCAGTTTTGACCTGCCATACTAATACCCACTTCTCCTCTCTGGGGATAATAAAAACCAACCGGGGAACTGACAGAGGGCCTGACCAACACATCCACACCGACCCCACAGGAAAAAAAAAAAAAAACACCGTAGCTTCCAACTACTAATTATAATGCTAACTTGCAAAATTTCCCTGCATTTTAAAACAATGGAAAAATGGTGGTGGGATGATACTTAGAAGAATGGCTTCTTGTCAGTCTCCACTAACAAAAATAGGCAACACCAAGTAAGCTACTCCTCAGCATAGTTATGTCCGTCGCAGCCTTCTTGGGTTTCAGGAGGCACAAACAAAGGTTCTCACAATTATGGTGAAACTCTGAACACCTGCAAATAATTTTCAACGTAGTGGTTAATTGAAAAGCTCTGCGGCATACTTCTTGGAACAAGCCACTTACCTGTTCCCACGCAAACAGGAGTATATAGAACCATGGTGGATTTCCAGCTGATGAAGTAAAGGATTATTAAAGGAACGGGATGACCATGGGGATCATCGTTAATTCTGTGAAACAGAATCCGCCCTTTTCACCTGCCAAACACATGCCCACTTCTCCTCTCTTGGGATAATAAAAACTAACCAGCGAACTGACAGAGGGCCTGACCCCCCCCATCCACATCGACCACACACAAAAATGAAAACGGTACCCTCCAGCTACTAATTATAATGCTAACTTGCAAAATTTCCCTGCATTTTAAAACAATGGAAAAATGGTGGTGGGATGATACTTAGAAGAATGGCTTCTTGTCAGTCTCCACTAACAAAAATAGGCAACACCAAGTCACCTACTCCTCAGCATAGTTATGTCCGTCGCAGCCTTCTTGGGTTTCAGGAGGCACAAACAAAGGTTCTCACAAATATGGTGAAACGCTGAACACCTGCAAATAATTTTCAACGTACTGGTTAATTGAAAAGCTCTGCGGCATACTTCTTGGAACAAGGCAGTTACCTGTTCCCACGCAAACAGGAGTATAGAGAACCATGGTGGATTTCCAGCTGATGAAGTAAAGGATTATTAAAGGAAAGGGATGACCATGGGGATCATCGTTAATTCTCTGAAACAGAATCCGCCCTTTTCACCTGCCAAACACATGCCCACTTCTCTTCTCTGGGGATAATAAAAACTAACCAGCGAACTGACAGAGGGCCTGACCCCCCCACATCCACATCGACCACACACAAAAAAAAAACCGTACCTTCCAGCTACTAATTATAATGCTAACTTGCAAAATTTCCCTGCATTTTAAAACAATGGAAAAATGGTGGTGGCATGATACTTAGAAGAATGGCTTCTTGTCAGTCTCCACTAACAAAAATAGGCAACACCAAGTCAGCTACTCCTCAGCATAGTTATGTCCGTCGCAGCCTTCTTGGGTTTCAGGAGGCACAAACAAAGGTTCTCACAATTATGGTGAAACGCTGAACACTTGCAAATAATTTTCAACGTAGTGGTTAATTGAAAAGCTCTGCGGCATACTTCTTGGAACAAGCCAGTTACCTGTTCCCACGCAAAGAGGAGTATAGAGAACCATGGTGGATTTCCAGCTGATGAAGTAAAGGATTATTAAAGGAACGGGATAACCATGGGGATCATCGTTAATTCTCTGAAACAGAATCCGCCCTTTTCACCTGCCAAACACATGCCCACTTCTCCTCTCTGGGGATAATAAAAACAAACCAGCGAACTGACAGAGGGCCTGACCCCCCCCATCCACATCGACCAAACACACAAAAATAAACCGTACCCTCCAGCTACTAATTATAATGCTAACTTGCAAAATTTCCCTGCATTTTAAAACAATGGAAAAATGGTGGTCGGATGCTATTTAGAAGAATGGCTTCTTGTCAGTCTCCACTAACAAAAATAGGCAAAACCAAGTCAGCTACTCCTCAGCATAGTTATGTCCGTCGCAGCCTTCTTGGGTTTCAGGAGGCACAAACACACGTTATCACAATTATGGTGAAACGCTGAACACCTGCAAATAATTTTCAACGTACTGGTTAATTTGAAAACTCTCCAGCATAATTCTTGGAACAAGCCAGGTACCTGTGCCCACGCATAGAGGAGTATATAGAAACATGGTGGAATCCCAACTGATGAAGCACAGGATTCTTAAAGGAATGAGATAACCATGCGGATCCTGTTTAATTCTCTGAAACAGAATCCGCACTTTTCACCTGCCAAACACATGCCCACTACTCTTCTCTGGGGATAATAAAAACAAACCAGCGATCTGACAGAGGGCCTGAACACCCATCCTGACCGACCCCACAAAACAAAAAAGTACCCTCCAGCTACTAATTATAATGCCAATTTGCAAAATTTCCCTGCATTTTTAAACAATGGAGAAATGATGGTGGGATGATACTTAGAAGAATGGCTTCTTGTCAGTCTCCACTGACAAAAATAGACAACACCAAGTCAGCTACGCCTCAGCATAGTTATGTCCGTAGCAGCCATATTTGGTTTCAGTAGGCACATACACACGTTATCACAATTATGGTGAAACGCTGAAAACCTGCAAAGGATTGTCAACATCCTGGTTAATTGAAAAGCTCTGAGGCATACTTCTTGGAACTAGCCAGTTTCCTATGCCCACGAATAGACAAGTATATAGAACCATGGTGGATTCCCAGCTCATGAAGCAAAGGATTCTTAAAGGAACGGGATTACCATGCGGATCCTGTTTAATTCTCTGAAACAGATCCGCAGTTTTCACCTGCCATACTAATACCCACTTCTCCTCTCTGGGGATAATAAAAACCAACCGGGGAACTGATAGAGGGCCTGACCAACACATCCACACCGACCCCACAGAAAAAAAAAAAAAAAACACCGTAGCCTCCAGCTACTAATTATAATGCTAACTTGCAAAATTTCCCTGCATTTTTAAACAATGGAAAAATGATGGTGAGATGATACTTACAAGAATGGATTCTTGTCAGTCTTCACTAACAAAAATAGGCAAAACCAAGTCAGCTACGCCTCAGCATAGTTATGTCCGTCGCAGCCTTCTTGGGTTTCAGGAGGCACAAACACACGTTATCACAATTATGGTGAAACGCTGAACACCTGCAATTAATTTTCAACGTACTGGTTAATTGAAAAGCTCTGCGGCATACTTCTTGGAACAAGGCAGTTACCTGTTCCCACGCAAAGAGGAGTATATAGAACCATGGTGGATTTCCAGCTGATGAAGTAAAGGATTATTAAAGGAACGGGATGACCATGGGGATCATCGTTAATTCTCTGAAACAGAATCCGCCCTTTTCACCTGCCAAACACATGCCCACTTCTCCTTTCTGGGGATAATAAAAACTAACCAGCGAACTGAAAGAGGGCCTGACCCCCACCATCCACATCGAACACACACAAAAAAAAAACCGTACCCTCCAGCTACTAATTATAATGCTAACTTGCAAAATTTCCCTGCATTTTAAAACAATGGAAAAATGGTGGTGGGATGATACTTAGAAGAATGGCTTCTTGTCAGTCTCCACTGACAAAAATAGGCAACACCAAGTCAGCTACGCCTCAGCATAGTTATGTCCGTAGCAGCCATATTTGGTTTCAGTAGGCACATACACACGTTATCACAATTATGGTGAAACGCTGAAAACCTGCAAAGGATTGTCAACATACTGGTTAATTGAAAAGCTCTGAGGCATACTTCTTGGAACAAGCCAGTTACCTGTTCCCACGCAAAGAGGAGTATATAGAACCATGGTGGATTCCCAGCTCATGAAGCAAAGGATTCTTAAAGGAACGGGATTACTATGTGGATCCTGTTTAATTCTCTGAAACAGATCCGCAGTTTTCACCTGCCATACTAATACCCACTTCTCCTCTCTGGGGATAATAAAAACAAACCAGCGAACTGACAGAGGGCCTGACCAACACATCCACACCGACCCCACAGGAAAAAAAAAAACAAAACACCGTAGCCTACAGCTTCTAATTATAATGCTAAGTTGCAAAACTTTCCTGCATTTTTAAACAATGGAAAAATGGTGGTGGGATGATACTTAGAAGAATGGATTCTTGTCAGTCTCCACTAACAAAAATAGGCAAAACCAAGTCACCTACGCCTCAGCATAGTTATGTCTGTCGCAGCCTTCTTGCGTTTCAGGAGGCACAAACAAACGTTATCACAATTATGGTGAAACGCTGAACACCTGCAAATAATTTTCAACATACTGGTTAATTGAAAAGTTCTGCGGCATACTTCTCGGAACAAGGCAGTTACCTGTTCCCACGCAAAGAGGAGTATAGAGAACCATGGTGGATTTCCAGCTGATGAAGTAAAGGATTATTAAAGGAACGGGATGACCATGGGGATCATCGTTAATTCTCTGAAACAGAATCCGCCCTTTTCACCTGCCAAACACATGCCCACTTCTCCTCTCTGGGGATAATAAAAACCAACCAGCGAACTGACAGAGGGCCTGACCCCACCATCCACATTGACTACAGAAAAAAAAAAAGAACCGTACCCTCCAGCTACTAATTATAATGCTAACTTGCAAAATTTCCCTAAATTTTAAAACAATGGAAAAATGGTGGTGGGATCATACTTAGAAGAATGGCTTCTTGTCTGTCTCCACTAACAAAAATAGGCAACACCAAGTCAGCTACTCCTCAGCATAGTTATGTCCGTCGCAGCCTTCTTGGGTTTCAGGAGGGACATACAAACGTTATCAAAATTATGGTGAAACGCTGAAAACCTGCAAATAATTTTCAGCGAACTGGTTATTTTGAAAACTCTCCAGCATAATTCTTGGAACAAGCCTGGTACCTGTGACCACGCATAGAGGACTATATAGAAACATGGTGGAATCCCAGCTGATGAAGCAAAGGATTCTTAAAGGAATCAGATGACCATGCGGATCCTGTTTAATTCTCTGAAAAAGAATCCGCACTTTTCACCTGCCAAACACATGCCCACTACTCTTCTCTGGGGATAATAAAAACAAACCAGCGATCTGACAGAGGGCCTGAACACCCATCCTGACCGACCCCACAAAACAATAAAGTACCCTCCAGCTACTAATTATAATGCCAATTTGCAAAATTTCCCTGCATTTTTTAACAATGGAGAAAGGATGGTGGAATGATACTTAGAAGAATGGCTTCTTGTCAGTCTCCACTGACAAAAATAGGCAACACCAAGTCAGCTACGCCTCAGCATAGTTATGTCCGTAGCAGCCATATTTGGTTTCAGTAGGCACATACACACGTTATCACAATTATGGTGAAACGCTGAAAACCTGCAAAGGATTGTCAACATACTGGTTAATTGAAAAGCTCTGAGGCATACTTCTTGGAACTAGCCAGTTTCCTGTGCCCACGCATAGACAAGTATATAGGACCATGGTGGATTCCCAGTTCATGAAGCAAAGGATTCTTAAAGGAACGGGATTACCATGCGGATCCTGTTTAATTCTCTGAAACAGATCCGCAGTTTTCACCTGCCATACTAATACCCACTTCTCCTCTCTGGGGATAATAAAAACCAACCGGGGAACTGACAGAGGGCCTGACCAACACATCCACACCGACCCCACAGGAAAAAAAAAAAAAAACACCTTAGCCTCCAGCTACTAATTATAATGCTAACTTGCAAAATTTTCCTGCATTTTTAAACAATGTAAAAATTACGGTGAGATGATACTTACAAGAATGTATTCATGTCAGTCTCCACTAACAAAAATAGGCAAAACCAAGTCAGCTACGCCTCAGCATAGTTATGTCCGTCGCAGCCTTCTTGGGTTTCAGGAGGCACAACAAACGTTATCACAATTATGGTGAAAAGCTGAACACCTGCAAATAATTTTCAACGTACTGGTTAATTGAAAAGCTCTGCGGGATACTTCTTGGAACAAGCCAGTTACCTGTTCCCACGCAAAGAGGAGTATATAGAACCATGGTGGATTTCCAGCTGATGAAGTAAAGGATTATTAAAGAAACTCGATGACCATGGGGATCATCGTTAATTCTCTGAAACAGAATCCGCCCTTTTCACCTGCCAAACACATGCCCACTTCTCCTCTCTGGGGATAATAAAAACTAACCAGCGAACTGACAGTTGGCCTGACCCCCACCATCCACATCGACCACACAAAAAAAAAAAAACCGTACCCTCCAGCTACTAATTATAATGCTAACTTGCAAAATTTCCCTGCATTTTAAAACAATGGAAAAATGGTGGTGGGATGATACTTAGAAGAATGGCTTCTTGTCAGTCTCCACTAACAAAAATAGGCAACACCAAGTCAGCTACTACTCAGCATAGTTATGTCCGTCGCAGCCTTCTTCGGTTTCAGGAGGCACAAACAAAGGTTCTCACAATTATGGTGAAACGCTGAACACCTGCAAATAATTTTCAACGTAGTGGTTAATTGAAAAGCTCTGCGGCATACTTCTTGGAACAAGGCAGTTACCTGTTCCCACGCAAAGAGGAGTATAGAGAACCATGGTGGATTTCCACCTGATGAAGTAAAGGATTATTAAAGGAAGGGCATGACCATGGGGATCATCGTTAATTCTCTGAAAGAGAATCCGACCTTTTCACCTGCCAAACACATGCCCCCTTCTCCTCTCTGGGGATAATAAAAACTAACCAGCGAACTAACAGAGGGCCTGACCCCCCCATCCACATCGACCACACACAAAAAAAAAAAACCTTACCCTGCAGCTACTAATTATAATGCTAACTTGCAAAATTTCCCTGCATTTTAAAACAATGGAAAAATGGTGGTGGGATGATACTTAGAAGAATGGCTTCTTGTCAGTCTCCACTAACAAAAATAGGCAACACCAAGTCAGCTACTCCTCAGCATAGTTAGGTCCGTCGCAGCCTTCTTGGGTTTCAGGAGGCACAAACACACGTTATCACAATTATGGTGAAACGCTGAACACCTGCAAATAATTTTCAACGTACTGGTTAATTGAAAAGCTCTGCGGCATACTTCTTGGAACATGGCAGTTACCTGTTCCCACGCAAACAGGAGTATATAGAACCATGGTGGATATCCAGCTGATGAAGTAAAGGATTATTAAAGGAACGGGATGACCATGGGGATCATCGTTAATTCTCTGAAACAGAATCCGCCCTTTTCACCTGCCAAACACTTGCCCACTTCTCCTCTCTGGGGAAAATAATAACTAACCAGCGAACTGACAGAGGGCCTGAACCCCACCATCCACATGGACCACACACAAAAAAAAAAACCGTACCCTCCAGCTACTAATTATAATGCTAACTTGCAAAATTTCCCTGCATTTTAAAACAATGGAAAAATGGTGGTGGGATGATACTTAGAAGAATGGCTTCTTGTCAGTCTCCACTGACAAAAATAGGCAACACCAAGTCAGCTACGCCTCAGCATAGTTATGTCCGTAGCAGCCATATTTGGTTTCAGTAGGCACATACACACGTTATCACAATTATGGTGAAACGCTGAAAACCTGCAAAGGATTTTCAACATACTGGTTAATTTAAAAGCTCTGAGGCATACTTCTTGATACTAGCCAGTTTCCTGTGCCCACGCATAGACAAGTATATAGAACCATGGTGGATTCCCAGCTCATGAAGCAAAGGATTCTTAAAGGAACGGGATTACCATGCGGATCCTGTTTAATTCTCTGAAACAGATCCGCAGTTTTCACCTGCCATACTTATACCCACTGCTCCTCTCTGGGGATAACAAAAACCAACCGGGGAACTGACAGAGGGCCTGACCAACACATCCACACCGACCCCACAGGAAAAAAAAAAAAAAAAAACACCGTAGCCTCCAGCTACTAATTATAATGCTAACTTGCAAAATTTTCCTGCATTTTTAAACAATGTAAAAATGATGGTGAGATGATACTTACAAGAATGGATTCTTGTCAGTCTCCACTAACAAAAATAGGCAAAACCAAGTCAGCTACTCCTCAGCATAGTTAGGTCCGTCGCAGCCTTCTTGGGTTTCAGGAGGCACAAACACACGTTATCACAATTATGGTGAAACGCTGAACACCTGCAAATAATTTTCAACGTACTGGTTAATTGAAAAGCTCTGCGACATACTTCTTGGAACATGGCAGTTACCTGTTCCCACGCAAACAGGAGTATATAGAACCATGGTGGATATCCAGCTGATGAAGTAAAGGATTATTAAAGGAACGGGATGACCATGGGGATCATCGTTAATTCTCTGAAACAGAATCCGCCCTTTTCACCTGCCAAACACTTGCCCACTTCTCCTCTCTGGGGAAAATAATAACTAACCAGCGAACTGACAGAGGGCCTGAACCCCACCATCCACATGGACCACACACAAAAAAAAAACCGTACCCTCCAGCTACTAATTATAATGCTAACTTGCAAAATTTCCCTGCATTTTAAAACAATGGAAAAATGGTGGTGGGATGATACTTAGAAGAATGGCTTCTTGTCAGTCTCCATAAGAAAAATAGGCAACACCAAGTCAGCTACTCCTCAGCATAGTTATGTCCGTCGCAGCCTTCTTGGGTTTCAGGAGGCACAAACAAAGGTTCTCACAATTATGGTGAAACGCCGAACACCTGCAAATAATTTTCAACGTAGTGATTAATTGAAAAGTTCTGCGGCATACTTCTTGGAACAAGGCAGTTACCTGTTCCCACGCAAAGAGGAGTATAGAGAACCATGGTGGATTTCCAGCTGATGAAGTAAAGGATTATTAAAGGAACGGGATGACCATGGGGATCATCGTTAATTCTCTGAAACAGAATCCGCCCTTTTCACCTGCCAAACACATGCCCACTTCTCCTCTCTGGGGATAATAAAAACTAACCAGCGAACTGACAGAGGGACTGACCCCCCCCCATCCACATCGACCACACACACAAAAAAAACCGTACCCTCCAGCTACTAATTATAATGATAACTTGCAAAATTTCCCTGCATTTTAAAACAATGGAAAAATGGTGGTGGGATGATACTTAGAAGAATGGCTTCTTGTCAGTCTCCACTAACAAAAATAGGCAACACCAAGTTAGCTACTCCTCAGCATAGTTATGTCCGTCGCAGCCTTCTTGGGTTTCAGGAGGCACAAACACACGTTATCACAATTATGGTGAAACGATGACACCTGCAAATAATTTTCAACGTACTGCTTAATTGAAAAGCTCTGCGGCATACTTCTTGGAACAAGCCAGTTACCTGTTCCCACGCAAACAGGAGTATATAGAACCATGGTGGATTTCCAGCTGATGAAGTAAAGGATTATTAAAGGAACGGGATGACCATGGGGATCATCGTTAATTCTCTGAAACAGAATCCGCCCTTTTCACCTGCCAAACACATGCCCACTTCTCCTCTCTGGGGATAATAAAAACTAACCAGCGAACTGACAGAGGGCCTGACCAACACATCCACACCGACCCCACAGGAAAAAAAAAAAACAAAACACCGTAGCCTCCAGCTTCTCATTATAATGCTAAGTTGCAAAACTTTCCTGCATTTTTAAACAATGGAAAAATGGTGGTGGGATGATACTTAGAAGAATGGATTCTTGTCAGTCTCCACTAACAAAAATAGGCAAAACCAAGTCACCTACGCCTCAGCATAGTTATGTCTGTCGCAGCCTTCTTGGGATTCAGGAGGCACAAACAAACGTTATCACAATTATGGTGAAACGCTGAACACCTGCAAATAATTTTCAACGTACTGGTTAATTTGAAAACTCTCCCGAATAATTCTTGGAACAAGCTAGGTACCTGTGTCCACGCATAGAGGAGTATATAGAAACATGGTGGAATCCCTGCCGATGAAGCAAAGGATTCTTAAAGGAATAAGATGACCATGCGGATTCTGTTTAATTCTCTGAAACAGAATCCGCACTTTTCACCTGCCAAACACATGCCCACTACTCTTCTCTGGGGATAATAAAAACAAACCAGCGATCTGACAGAGGGCCTGAACACCCATCCTGACCGACCCCACAAAACAATAAAGTACCCTCCAGCTACTAATTATAATGCCAATTTGCAAAATTTCCCTGCATTTTTAAACAATGGAGAAATGATGGTGGGATGATACTTAGAAGAATGGCTTCTTGTCAGTCTCCACTGACAAAAATAGGCAACACCAAGTCAGCTACGCCTCAGCATAGTTATGTCCATAGCAGCCATATTTGGTTTCAGTAGGCACATACACACGTTATCACAATTATGGTGAAACGCTGAAAACCTGCAAAGGATTGTCAACATACTGGTTAATTGAAAAGCTCTGAGGCATACTTCTTGGAACAAGCCAGTTACCTGTTCCCACGCAAAGAGGAGTATATAGTACCATGGTGGATTCCCAGCTCATGAAGCAAAGGATTCTTAAAGGAACGGGATTACCATGCGGATCCTGTTTAATTCTCTGAAACAGATCCGCAGTTTACACCTGCCATACTAATACACACTTCTCCTCTCTGGGGATAATAAAAACAAACCAGCGAACTGACAGAGGGCCTGAACAACACATCCACACCGACCCCACAGGAAAAAAAAAAAAAAAACACCGTAGCTTCCAGCTACTAATTATAATGCTAACTTGCAAAATTTCCCTGCATTTTTAAACAATGGAAAAATGATGGTGAGATGATACTTACAAGAATGGATTCTAGTCTGACTCCACTAACAAAAATAGGCAAAACCAAGTCAGCTACGCCTCAGCATAGTTATGTCCGTCGCAGCCTTCTTGGGTTTCAGGAGGCACAAACAAACGTTATCACAATTATGGTGAAACGCTGAACACCTGCAAATAATTTTCAACGTAGTGGTTAATTGAAAAGCTCTGCGGCATACTTCTTGGAACAAGGCAGTTACCTGTTCCCACGCAAAGAGGAGTATAAAGAACCATGGTGGATTTCCAGCTGATGAAGTAAAGGATTATTAAAGGAACGGGATGACCATGGGGATCATCGTTAATTCTCTGAAACAGAATCCGCCCTTTTCACCTGCCAAACACATGCCCACTTCTCTTCTCTGGGGATAATAAAAACTAACCAGCGAACTGACAGAGGGCCTGACCCCCCCACATCCACATCGACCACACACAAAAAAAAAACCGTACCCTCCAGCTACTAATTATAATGCTAACTTGCAAAATTTCCCTGCATTTTAAAACAATGGAAAAATGGTAGTGGCATGATACTTAGAAGAATGGCTTCTTGTCAGTCTCCACTAACAAAAATAGGCAACACCAAGTCAGCTACTCCTCAGCATAGTTATGTCCGTCGCAGCCTTCTTGGGTTTCAGGAGGCACAAACAAAGGTTCTCACAATTATGGTGAAACGCTGAACACTTGCAAATAATTTTCAACGTAGTGGTTAATTGAAAAGCTCTGCGGCATACTTCTTGGAACAAGGCAGTTACCTGTTCCCACGCAAAGAGGAGTATAGAGAACCATGGTGGATTTCCAGCTGATGAAGTAAAGGATTATTAAAGGAACGGGATGACCATGGGGATCATCGTTAATTCTCTGAAACAGAATCCGCCCTTTTCACCTGCCAAACACATGCCCACTTCTCCTCTCTGGGGATAATAAAAACTAACCAGCGAACTGACAGAGGGCCTGACCCCCCCCCCATCCACATCGACCAAACACACAAAAATAAACCGTACCCTCCAGCTACTAATTATAATGCTAACTTGCAAAATTTCCCTGCATTTTAAAACAATGGAAAAATGGTGGTCGGATGCTATTTAGAAGAATGGCTTCTTGTCAGTCTCCACTAACAAAAATAGGCAAAACCAAGTCAGCTACTCCTCAGCATAGTTATGTCCGTCGCAGCCTTCTTGGGTTTCAGGAGGCACAAACACACGTTATCACAATTATGGTGAAACGCTGAACACCTGCAAATAATTTTCAACGTACTGGTTAATTTGAAAACTCTCCAGCATAATTCTTGGAACAAGCCAGGTACCTGTGCCCACGCATAGAGGAGTATATAGAAACATGGTGGAATCCCAGCTGATGAAGCAAAGGATTCTTAAAGGAATGAGATGACCATGCGGATCCTGTTTAATTCTCTGAAACAGAATCCGCACTTTTCACCTGCCAAACACATGCCCACTACTCTTCTCTGGGGATAATAAAAACAAACCAGCGATCTGACAGAGGGCCTGAACACCCATCCTGACCGACCCCACAAAACAAAAAAGTACCCTCCAGCTACTAATTATAATGCCAATTTGCAAAATTTCCCTGCATTTTTAAACAATGGAGAAATGATGGTGGGATGATACTTAGAAGAATGGCTTCTTGTCAGTCTCCACTGACAAAAATAGGCAACACCAAGTCAGCTACGCCTCAGCATAGTTATGTCCGTAGCAGCCATATTTGGTTTCAGTAGGCACATACACACGTTATCACAATTATGGTGAAACGCTGAAAACCTGCAAAGGATTGTCAACATCCTGGTTAATTGAAAAGCTCTGAGGCATACTTCTTGGAACTAGCCAGTTTCCTATGCCCACGAATAGACAAGTATATAGAACCATGGTGGATTCCCAGCTCATGAAGCAAAGGATTCTTAAAGGAACGGGATTACCATGCGGATCCTGTTTAATTCTCTGAAACAGATCCGCAGTTTTCACCTGCCATACTAATACCCACTTCTCCTCTCTGGGGATAATAAAAACCAACCGGGGAACTGACAGAGGGCCTGACCAACACATCCACACCGACCCCACAGGAAAAAAAAAAAAAAAAAAACTCCGTAGCTTCCAGCTACTAATTATAATGCTAACTTGCAAAATTTCCCTGCATTTTTAAACAATGGAAAAATGATGGTGAGATGATACTTACAAGAATGGATTCTAGTCTGACTCCACTAACAAAAATAGGCAAAACCAAGTCAGCTACGCCTCAGCATAGTTACGTCCGTCGCAGCCTTCTTGGGTTTCAGGAGGCACAAACAAACGTTATCACAATTATGGTGAAACGCTGAACACCTGCAAATAATTTTCAACGTAGTGGTTAATTGAAAAGCTCTGCGGCATACTTCTTGGAACAAGCCAGTTACCTGTTCCCACGCAAAGAGGAGTATAAAGAACCATGGTGGATTTCCAGCTGATGAAGTAAAGGATTATTAAAGGAACGGGATGACCATGGGGATCATCGTTAATTCTCTGAAACAGAATCCGCCCTTTTCACCTGCCAAACACATGCCCACTTCTCCTCTCTGGGGATAATAAAAACTAACCAGCGAACTGACAGAGGCCCTGACCCCCCCCATCCACATCGACCACACACACAAAAAAAAACCGTAGCCTCCAGCTACTAATTATAATGCTAACTTGCAAACTTTCCCTTCATTTTAAAACAATGGAAAAATGGTGGTGGGATGATACTTAGAAGAATGGCTTCTTGTCTGTCTCCACGAACAAAAATAGGCAACACCAAGTCAGCTACTCCTCAGCATAGTTATGTCCGTCGCAGCCTTCTTGGGTTTCAGGAGGGACATACAAACGTTATCAAAATTATGGTGAAACACTGAACACCTGCAAATAATTTTCAACGTACTGGTTAATTTGAAAACTCTCCGGCATAATTCTTGGAACAAGCCAGGTACCTGTGCCCACGCATAGAGGTGTATATAGAAACATGGTGGAATCCCAGCTGATGAAGCAAAGGATTCTTAAAGGAATGAGATGACCATGCGGATCCTGTTTAATTCTCTGAAACAGAATCCACACTTTTCACCCGCCAAACACATGCCCACTACTCTTCTCTGGGGATAATAAAAACAAACCAGCGATCTGACAGAGGGCCCGAACACCCATCCTGACCGACCCCACAAAACAAAAAAGTACCCTCCAGCTACTAATTATAATGCCACTTTGCAAAATTTCCCTGCATTTTTAAACAATGGAGAAATGATGGTGGGATGATACTTAGAAGAATGGCTTCTTGTCAGTCTCCACTGACAAAAATAGGCAACACCAAGTCAGCTACGCCTCAGCATAGTTATGTCCGTAGCAGCCATATTTGGTTTCAGTAGGCACATACACACGTTATCACAATTATGGTGAAACGCTGAAAACCTGCAAAGGATTGTCAACATACTGGTTAATTGAAAAGCTCTGAGGCATACTTCTTGGAACTAGCCAGTTTCCTGTGCCCACGCATAGACAAGTATATAGAACCATGGTGAATTCCCAGCTCATGAAGCAAAGGATTCTTAAAGGAACGGGATTACCATGCGGATCCTGTTTAATTCTGTGAAACAGATCCGCAGTTTTCACCTGCCATACTAATACCCACTTCTCCTCTCTGGGGATAATAAAAACCAACCGGGGAACTGACAGAGGGCCTGACCAACACATCCACACCGACCCCACAGGAAAAAAAAAAAAACACAGTAGCTTCCAGCTACTAATTATAATGATAACTTGCAAAATTTCCCTGCATTTTAAAACAATGGAAAAATGGTGGTGGGATGATACTTACAAGAATGGATTCTTGTCAGACTCCACTAACAAAAATAGGCAACACCAAGTCAGCTACTCCTCAGCATAGCTATGTCCATCGCAGCCTTCTTGGGTTTCAGGAGGCACAAACAAAGGTTCTCACAATTATGGTGAAACGCTGAACACCTGCAAATAATTTTCAACGTAGTGGTTAATTGAAAAGCTCTGCGGCATACTTCTTGGAACAAGCCAGTTACCTGTTCCCACGCAAAGAGGAGTATATAGAACCATGGTGGATTTCCAGCGGATGAAGTAAAGGATTATTAAAGGAACGGGATGACCATGGGGATCATCGTTAATTCTCTGAAACAGAATCCGCCCTTTTCACCTGCCAAACACATGCCCACTTCTCCTCTCTGGGGATAATAAATACTAACCAGCGAACTGACAGAGGGCCTGACCCCCCCATCCACATCGACCACACACAAAAAAAAAACTGTACCCTCCAGCTACTAATTATAATGCTAACTTGCAAAATTTCCCTGCATTTTAAAACAATGGAAAAATGGTGGTGGGATGATACTTACAAGAATGGATTCTTGTCAGACTCCACTAACAAAAATAGGCAAAACCAAGTCAGCTACGCCTCAGCATAGTTATGTCAGTCGCAGCCTTCTAGGGTTTCAGGAGGCACAAACAAAGGTTCTCACAATTATGGTGAAACGCTGAACACCTGCAAATAATTTTCAACGTACTGGTTAATAGAAAAGCTCTGCGGCATACTTCTTGGAACAAGCCAGTTACCTGTTCCCACGCAAAGAGGAGTATATAGAACCATGGTGGATTTCCAGCTGATGAAGTAAAGGATTATTAAAGGAACGGGATGAACATGGGGATCATCGTTAATTCTCTGAAACAGAATCCGCCCTTTTCACCTGCCAAACGCATGCCCACTTCTCCTCTCTGGGGATAATAAAAACTAACCAGTGAACTGACAGAGGGACTGACCCCCCCCCATCCACATCGACCACACACACAAAAAAAACCGTACCCTCCAGCTACTAATTATAATGATAACTTGCAAAATTTCCCTGCATTTTAAAACAATGGAAAAATGGTGGTGGGATGATACTTAGAAGAATGGCTTCTTGTCAGTCTCCACTAACAAAAATAGGCAACACCAAGTCAGCTACTCCTCAGCATAGTTATGTCCGTCGCAGCCTTCTTGGGTTTCAGGAGGCACAAACACACGTTATCACAATTATGGTGAAACGATGACACCTGCAAATAATTTTCAATGTACTGCTTAATTGAAAAGCTCTGCGGCGTACTTCTTGGAACAAGCCAGTTACCTGTTCCCACGCAAACAGGAGTATATAGAACCATGGTGGATTTCCAGCTGATGAACTAAAGGATTATTAAAGGAACGGGATGACCATGGGGATCATCGTTAATTCTCTGAAACAGAATCCGCCCTTTTCACCTGCCAAACACATGCCAATTCTCCTCTCTGGGGATAATAAAAACTAACCAGTGAACTGACAGAGGGCCTGACCCCCCCATCCACATCGACCACACACACAAAAAAAAAAACCGTACCCTCCAGCTACTAATTATAATGCTAACTTGCAAAATTTCCCTGCATTTTAAAACAATGGGAAAATGGTGGTGGGATGATACTTAGAAGAATGGCTTCTTGTGAGTCTCCACTAACAAAAATAGGCAACACCAAGTCAGCTACTCCTCAGCATAGTTATGTCCGTCGCAGCCTTCTTGGGTTTCAGGAGGCACAAACACACGTTATCACAATTATGGTGAAACGCTGAACACCTGCAAATAATTTTCAACGTAGTGGTTAATTGAAAAGCTCTGCGGCATACTTCTTGGAACAAGCCAGTTACCCGTTCCCACGCAATGAGGAGTATATAGAACCATGGTGGATTTCCAGCTGATGAAGTAAAGGATTATTAAAGGAACAGGATGACCATGGGGATCATCGTTAATTCTCTGAAACAGAATCCGCCCTTTTCACCTGCCAAACACATGCCCACTACTCTTCTCTGGGGATAATAAAAACAAACCAGCGATCTGACAGAGGGCCTGAACACCCATCCTGACCGACCCCACAAAACAAAAAAGTACCCTCCAGCTACTAATTATAATGCCAATTTGCAAAATTTCCCTGCATTTTTAAACAATGGAGAAATGATGGTGGGATGATACTTAGAAGAATGGCTTCTTGTCAGTCTCCACTGACAAAAATAGGCAACACCAAGTCAGCTACGCCTCAGCATAGTTATGTCCGTCGCAGCCTTCTTGGGTTTCAGGAGGCACAAACAAACGTTATCACAATTATGGTGAAACACTGAACACCTGCAAATAATTTTCAACGTAGTGGTTAATTGAAAAGCTCTGCGGCATACTTCTTAGAACAAGCCAGTTACCTGTTCCCACGCAAAGAGGAGTATAGAGAACCATGGTGGATTTCCAGCTGATGAAGTAAAGGATTATTAAAGGAACGGGATGACCATGGGGATCATCGTTAATTCTCTGAAACAGAATCCGCCCTTTTCACCTGCCAAACACATGCCCACTTCTCCTCTCTGGGGATAATAAAAACCAACCAGCGAACTGACAGAGGGCCTGACCACACCATCCACATTGACTACACAAAAAAAAAAAAAAACCGTACCCTCCAGCTACTAATTATAATGCTAACTTGCAAAATTTCCCTGCATTTTAAAACAATGGAAAAATGGTGGTGGGATCATACTTAGAAGAATGGCTTCTTGTCAGTCTCCACTGACAAAAATAGGCAACACCAAGTCAGCTACGCCTCAGCATAGTTATGTCCGTAGCAGCCATATTTGGTTTCAGAAGGCACATACACACGTTATCACAAATATGGTGAAACGCTGAAAACCTGCAAAGGATTTTCAACATCCTGGTTAATTGAAAAGCTATGAGGCATACTTCTTGGAACTAGCCAGTTTCCTGTGCCCACGCATAGACAAGTATATAGGACCATGGTGGATTCCCAGTTCATGAAGCAAAGGATTCTTAAAGGAACGGGATTACCATGCGGATCCTGTTTAATTCTCTGAAACAGATCCGCAGTTTTCACCTGCCATACTAATACCCACTTCTCCTCTCTGGGGATAATAAAAACCAACCGGGGAACTGACAGAGGGCCTGACCAACATATCCACACCGACCCCACAGGAAAAAAAAAAAAAAAACACCTTAGCCTCCAGCTACTAATTATAATGCTAACTTGCAAAATTTTCCTGCATTTTTAAACAATGGAAAAATTATGGTGAGATGATACTTACAAGGATGTATTCATGTCAGTCTCCACTAACAAAAATAGGCAAAACCAAGTCAGGTACGCCTCAGCATAGTTATGTCCGTCGCAGCCTTCTTGGGTTTCAGTAGGCACAACAAACGTTATCACAATTATGGTGAAAAGCTGAACACCTGCAAATAATTTTCAACGTACTGGTTAATTGAAAAGCTCTGCGGGATACTTCTTGGAACAAGCCAGTTACCTGTTCCCACGCAAAGAGGAGTATATAGAACCATGGTGGATTTCCAGCTGATGAAGTAAACGATTATTAAAGAAACGCGATGACCATGGGGATCATCGTTAATTCTCTGAAACAGAATCCGCCCTTTTCACCTGCCAAACACATGCCCACTTCTCCTCTCTGGGGATAATAAAAACTAACCAGCGAACTGACAGTGGCCCTGACCCCCACCATCCACATCGACCACAGAAAAAAAAAAAAACCGTACCCTCCAGCTACTAATTATAATGCTAACTTGCAAAATTTCCCTGCATTTTAAAACAATGGAAAAATGGTGGTGGGATGATACTTAGAAGAATGGCTTCTTGTCAGTCTCCACTAACAAAAATAGGCAACACCAAGTCAGCTACTACTCAGCATATTTATGTCCGTCGCAGCCTTCTTGGGTTTCAGGAGGCACAAACAAAGGTTCTCACAATTATGGTGAAACGCTGAACACCTGCAAATAATTTTCAACGTAGTGGTTAATTGAAAAGCTCTGCGGCATACTTCTTGGAACAAGGCAGTTACCTGTTCCCACGCAAAGAGGAGTATAGAGAACCATGGTGGATTTCCAGCTGATGAAGTAAAGGATTATTAAAGGAAGGGCATGACCATGGGGATCATCGTTAATTCTCTGAAAGAGAATCCGCCCTTTTCACCTGCCAAACACATGCCCACTTCTCCTCTCTGGGGATAATAAAAACTAACCAGCGAACTAACAGAGGGCCTGACCCCCCCATCCACATCGACCACACACACAAAAAAAAACCTTACCCTCCAGCTACTAATTATAATGCTAACTTGCAAAATTTCCCTGCATTTTAAAACAATGGAAAAATGGTGGTGGGATGATACTTAGAAGAATGGCTTCTTGTCAGTCTCCACTGACAAAAATAGGCAACACCAAGTCAGCTACGCCTCAGCATAGTTATGTCCGTAGCAGCCATATTTGGTTTCAGTAGGCACATACACACGTTATCACAATTATGGTGAAACGCTGAAAACCTGCAAAGGACTGTCAACATCCTGGTTAATTGAAAAGCTCTGAGGCATACTTCTTGGAACTAGCCAATTTCCTGTGCCCACGCATAGACAAGTATATAGAACCATGGTGGATTCCCAGCTCATGAAGCAAAGGATTCTTAAAGGAACGGGATTACCATGCGGATCCTGTTTAATTCTCTGAAACAGATCCGCAGTTTTCACCTGCCATACTAATACCCACTTCTCCTCTCTGGGGATAACAAAAACCAACCGGGGAACTGACAGGGGGCCTGACCAACACATCCACACCGACCCCACAGGAAAAAAAAAAAAAAAAAAACACCGTAGCCTCCAGCTACTAATTATAATGCTAACTTGCAAAATTTTCCTGCATTTTTAAACAATGGAAAAATGATGGTGAGATGACACTTACAAGAATGGATTCTTGTCAGTCTCCACTAACAAAAATAGGCAAAACCAAGTCAGCTACTCCTCAGCATAGTTAGGTCCGTCGCAGCCTTCTTGGGTTTCAGGAGGCACAAACACACGTTATCACAATTATGGTGAAACGCTGAACACCTGCAAATAATTTTCAACGTACTGGTTAATTGAAAAACTCTGCGGCATACTTCTTGGAACATGGCAGTTACCTGTTCCCACGCAAAGAGGAGTATATAGAACCATGGTGGATATCCCTCTGATGAAGTAAAGGATTATTAAAGGAACGGGATGACCATGGGGATCATCGTTAATTCTCTGAAACAGAATCCGCCCTTTTCACCTGCCAAACACTTGCCCACTTCTCCTCTCTGGGGAAAATAATAACTAACCAGCGAACTGACAGAGGGCCTGACCCCCACCATCCACATGGACCACACACAAAAAAAAAACCGTACCCTCCAGCTACTAATTATAATGCTAACTTGCAAAATTTCCCTGCATTTTAAAACAATGGAAAAATGGTGGTGGGATGATACTTAGAAGAATGGCTTCTTGTCAGTCTCCACTAACAAAAATAGGCAACACCAAGTCAGCTACTCCTCAGCATAGTTATGTCCGTCGCAGCCTTCTTGGATTTCAGGAGGCACAAACAAAGGTTCTCACAATTATGGTGAAACGCCGAACACCTGCAAATAATTTTCAACGTAGTGATTAATTGAAAAGTTCTGCGGCATACTTCTTGGAACAAGGCAGTTACCTGTTCCCACGCAAAGAGGAGTATAGAGAACCATGGTGGATTTCCAGCTGATGAAGTAAAGGATTATTAAAGGAACGGGATGACCATGGGGATCATCGTTAATTCTCTGAAACAGAATCCGCCCTTTTCACCTGCCAAACACATGCCCACTTCTCCTCTCTGGGGATAATAAAAACTAACCAGCGAACTGACAAAGGGACTGACCCCCCCCATCCACATCGACCACACACACAAAAAAAACCGTACCCTCCAGCTACTAATTATAATGCTAACTTGCAAAATTTCCCTGCATTTTAAAACAATGGAAAAATGGTGGTGGGATGATACTTAGAAGAATGGCTTCTTGTCAGTCTCCACTAACAAAAATAGGCAACACCAAGTTAGCTACTCCTCAGCATAGTTATGTCCGTCGCAGCCTTCTTGGGTTTCAGGAGGCACAAACACACGTTATCACAATTATGGTGAAACGATGACACCTGCAAATAATTTTCAACGTACTGCTTAATTGAAAAGCTCTGCGGCATACTTCTTGGAACAAGGCAGTTACCTGTTCCCACGCAAACAGGAGTATATAGAACCATGGTGGATTTCCAGCTGATGAAGTAAAGGATTATTAAAGGAACGGGATGACCATGGGGATCATCGTTAATTCTCTGAAACAGAATCCGCCCTTTTCACCTGCCAAACACATGTCCACTTCTCCTCTCTGGGGATAATAAAAACTAACCAGCGAACTGACAGAGGGCCTGACCCCCCCCATCCACATCGACCACACACAAAAAAAAAACCGTACCCTCCAGCTACTAATTATAATGCTAACTTGCAAAATTTCCCTGCATTTTAAAACAATGGAAAAATGGTGGTGGGATGATACTTAGAAGAATGGCTTCTTGTCAGTCTCCACTAACAAAAATAGGCAACACAAAGTCAGCTACTCCTCAGCATAGTTATGTCCGTCGCAGCCTTCTTGGGTTTCAGGAGGCACAAACGCACGTTATCACAATTATGGTGAAACGCTGAACACCTGCAAATAATTTTCAACGTAGTGGTTAATTGAAAAGCTCTGCGGCATACTTCTTGGAACAAGCCAGTTACCTGTTCCCACGCAAAGAGGAGTATATAGAACCATGGTGGATTTCCAGCTGATGAAGTAAAGGATTATTAAAGGAACGGGATGACCATGGGGATCATCGTTAATTCTCTGAAACAGAATCCGCCCTTTTCACCTGCCAAACACATGCCCACTTCTCCTCTCTGGGGATAATAAAAACTAACCAGCGAACTGACAGAGGGCCTGACCAACACATCCACACCGACCCCACAGGAAAAAAAAAAAACAAAACACCGTAGCCTCCAGCTTCTAATTATAATGCTAAGTTGCAAAACTTTCCTGCATTTTTAAACAATGGAAAAATGGTGGTGGGATGATACTTAGAAGAATGGATTCTTGTCAGTCTCCACTAACAAAAATAGGCAAAACCAAGTCACCTACGCCTCAGCATAGTTATGTCTGTCGCAGCCTTCTTACGTTTCAGGAGGCACAAACAAACGTTATCACAATTATGGTGAAACGCTGAACACCTGCAAATAATTTTCAACATACTGGTTAATTGAAAAGTTCTGCGGCATACTTCTCGGAACAAGGCAGTTACCTGTTCCCACGCAAAGAGGAGTATAGAGAACCATGGTGGATTTCCAGCTGATGAAGTAAAGGATTATTAAAGGAACGGGATGACCATGGGGATCATCGTTAATTCTCTGAAACAGAATCCGCCCTTTTCACCTGCCAAACACATGCCCACTTCTCCTCTCTGGGGATAATAAAAACTAACCAGCGAACTGACAGAGGGCCTGACCCCCACCATCCACATGGACCACACACAAAAAAAAACCCGTACCCTCCAGCTACTAATTATAATGCTAACTTGCAAAATTTCCCTGCATTTTAAAACAATGGAAAAATGGTGGTGGGATGATACTTAGAAGAATGGCTTCTTGTCAGTCTCCACTAACAAAAATAGGCAACACAAAGTAAGCTACTCCTCAGCATAGTTATGTCCGTCGCAGCCTTCTTGGGTTTCAGGAGGGACATACAAACGTTATCAAAATTATGGTGAAACGCTGAACACCTGCAAATAATTTTCAACGTACTGGTTAATTTGAAAACTCTCCCGAATAATTCTTGGAACAAGCTAGGTACCTGTGTCCACGCATAGAGGAGTATATAGAAACATGGTGGAATCCCTGCCGATGAAGCAAAGGATTCTTAAAGGAATAAGATGACCATGCGGATTCTGTTTAATTCTCTGAAACAGAATCCGCACTTTTCACCTGCCAAACACATGCCCACTACTCTTCTCTGGGGATAATAAAAACAAACCAGCGATCTGACAGAGGGCCTGAACACCCATCCTGACCGACCCCACAAAACAAAAAAGTACCCTCCAGCTACTAATTATAATGCCAATTTGCAAAATTTCCCTGCATTTTTAAACAATGGAGAAATGATGGTGGGATGATACTTAGAAGAATGGCTTCTTGTCAGTCTCCACTGACAAAAATAGGCAACACCAAGTCAGCTACGCCTGAGCTTAGTTATGTCCGTAGCAGCCATATTTGGTTTCAGTAGGCACATACACACGTTATCACAATTATGGTGAAACGCTGAAAACCTGCAAAGGATTGTCAACATACTGGTTAATTGAAAAGCTCTGAGGCATACTTCTTGGAACAAGGCAGTTACCTGTTCCCACGCAAAGAGGAGTATGGAGAACCATGGTGGATTTCCAGCTGATGAAGTAAAGGATTATTAAAGGAACGGGATGACCATGGGGATCATCGTTAATTCTCTCAAACAGAATCCGCCCTTTTCACCTGCCAAACACATGCCCACTTCTCCTCTCTGGGGATAATAAAAACTAACCAGCGAACTGACAGAGGGCCTGACCCCCCCCCCATCCACATCGACCACACACACAAAAAAAAAACCGTACCCTCGAGCTACTAATTATAATGCTAACTTGCAAAATTTCCCTGCATTTTAAAACAATGGAAAAATGGTGGTGGGATGATACTTAGAAGAATGGCTTCTTGTCTGTCTCCACTAACAAAAATAGGCAACACCAAGTCAGCTACTCCTCAGCATAGTTATGTCCGTCGCAGCCTTCTTGGGTTTCAGGAGGGACATACAAACGTTATCAAAATTATGGTGAAACACTGAACACCTGCAAATAATTTTCAACGTACTGTTTAATTTGAAAACTCTCCAGCATACTTCTTGGAACAAGCCAGGTACCTGTGCCCACGCATAGAGGAGTATATAGAAACATGGTGGAATCCCAGCTGATGAAGCAAAGGATTCTTAAAGGAATGAGATGACCATGCGGATCCTGTTTAATTCTCTGAAACAGAATCCGCACTTTTCACCTGCCAAACACATGCCCACTACTCTTCTCTGGGGATAATAAAAACAAACCAGCGATCTGACGGAGGGCCTGAACACCCATCCTGACCGACCCCACAAAACAAAAAAGTACCCTCCAGCTACTAATTATAATGCCAATTTGCAAAATTTCCCTGCATTTTTAAACAGTGGAGAAATGATGGTGGGATGATACTTAGAAGAATGGCTTCTTGTCAGTCTCCACTGACAAAAATAGGCAACACCAAGTCAGCTACGCCTCAGCATAGTTATGTCCATAGCAGCCATATTTGGTTTCAGTAGGCACATACACACGTTATCACAATTATGGTGAAACGCTGAAAACCTGCAAAGGATTGTCAACATACTGGTTAATTGAAAAGCTCTGAGGCATACTTCTTGGAACTAGCCAGTTACCTGTTCCCACGCAAAGAGGAGTATATAGTACCATGGTGGATTCTCAGCTCATGAAGCAAAGGATTCTTAAAGGAACGGGATTACCATGCGGATCCTGTTTAATTCTCTGAAACAGATCCGCAGTTTTCACCTGCCATACTAATACACAATTCTCCTCTCTGGGGATAATAAAAACAAACCAGCGAACTGACAGAGGGCCTGAACAACACATCCACACCGACCCCACAGGAAAAAAAAAAAAAAACACCGTAGCTTCCAGCTACTAATTATAATGCTAACTTGCAAAATTTCCCTGCATTTTTAAACAATGGAAAAATGATGGTGAGATGATACTTACAAGAATGGATTCTAGTCTGACTCCACTAACAAAAATAGGCAAAACCAAGTCAGCTACGCCTCAGCATAGTTATGCCCGTCGCAGCCTTCTTGGGTTTCAGGAGGCACAAACAAACGTTATCACAATTATGGTGAAACGCTGAACACCTGCAAATAATTTTCAACGTAGTGGTTAATTGAAAAGCTCTGCGGCATACTTCTTGGAACAAGGCAGTTACCTGTTCCCACGCAAAGAGGAGTATAAAGAACCATGGTGGATTTCCAGCTGATGAAGTAAAGGATTATTAAAGGAACGGGATGACCATGGGGATCATCGTTAATTCTCTGAAACAGAATCCGCCCTTTTCACCTGCCAAACACATGCCCACTTCTCTTCTCTGGGGATAATAAAAACTAACCAGCGAACTGACAGAGGGCCTGACCCCCCCACATCCACATCGACCACACACAAAAAAAAAAACCGTACCCTCCAGCTACTAATTATAATGCTAACTTGCAAAATTTCCCTGCATTTTAAAACAATGGAAAAATGGTGGTGGCATGATACTTAGAAGAATGGCTTCTTGTCAGTCTCCACTAACAAAAATAGGCAACACCAAGTCAGCTACTCCTCAGCATAGTTATGTCCGTCGCAGCCTTCTTGGGTTTCAGGAGGCACAAACAAAGGTTCTCACAATTATGGTGAAACGCTGAACACTTGCAAATAATTTTCAACGTAGTGGTTAATTGAAAAGCTCTGCGGCATACTTCTTGGAACAAGGCAGTTACCTGTTCCCACGCAAAGAGGAGTATAGAGAACCATGGTGGATTTCCAGCTGATGAAGTAAAGGATTATTAAAGGAACGGGATGACCATGGGGATCATCGTTAATTCTCTGAAACAGAATCCGCCCTTTTCACCTGCCAAACACATGCCCACTTCTCCTCTCTGGGGATAATAAAAACTAACCAGCGAACTGACAGAGGGCCTGACCCCCCCCCCATCCACATCGACCAAACACACAAAAATAAACCGTACCCTCCAGCTACTAATTATAATGCTAACTTGCAAAATTTCCCTGCATTTTAAAACAATGGAAAAATGGTGGTCGGATGCTATTTAGAAGAATGGCTTCTTGTCAGTCTCCACTAACAAAAATAGGCAAAACCAAGTCAGCTACTCCTCAGCATAGTTATGTCCGTCGCAGCCTTCTTGGGTTTCAGGAGGCACAAACACACGTTATCACAATTATGGTGAAACGCTGAACACCTGCAAATAATTTTCAACGTACTGGTTAATTTGAAAACTCTCCAGCATAATTCTTGGAACAAGCCAGGTACCTGTGCCCACGCATAGAGGAGTATATAGAAAAATGGTGGAATCCCAGCTGATGAAGCAAAGGATTCTTAAAGGAATGAGATGACCATGCGGATCCTGTTTAATTCTCTGAAACAGAATCCGCACTTTTCACCTGCCAAACACATGCCCACTACTCTTCTCTGGGGATAATAAAAACAAACCAGCGATCTGACAGAGGGCCTGAACACCCATCCTGACCGACCCCACAAAACAAAAAAGTACCCTCCAGCTACTAATTATAATGCCAATTTGCAAAATTTCCCTGCATTTTTAAACAATGGAGAAATGATGGTGGGATGATACTTAGAAGAATGGCTTCTTGTCAGTCTCCACTGACAAAAATAGGCAACACCAAGTCAGCTACGCCTCAGCATAGTTATGTCCGTAGCAGCCATATTTGGTTTCAGTAGGCACATACACACGTTATCACAATAATGGTGAAACGCTGAAAACCTGCAAAGGATTGTCAACATCCTGGTTAATTGAAAAGCTCTGAGGCATACTTCTTGGAACTAGCCAGTTTCCTATGCCCACGAATAGACAAGTATATAGAACCATGGTGGATTCCCAGCTCATGAAGCAAAGGATTCTTAAAGGAACGGGATTACCATGCGGATCCTGTTTAATTCTCTGAAACAGATCCGCAGTTTTCACCTGCCATACTAATACCCACTTCTCCTCTCTGGGGATAATAAAAACCAACCGGGGAACTGACAGAGGGCCTGACCAACACATCCACACCGACCCCACAGGAAAAAAAAAAAAAAAAACACCGTAGCTTCCAGCTACTAATTATAATGCTAACTTGCAAAATTTCCCTGCATTTTTAAACAATGGAAACATGATGGTGAGATGATACTTACAAGAATGGATTCTAGTCTGACTCCACTAACAAAAATAGGCAAAACCAAGTCAGCTACGCCTCAGCATAGTTACGTCCGTCGCAGCCTTCTTGGGTTTCAGGAGGCACAAACAAACGTTATCACAATTATGGTGAAACGCTGAACACCTGCAAATAATTTTCAACGTAGTGGTTAATTGAAAAGCTCTGCGGCATACTTCTTGGAACAAGGCAGTTACCTGTTCCCACGCAAAGAGGAGTATAAAGAACCATGGTGGATTTCCAGCTGATGAAGTAAAGGATTATTAAAGGAACGGGATGACCATGGGGATCATCGTTAATTCTCTGAAACAGAATCCGCCCTTTTCACCTGCCAAACACATGCCCACTTCTCCTCTCTGGGGATAATAAAAACTAACCAGCGAACTGACAGAGGCCCTGACCCCCCCCATCCACATCGACCACACACAAAAAAAAAAACCGTAGCCTCCAGCTACTAATTATAATGCTAACTTGCAAACTTTCCCTTCATTTTAAAACAATGGAAAAATGGTGGTGGGATGATACTTAGAAGAATGGCTTCTTGTCTGTCTCCACGAACAAAAATAGGCAACACCAAGTCAGCTACTCCTCAGCATAGTTATGTCCGTCGCAGCCTTCTTGGGTTTCAGGAGGGACATACAAACGTTATCAAAATTATGGTGAAACACTGAACACCTGCAAATAATTTTCAACGTACTGGTTAATTTGAAAACTCTCCGGCATAATTCTTGGAACAAGCCAGGTACCTGTGCCCACGCATAGAGGAGTATATAGAAACATGGTGGAATCCCAGCTGATGAAGCAAAGGATTCTTAAAGGAATGAGATGACCATGCGGATCCTGTTTAATTCTCTGAAACAGAATCCACACTTTTCACCTGCCAAACACATGCCCACTACTCTTCTCTGGGGATAATAAAAACAAACCAGCGATCTGACAGAGGGCCCGAACACCCATCCTGACCGACCCCACAAAACAAAAAAGTACCCTCCAGCTACTAATTATAATGCCACTTTGCAAAATCTCCCTGCATTTTTAAACAATGGAGAAATGATGGTGGGATGATACTTAGAAGAATGGCTTCTTGTCAGTCTCCACTGACAAAAATAGGCAACACCAAGTCAGCTACGCCTCAGCATAGTTATGTCCGTAGCAGCCATATTTGGTTTCAGTAGGCACATACACACGTTATCACAATTATGGTGAAACGCTGAAAACCTGCAAAGGATTGTCAACATACTGGTTAATTGAAAAGCTCTGAGGCATACTTCTTGGAACTAGCCAGTTTCCTGTGCCCACGCATAGACAAGTATATAGAACCATGGTGAATTCCCAGCTCATGAAGCAAAGGATTCTTAAAGGAACGGGATTACCATGCGGATCCTGTTTAATTCTCTGAAACAGATCCGCAGTTTTGACCTGCCATACTAATACCCACTTCTCCTCTCTGGGGATAATAAAAACCAACCGGGGAACTGACAGAGGGCCTGACCAACACATCCACACCGACCGCACAGGAAAAAAAAAAAAAACACCGTAGCTTCCAGCTACTAATTATAATGCTAACTTGCAAAATTTCCCTGCATTTTAAAACAATGGAAAAATGGTGGTGTGATGATACTTAGAAGAATGGCTTCTTGTCAGTCTCCACTAACAAAAATAGGCAACACCAAGTCAGCTACTCCTCAGCATAGTTATGTCCGTCGCAGCCTTCTAGGGTTTCAGGAGGCACAAACAAAGGTTCTCACAATTATGGTGAAACGCTGAACACCTGCAAATAATTTTCAACGTAGTGGTTAATTGAAAAGCTCTGCGGCATACTTCCTGGAACAAGCCACTTACCTGTTCCCACGCAAAGAGGAGTATATAGAACCATGGTGGATTTCCAGCTGATGAAGTAAAGGATTATTAAAGGAACGGGATGACCATGGGGATCATCGTTAATTCTGTGAAACAGAATCCGCCCTTTTCACCTGCCAAACACATGCCCACTTCTCCTCTCTTGGGATAATAAAAACTAACCAGCGAACTGACAGAGGGCCTGACCCCCACCATCCACATCGACCACACACAAAAATGAAAACGGTACCCTCCAGCTACTAATTATAATGCTAACTTGCAAAATTTCCCGGCATTTTAAAACAATGGAAAAATGGTGGTGGGATGATACTTAGAAGAATGGCTTCTTGTCAGTCTCCACTAACAAAAATAGGCAACACCAAGTCAGCTACTCCTCAGCATAGTTATGTCCGTCGCAGCCTTCTTGGGTTTCAGGAGGCACAAACAAAGGTTCTCACAATTATGTTGAAACGCTGAACACTTGCAAATAATTTTCAACGTAGTGGTTAATTGAAAAGCTCTGCGGCATACTTCTTGGAACAAGGCAGTTACCTGTTCCCACGCAAAGAGGAGTATAGAGAACCATGGTGGATTTCCAGCTGATGAAGTAAAGGATTATTAAAGGAACGGGATGACCATGGGGATCATCGTTAATTCTCTGAAACAGAATCCGCCCTTTTCACCTGCCAAACACATGCCCACTTCTCCTCTCTGGGGATAATAAAAACTAACCAGCGAACTGACAGAGGGCCTGACCCCCCCCCCATCCACATCGACCAAACACACAAAAATAAACCGTACCCTCCAGCTACTAATTATAATGCTAACTTGCAAAATTTCCCTGCATTTTAAAACAATGGAAAAATGGTGGTCGGATGCTATTTAGAAGAATGGCTTCTTGTCAGTCTCCACTAACAAAAATAGGCAAAACCAAGTCAGCTACTCCTCAGCATAGTTATGTCCGTCGCAGCCTTCTTGGGTTTCAGGAGGCACAAACACACGTTATCACAATTATGGTGAAACGCTGAACACCTGCAAATAATTTTCAACGTACTGGTTAATTTGAAAACTCTCCAGCATAATTCCTGGAACAAGCCAGGTACCTGTGCCCACGCATAGAGGAGTATATAGAAATATGGTGGAATCCCAGCTGATGAAGCAAAGGATTCTTAAAGGAATGAGATGACCATGCGGATCCATTTTAATTCTCTGAAACAGAATCCGCACTTTTCACCTGCCAAACACATGCCCACTACTCTTCTCTGGGGATAATAAAAACAAACCAGCGATCTGACAGAGGGCCTGAACACCCATCCTGACCGACCCCACAAAACAAAAAAGTACCCTCCAGCTACTAATTATAATGCCAATTTGCAAAATTTCCCTGCATTTTTAAACAATGGAGAAATGATGGTGGGATGATACTTAGAAGAATGGCTTCTTGTCAGTCTCCACTGACAAAAATAGGCAACACCAAGTCAGCTACGCCTCAGCATAGTTATGTCCGTAGCAGCCATATTTGGTTTCAGTAGGCACATACACACGTTATCACAATTATGGTGAAACGCTGAAAACCTGCAAAGGATTGTCAACATCCTGGTTAATTGAAAAGCTCTGAGGCATACTTCTTGGAACTAGCCAGTTTCCTATGCCCACGAATAGACAAGTATATAGAACCATGGTGGATTCCCAGCTCATGAAGCAAAGGATTCTTAAAGGAACGGGATTACCATGCGGATCCTGTTTAATTCTCTGAAACAGATCCGCAGTTTTCACCTGCCATACTAATACCCACTTCTCCGCTCTGGGGATAATAAAAACCAACCGGGGAACTGAAAGAGGGCCTGACCAACACATCCACACCGACCCCACAGGAAAAAAAAAAAAAAACACCGTAGCTTCCAGCTACTAATTATAATGCTAACTTGCAAAATTTCCCTGCATTTTTAAACAATGGAAAAATGATGGTGAGATGATACTTACAAGAATGGATTCTAGTCTGACTCCACTAACAAAAATAGGCAAAACCAAGTCAGCTACGCCTCAGCATAGTTATGTCCGTCGCAGCCTTCTTGGGTTTCAGGAGGCACAAACAAACATTATCACAATTATGGTGAAACGCTGAACACCTGCAAATAATTTTCAACGTAGTGGTTAATTGAAAAGCTCTGCGGCATACTTCTTGGAACAAGGCAGTTACCTGTTCCCACGCAAAGAGGAGTATAAAGAACCATGGTGGATTTCCAGCTGATGAAGTAAAGGATTATTAAAGGAACGGGATGACCATGGGGATCATCGTTAATTCTCTGAAACAGAATCCGCCCTTTTCACCTGCCAAACACATGCCCACTTCTCCTCTCTGGGGATAATAAAAACTAACCAGCGAACTGACAGAGGCCCTGACCCCCCCCCATCCACATCGACCACACACAAAAAAAAAAACCGTAGCCTCCAGCTACTAATTATAATGCTAACTTGCAAACTTTCCCTTCATTTTAAAACAATGGAAAAATGGTGGTGGGATGATACTTAGAAGAATGGCTTCTTGTCTGTCTCCACGAACAAAAATAGGCAACACCAAGTCAGCTACTCCTCAGCATAGTTATGTCCGTCGCAGCCTTCTTGGGTTTCAGGAGGGACATACAAACGTTATCAAAATTATGGTGAAACACTGAACACCTGCAAATAATTTTCAACGTACTGGTTAATTTGAAAACTCTCCGGCATAATTCTTGGAACAAGCCAGGTACCTGTGCCCACGCATAGAGGAGTATATAGAAACATGGTGGAATCCCAGCTGATGAAGCAAAGGATTCTTAAAGGAATGAGATGACCATGCGGATCCTGTTTAATTCTCTGAAACAGAATCCACACTTTTCACCTGCCAAACACATGCCCACTACTCTTCTCTGGGGATAATAAAAACAAACCAGCGATCTGACAGAGGGCCCGAACACCCATCCTGACCGACCCCACAAAACAAAAAAGTACCCTCCAGCTACTAATTATAATGCCACTTTGCAAAATCTCCCTGCATTTTTAAACAATGGAGAAATGATGGTGGGATGATACTTAGAAGAATGGCTTCTTGTCAGTCTCCACTGACAAAAATAGGCAACACCAAGTCAGCTACGCCTCAGCATAGTTATGTCCGTAGCAGCCATATTTGGTTTCAGTAGGCACATACACACGTTATCACAATTATGGTGAAACGCTGAAAACCTGCAAAGGATTGTCAACATACTGGTTAATTGAAAAGCTCTGAGGCATACTTCTTGGAACTAGCCAGTTTCCTGTGCCCACGCATAGACAAGTATATAGAACCATGGTGAATTCCCAGCTCATGAAGCAAAGGATTCTTAAAGGAACGGGATTACCATGCGGATCCTGTTTAATTCTCTGAAACAGATCCGCAGTTTTGACCTGCCATACTAATACCCACTTCTCCTCTCTGGGGATAATAAAAACCAACCGGGGAACTGACAGAGGGCCTGACCAACACATCCACACCGACCCCACAGGAAAAAAAAAAAAAAAACACCGTAGCTTCCAGCTACTAATTATAATGCTAACTTGCAAAATTTCCCTGCATTTTAAAACAATGGAAAAATGGTGGTGGGATGATACTTAGAAGAATGGCTTCTTGTCAGTCTCCACTAACAAAAATAGGCAACACCAAGTCAGCTACTCCTCAGCATAGTTATGTCCGTCGCAGCCTTCTTGGGTTTCAGGAGGCACAAACAAAGGTTCTCACAATTATGGTGAAACGCTGAACACCTGCAAATAATTTTCAACGTAGTGGTTAATTGAAAAGCTCTGCGGCATACTTCTTGGAACAAGCCAGTTACCTGTTCCCACGCAAACAGGAGTATATAGAACCATGGTGGATTTCCAGCTGATGAAGTAAAGGATTATTAAAGGAACGGGATGACCATGGGGATCATCGTTAATTCTGTGAAACAGAATCCGCCCTTTTCACCTGCCAAACACATGCCCACTTCTCCTCTCTTGGGATAATAAAAACTAACCAGCGAACTGACAGAGGGCCTGACCCCCACCATCCACATCGACCACACACAAAAATGAAAACGTTACCCTCCAGCTACTAATTATAATGCTAACTTGCAAAATTTCCCGGCATTTTAAAACAATGGAAAAATGGTGGTGGGATGATACTTAGAAGAATGGCTTCTTGTCAGTCTCCACTAACAAAAATAGGCAACACCAAGTCACCTACTCCTCAGCATAGTTATGTCCGTCGCAGCCTTCTTGGGTTTCAGGAGGCACAAACAAAGGTTCTCACAATTATGGTGAAACGCTGAACACCTGCAAATAATTTTCAACGTAGTGGTTAATTGAAAAGCTCTGCGGCATACTTCTTGGAACAAGGCAGTTACCTGTTCCCACGCAAACAGGAGTATAGAGAACCATGGTGGATTTCCAGCTGATGAAGTAAAGGATTATTAAAGGAAAGGGATGACCATGGGGATCATCGTTAATTCTCTGAAACAGAATCCGCCCTTTTCACCTGCCAAACACATGCCCACTTCTCTTCTCTGGGGATAATAAAAACTAACCAGCGAACTGACAGAGGGCCTGACCCCCCCCATCCACATCGACCAAACACACAAAAATAAACCGTAGCCTCCAGCTACTAATTATAATGCTAACTTGCAAAATTTCCCTGCATTTTAAAACAATGGAAAAATGGTGGTCGGATGCTATTTAGAAGAATGGCTTCTTGTCAGTCTCCACTAACAAAAATAGGCAAAACCAAGTCAGCTACTCCTCAGCATAGTTATGTCCGTCGCAGCCTTCTTGGGTTTCAGGAGGCACAAACACACGTTATCACAATTATGGTGAAACGCTGAACACCTGCAAATAATTTTCAACGTACTGGTTAATTTGAAAACTCTCCAGCATAATTCTTGGAACAAGCCAGGTACCTGTGCCCACGCATAGAGGAGTATATAGAAACATGGTGGAATCCCAGCTGATGAAGCAAAGGATTCTTAAAGGAATGAGATGACCATGCGGATCCTGTTTAATTCTCTGAAACAGAATCCGCACTTTTCACCTGCCAAACACATGCCCACTACTCTTCTCTGGGGATAATAAAAACAAACCAGCGATCTGACAGAGGGCCTGAACACCCATCCTGACCGACCCCACAAAACAAAAAAGTACCCTCCAGCTACTAATTATAATGCCAATTTGCAAAATTTCCCTGCATTTTTAAACAATGGAGAAATGATGGTGGGATGATACTTAGAAGAATGGCTTCTTGTCAGTCTCCACTGACAAAAATAGGCAACACCAAGTCAGCTACGCCTCAGCATAGTTATGTCCGTAGCAGCCATATTTGGTTTCAGTAGGCACATACACACGTTATCACAATTATGGTGAAACGCTGAAAACCTGCAAAGGATTGTCAACATCCTGGTTAATTGAAAAGCTCTGAGGCATACTTCTTGGAACTAGCCAGTTTCCTATGCCCACGAATAGACAAGTATATAGAACCATGGTGGATTCCCAGCTCATGAAGCAAAGGATTCTTAAAGGAACGGGATTACCATGCGGATCCTGTTTAATTCTCTGAAACAGATCCGCAGTTTTCACCTGCCATACTAATACCCACTTCTCCTCTCTGGGGATAATAAAAACCAACCGGGGAACTGACAGAGGGCCTGACCAACACATCCACACCGACCCCACAGAAAAAAAAAAAAAAAAACACCGTAGCCTCCAGCTACTAATTATAATGCTAACTTGCAAAATTTCCCTGCATTTTTAAACAATGGAAAAATCATTGTGAGATGATACTTAAAACAATGGATTCTTGTCAGTCTCCACTAACAAAAATAGGCAATACCAAGTCAGCTACGCCTAAGCATAGTTATGTCCGTCGCAGCCTTCTTGGGTTTCTGGAGGCACAAACAAAGGTTCTCACAATTATGGTAAAACGCTGAACACCTGCAAATAATTTTCAACGTAGTGGTAAATTGAAAAGCTCTGCGACATACTTCTTGGAACAAGGCAGTTACCTGTTCCCACGCAAAGAGGAGTATATAGAACCATGGTGGATTTCCAGCTGATGAAGTAAAGGATTATTAAAGGAACGGGATGACCATGGGGATCATCGTTAATTCTCTGAAACAGAATCCGCCCTTTTCACCTGCCAAACACATGCCCACTTCTCCTCTCTTGGGATAATAAAAACTAACCAGCGAACTGACAGAGGGCCTGACCCCCCCCCATCCACATCGACCACACACACAAAAAAAAACCATACCCTCCAGCTACTAATTATAATGCTAACTTGCAAAATTTCCCTGCATTTTAAAACAATGGAAAAATGGTGGTGGGATCATACTTAGAAGAATGGCTTCTTGTCTGTCTCCACTAACAAAAATAGGCAACACCAAGACAGCTACTCCTCAGCATAGTTATGTCCGTCGCAGCCTTCTTGGGTTTCAGGAGGGACATACAAACGTTATCAAAATTATGGTGAAACGCTGAAAACCTGCAAATAATTTTCAACGTACTGGTTAATTTGAAAACTCTCCAGCATACTTCTTGGAACAAGCCAGGTACCTGTGCCCACACATAGAGGAGTATATAGAAACATGGTGGAATCCCAGCTGATGAAGCAAAGGATTCTTAAAGGAATGAGATGACCATGCGGATCCTGTTTAATTCTCTGAAACAGAATCCGCACTTTTCACCTGCCAAACACATGCCCACTACTCTTCTCTGGGTATAATAAAAACAAACCAGCGATCTCACAGAGGGCCTGAACACCCATCCTGACCGACCTCACAAAACAAAAAAGTACCCTCCAGCTACTAATTATAATGCCAATTTGCAAAATTTCCCTGCATTTTTAAACAATGGAGAAATGATGGTGGGATGATACTTAGAAGAATGGGTTCTTGTCAGTCTCCACTGACAAAAATAGGCAACACCAAGTCAGCTACGCCTCAGCATAGTTATGTCCGTAGCAGCCATATTTGGTTTCAGTAGGCTCATACACACGTTATCACAATTATGGTGAAACGCTGAAAACCTGCAAAGGATTGTCAACATACTGGTTAATTGAAAAGCTCTGAGGCATACTTCTTGGAACTAGCCAGTTTCCTGTGCCCACGCATAGAGAAGTATATAGAACCATGGTGGATTCCCAGCTCATGAAGCAAAGGATTTTTAAAGGAACGGGATTACCATGCGGATCCTGTTTAATTCTCTGAAACAGATCCGCAGTTTTCACCTGCCATACTAATACCCACTTCTCCTCTCTGGGGATAATAAAAACCAACCGGGGAACTGACAGAGGGCCTGACCAACACATCCACACCAACTCCACAGGAAAAAAAAAAAAAAAAACACCGTAGCCTCCAGCTACTAATTTTAATGCTAACTTGCAAAATTTTCCTGCATTTTTAAACAATGGAAAAATGATTGTGAGATGATACTTAAAACAATGGATTCTTGTCAGTCTCCACTAACAAAAATAGGCAATACCAAGTCAGCTACGCCTAAGCATAGTTATGTCCGTCGCAGCCTTCTTGGGTTTCCGGAGGCACAAACACACGTTATCACAATTATGGTGAAACGCTGAACACCTGCAAATAATTTTCAACGTAGTGGTTAATTGAAAAGCTCTGCGGCATACTTCTTGGAACAAGGCAGTTACCTGTTCCCACGCAAACAGGAGTATATAGAACCATGGTGGATTTCCATCTGATGAAGTAAAGGATTATTAAAGGAACGGGATGACCATGGGGATCATCATTAATTCTGTGAAACAGAATCCACCCTTTTCACCTGCCAAACACATGCCCACTTCTCCTCTCTGGGGATAATAAAAACTAACCAGCGAACTGACAGAGGGCCTGACCACCCCATCCACATCGACCACACACACAAAAAAACAACCGTACCCTCCAGCTACTAATTATGCTAACTTGCAAAATTTCCCTGCATTTTAAAACAATGGAAAAATGGTTGTGGGATGATACTTAGAAGAATGGCTTCTTGTCAGTCTCCACTAACAAAAATAGGCAACACCAAGTCAGCTACTCCTCAGCATAGCTATGTCCATCGCAGCGTTCTTGGGTTTCAGGAGGCACAAACAATGGTTCTCACAATTATGGTAAAACGCTGAACACCTGCAAATACTTTTCAACGTAGTGGTTAACTGAAAAGCTCTGCGACATACTTCTTGGAACAAGGCAGTTACCTGTTCCCACGCAAAGAGGAGTATATAGAACCATGGTGGATTTCCAGCTGATGAAGTAAAGGATTATTAAAGGAACGGGATGACCATGGGGATCATCGTTAATTCTCTGAAACAGAATCCGCCCTTTTCACCTGCCAAACACATGCCCACTTCTCCTCTCTTGGGATAATAAAAACTAACCAGCGAACTGACAGAGGGCCTGACCCCCCCCCATCCACATCGACCACACACAAAAAAAAAAAACCGTACCCTCCAGCTACTAATTATAATGCTAACTTGCAAAATTTCCCTGCAGTTTAAAACAATGGAAAAATGGTGGTGGGATCATACTTAGAAGAATGGCTTCTTGTCTGTCTCCACTAACAAAAATAGGCAACACCAAGTCAGCTACGCCTCAGCATAGTTATGTCCGTCGCAGCCTTCTTGGGTTTCAGGAGGGACATACAAACGTTATCAAAATTATGGTGAAACGCTGAAAACCTGCAAATAATTTTCAACGTACTGGTTAATTTGAAAACTCTCCAGCATACTTCTTGGAACAAGCCAGGTACCTGTGCCCACGCATAGAGGAGTATATAGAAACATGGTGGAATCCCAGCTGATGAAGCAAAGGATTCTTAAAGGAATGAGATGACCATGCGGATCCTGTTTAATTCTCTGAAACAGAATCCGCACTTTTCACCTGCCAAACACATGCCCACTTCTCCTCTCTGGGCATAATAAAAACTAACCAGCGAACTGACAGAGGGCCTGACCCCCAGCATCCACATCGACCACACTCAAAAAAAAAAACCGTACCCTCCAGCTACTAATTATAATGCTAACTTGCAAAATTTCCCTGCATTTTAAAACAATGGAAAAATGGTGGTGGGATGATACTTAGAAGAATGGCTTCTTGTCAGTTTCCACTAACAAAAATAGGCAACACCAAGTCAGCTACTCCTCAGCATAGTTATGTCCGTCGCTGCCTTCTCGGGTTTCAGGAGACACAAACAAAGGTTCTCACAATTATGGTGAAACGCTGAACATCTGCAAATATTTTTCAACGTAGTGGTTAATTGAAAAGCTCTGCGGCATACTTCTTGGAACAAGGCAGTTACCTGTTCCCACGCAAAGAGGAGTATAGAGAACCATGGTGGATTTCCAGCTGATGAAGTGAAGGATTATTTTTTTTTTTTTTTTTTTTTTTTTGAGACAGAGTCTCACTCTGTTGCCCGGGCTAGAGTGAGTGCCGTGGCTTCAGCCTAGCTCACAGCAACCTCAAACTCCTGGGCTCAAGCGATCCTCCTGCCTCAGCCTCCCGAGTAGCTGGGACTACAGGCATGCGCCACCATGCCTGGCTAATTTTTTGTATATATATATTTTAGTTGTCCATATAATTTCTTTCTATTTTTTAGTAGAGACGGGGTCTCGCTCTTGCTCAGGCTGGTCTCGAACTCCTGACCTCGAGCGATCCACCCGCCTCGGCCTCCCAGAGTGCTAGGATTACAGGCGTGAGCCACCGCGCCCGGCCGAAGTAAAGGATTATTAAAGGAACGGGATGACCATGGGGATCATCGTTAATTCTCTGAAACAGAATCCGCCCTTTTCACCTGCCAAACACATGCCCACTTCTCCTCTCTGGGGATAATATAAACTAACCAGCGAACTGACAGAGGGTCTGACCCCCACCATCCACATCGACCACACACACAAAAAAAAAACCGTACCCTCCAGCTACTAAGTATAATGCTAACTTGCAAAATTTCCCTGCATTTTAAAACAATGGAAAAATGGTGGTGGGATGATACTTAGAAGAATGGCTTCTTGTCAGTCTCCACTAACAAAAATAGGCAACACCAAGTCAGCTACTCCTCAGCATAGTTATGTCCGTTGCAGCCTTCCTCTGCATTTTAAAACAATAGAAAAATGGTGGTGGGATGATACTAGAAGAATGGCTTCTTGTCAGTCTCCACTAACAAAAATAGGCAACACCAAGTCAGCTACTCCTCAGCATAGATATGTCCGTCGCAGCCTTCTTGGGTTTCAGGAGGCACAAACAAAGGTTCTCACAATTATGGTGAAACGCTGAACACCTGCAAATAATTTTCAACGTAGTGGTTAATTGAAAAGCTCTGCGGCATACTTCTTGGAACAAGGCAGTTACCTGTTCCCACGCAAAGAGGAGTATAGAGAACCATGGTGGATATCCAGCTGATGAAGTAAAGGATTATTAAAGGAAAGGGATGACCATGGGGATCATCGTTAATTCTCTGAAACAGAATCCGCCCTTTTCACCTGCCAAACACATGCCCACTTCTCCTCTCTTGGGATAATAAAAACTAACCAGCGAACTGACAGAGGGCCTGACCCCCCCCATCCACATCGACCACACCCACAAAAAAAAACCGTACCCTCCAGCTACTAATTATAATGCTAACTTGCAAAATTTCCCTGCATTTTAAAACAATGGAAAAATGGTGGTGGGATGATACTTAGAAGAATGGCTTCCTGTCAGTCTCCACTAACAAAAATAGGCAACACCAAGTCAGCTACTCCTCAGCATAGTTATGTCCGTCGCAGCCTTCTTGGGTTTCAGGAGGCACAAACAAAGTTTCTCACAATTATGGTAAAACGCTGAACACCTGCAAATAATTTTCAACGTAGTGGTTAATTGAAAAGCTCTGCGGCATACTTCTTGGAACAAAGCAGTTACCTGTTCCCACGCAAAGAGGAGTATAGAGAACCATGGTGGATTTCCAGCTGATGAAGTAAAGGATTATTAAAGGAACGGGATGACCATGGGGATCATCGTTAATTCTCTGAAACAGAATCCGCCCTTTTCACCTGCCAAACACATGCCCACTTCTCCTCTCTGGGGATAATAAAAACTAACCAGCGAACTGACAGAGGGCCTGACCCCCCCCCATCCACATCGACCACACACACAAAATAAACCGTACCCTCCAGCTACTAATTATAATGCTAACTTGCAAAATTTCCCTGCATTTTAAAACAATGGAAAAATGGTGGTGGGATGAGACTTAGAAGAATTGCTTCTTGTCAGTCTCCACTAACAAAAATAGGCAACACCAAGTCAGCTACTCCTCAGCATAGTTATGTCCGTCGCAGCCTTCTTGGGTTTCAGGAGGCACAAACAAAGGTTCTCACAATTATGGTGAAACGCTGAACACCTGCAAATAATTTTCAACGTAGTGGTTAATTGAAAAGCTCTGCGGCATACTTCTTGGAACAAGCCAGTTACCTGTTCCCACGCAAAGAGGAGTATAGAGAACCATGGTGGATTTCCAGCTGATGAAGTAAAGGATTATTAAAGGAAAGGGATGACCATGGGGATCATAGTTAATTCTCTGAAACAGAATCCGCCCTTTTCACCTGCCAAAAACATGCCCACTTCTCCTCTCTGGGGATAATAAAAACTAACCAGCGAACTGACAGAGGGCCTGACCACCCCCATCCACATCCACCACACACACAAAAAAAACGTACCCTCCAGCTACTAATTATAATGCTAACTTGCAAAATTTCCCTGCATTTTAAAACAATGGAAAAATGGTGGTGGGATGAGACTTAGAAGAATGGCTTCTTGTCAGTCTCCACTAACAAAAATAGGCAACACCAAGTCAGCTACTCCTCAGCATAGTTATGTCCCTCGCTGCCTCCTTGGGTTTCAGGAGGCACAAACAAAGGTTCTCACAATTATGGTGAAACGCTGAACATCTGCAAATAATTTTCAACGTAGTGGTTAATTGAAAAGCTCTGCGGCATACTTCTTGGAACAAGCCAGTTACCTGTTCCCACGCAAAGAGGAGTATATAGAACCATGGTGGATTTCCAGCTGATGAAGTAAAGGATTATTAAAGGAACGGGATGACCATGGGGATGATCGTTAATTCTCTGAAACAGAATCCGCCCTTTTCACCTGCCAAACACATGCCCACTTCTCCTCTCTGGGGACAATAAAAACTAACCAGCCAACTGACAGAGGGCCTGACCCCCCCCATCCAAATCGACCACACACTCAAAAAAAAAACTGTACCCTCCAGCTACTAATTATAATGCTAACTTGCAAAATTTCCCTGCATTTTAAAACAATGGAAAAATGGTGGTGGGATGATACTTAGAAGAATGGCTTCTTGTCAGTCTCCACTAACAAAAATAGGCAACACCAAGTCAGCTACGCCTCAGCATAGTTATGCCCGTGGCAGCCATGTTGGGTTTAAGGAGGCATATACAAACTTTATCATAATTATGTTGAAACGTGCTGAAAACCCGGCAAATAATTCTCAACGTACTGTTTAATTCAAAAGCTCTGTGGCATACTTCTTGGAAGAAGCCTGTTACCTGGGCCCACGCATAGAGGGGTCTAGAGAACCATGGTGGATTCCAAGGTGATGAATCTAAGGATTCTTAAAGGAACAGGCTGAAAAGTGCAGATCCTGACTGAAACAGGATTCGGACTTTTTGCCTGCAACACACATGCCCACTTCTCCTCTCTAGGGATAACAAAAACAACCCATCGGATTGACAGATAGCCTGCCCCCGCCCCCCACCACCCCACACAAAATCGTGCCCTCCAGCGACTGATCCTTATGCTATCTGGCAATACGTCCTCTGCCTTTTAAAATAATGGAGATAGAATGGTGGAATTATACCTAAAAGACTGGCTTATTGCCAGACTCCCATACCAAGTATTGGCAACAGCAAGTCACCTAGGCCTCAGCACACGTTTGTCCCTGGCAGCCATCTTGGGTTTAAGGAGGCACAGATGAACCTTATCACAATTATGGTGAAAGGTGCTGCAAAAGCGGTCAAGTAATTCTCATGGTAGTGGTTACTTGAAAAGCTCTGCGGCATAATTCTTTGAACTAGCCAGTTAACTGGGCCCACGCATAGAGCAGTCTAGAGGCCCATGGTGGATTCCCAGCTGATGAAGCAAGGGATTCTTAATGGAACGGGGTGAAAAGTGCGGTTTCTGTTTCAGTCTAAGACAGAAACGGGGTCCGAACTTTTTACCTGCCACACACATGCCCACTTCTCCGGTCTGGGGAAAATAAAAACCATCCAGCGAACTGACAGAGGGCCTGCGCCCCCCACCCACACCGACCCCACAAATAAAAATGTCCCCTCCAGCTACTAATTATTATGCTAACTTGCAAAGGTTTCCGTGCATTTTAAAATAATGGGGAAAGTATGGTGGAATGATACTTAAAAGAATGGCCTCCTTCCAGCCTCCAGTAACAAGTGTCGTGAAATCCAAGTGACCTAGGCCTCAGCATAGTTTTCTCCGTGGCAGCCATCTTGTGTTTAAGGAGGCACAGACGATCCTTATCACAATTATGGTGATATGTGCTGCAGAAACTGGCAAATAATTCTACACGTAGTGTTTATCTCAAAAGCTGTGCAGCATACATCTTGGTACAGGCCAGTTCATGGGCCCATGCATGGAGGGTTCTAAGGAACCATGGTGGATTCCCAGCTGATGAATCAAAGGATTTTTAATGGAACCGGCTGAAAAGTGCGGATACTGTTTCAGTCTAACTGAAACAGGATCCGCACATTTCACCTGCCACAAATATATCCACTTCCCTGTCTGGGCATAATAAACACAAACAACCAGACTGACAGAGGGACTGTCCCCCAAACCACCCCGATCCCACCCAAAAACGTCCCCTCCGTTGACTCATCCTTATGCTAACTGCCGAAAGTTGCTCACCTTTTAATATAAGGGAGAAAGGATGGGGCAATGATAATTAAAAGACTGGATTCTTGTCAGACTCCCGTACCAAGTATTGGCAACACCAAGCGAGAGAACCCTCAGTATAGGTTTGTCCATGGAAGCCATCTAGGGTTTAAGGAAGCACAAATGAACCTTATCAAAATTATGGTAAAAGTGCTGGAAAAGCTGGCAAATAATTTCCATGGTAGTGGTTATTTCAAATGCTCTGTGGCATACTTCTTTGAACTAGCCTGTTAAGTGGGTCCACACATAGTGGGGTGTAGAGAACTATGGTGGATTCCCAGCTGATGAAGCAAAGGATTCTTAAAGGAACAGGATGAAAAGTGCCGATCCTGTATCAGTCTAAGACTGAAACAGGATCCACACTTTTCACTTGCCACACACATGTCCACTTCTCCTCTCCGGGGATAATAAAAACAAACCACTGGACTGACAGAGGGCCTGGCTCTGCCTCTCCCACCCCACACAAAAACGTTTCCTCCAGCGACTCATCCTTAAGCTAAATGGCAATAGGTGCTCTGCCTTTTAAAATAGTTGTGAAAGGAAGGTGGAATGATACTTAAAGGAATGGCTTCTTGCCACGGACCAGTACCAATTATCGGCAACTCCAAGGGAGATTGGCCTAACCGTAGTTGTTTCTGTGGAAGCCAGCTTGGGTTTCAGGATGCACTGCCTAACCTTTTCACAATCATTGTGAAAGTTGCTGCAAAAACTGGCAAATAATACTCAATGTAGTGGTTATTTCCAAAGCTCTGCGGCATACATCTTGGAACTAGCCAGTTACCTGGACCCACACATAGAGGGGTCTCGACAGCCATGGTGGATTCCCAGCTGATGAATCAAAGGATTCGTAAAGGAACTGGCTGAAAAGTGCGGATCCTGTTTCAGTCTAAGACTGAAACAGGATCCGTACTTTTCACCTGCCACACACATGCCCACCTCTCCTCTTTGGGCATAATAAAGACAAACCACCAGACAGACAGAGAGCCTTCCCCTCAACGCACCACCCGACCCCACTCAAAAACGTCCCCTCCAGCAACTCATTCTTATGATAACTGGAAAAAGGTGTTCTGCCTTTTAAAATGATGGAGAAAGGATGGTGGAATGACTCTTAATAACATGGCTTCTTGCCAGGCTCCAGTACCAACTATCGGCAACACCAAGTGAACTAGGCCTCAGCATACTTTTGTCCGCCCCAGCCATCTTGGGTTGAAGGAGGCACGGACGAACCTTATCACAATTATGGTGAAAGGTGGTGCAAAAACTAGCAAATAATTCTCAACGTAGTGGTTATTTCAAAAGCTCTGTGGCATACTTCTTGGAACTTGCCAGTTACCTGGGCCCACGCATAGAGGTCTTTAAAGAACCATGGTGTATTCCCAGCTGATGAATCAAACGATTCTTTTTTGTTTGTTTGTTTGTTTGTTAGCTCATTATGGGGGTACAAAAGATCAGGCTATATACATTCCCCATGCCTCCCCTTTCCCCCGATTCTGAGCTTCAATTTTGTCCATTCCCTAGTCAGTGCACATCACATTCATCATGTAGGTGTGCACCCCTCCTCTCCCCCACCCCATCCCCCCCAGTTAGAACTTGAAGGGTGTCCATTCCCCAGGCAGTGCACATCACATTCATCAAGTAGGTATACACCCATCCCTTCCACCCGGCCCCAACCTCTGTCCGATACCCAATTGGTGTTGTTCCCAAATGTGCACTCAGGGAAACCAATTTGCTGGTGAGTACATGTGGTGCTTATTTTTCCATTCTTGGGATACTTCACTTAATAGAATGGGATCCAGCTCTCTCCAGGAGAACCAAAGAGATGCCATATCGCCATTATTTCTAATAGCTGAGTAATATTCCATGGTATACATATACCACATTTTGCTAATCCATTCATGAATTGATGGGCATTTGGGTTGTTTCCACATCTTTGTGATTGTGAATTGTGCTGCTATAATCATTCAGGTGCAGGTGTCTTTTTTATAGAATGACTTTTGTTCTTCTGGGTAGATGTCCAATAATGGAATTGCTGGATCGAATGGTAGGTCTACTTGAATCTGTTTAAGGTATCTCCACATTGCTTTCCACAGGGGCTGCACTAGTTTACAGTCCCACCAGCAGTTTATGAATGTACCTATCTCGCCACACCCACACCAACATGTATAGTTTTGGGACTTTTTGATAAAGGCCATTCCTACTGGAGTTAAGTGATATCTCATTGTGGTTTTGATTTGCATTTCCCTGATGATTAGAGATGTTGAACACTTTTTCATATGTTTGTTAGCCATTTTTATATCTTCTTTTGAAAAATTTCTATTTATGTCCTTTGCCCACTTTTTGATAGGGTTGTTTGATTTTTTCTTACTGATTTTTCTGAGTTCTAAATAGATTCTTGTTATCAGTCCTTTATCTGATGTGTAGTATGCGAAAATTTTTTCCCATTCTGTAGGTTGTCCATTTACTCTCGTGACTGTTTCTTTGGCTGTGCAGAAGCTTTTTAATTTGATCAGGTCCCATTTATTTATTTTTGTTGTTGCTGTGATTGCTTTAGGGGTCTTCTTCATAAATTCTTTGCCTAGGCCAATGTCTGTAAGAGTCTTTCCTACATTTTCTTCTAGAATTCTAATAGTTTCTGACCTTAGGTTTAAGTCTGTTAACCACTGTGATTTGATTTTTGTGTGTCCTGTTTTAGTCTTCTACATGTGGATATCCAGTTTTCCCAGCACCATTTATTAAATAAGGAATCTTTTCCCCAGAGTATGTTTTTGTCTGCTTTGTCAAAGATTAGATGGCTATATGAGGATGGTTTTATATTGGGATTTTCTGTTCTGTTCCACTGGTCTGTGTCCCTGCACTTGTGCCAGTACCAGGCTGTTTTAAGAACCACAGCCTTGTAGTATAGTTTGAAGTCTGGCAAATTAATACTTCCCATTTTGTTTTTGTTGTTTAAGATTGCTTTTGCTAAACGGGGTCTTCCCTGGTTCCATACAAAGCGTAAAATTATTTTTTCTATGTCTGTGAAAAAAGATGTTGGTAATTTAATAAGGATTGCATTGAATCTGTAGATAACTTTGGGCAGTATAGACATTTTAACAATGTTGATTCTACCGATCCATGAGCATGGTATGGTTTTCCACCTATTTACATGTTCTGCAATTTCCTTCCTCAGTGTTTCATAGTTCTCCCTATAGAGGTCCTTTACCTCCTTAGTTAAATAAATTCCTAGGTATTTTATTTTCTTTGTTGCTATTTTGAAGGGTATTGAGTCCTTAATTTGGTTTTCCATTTGACTGTTATTGGCATATATGAATTCCTCTGATTTGTGTGTATTGATTTTCTATCCTGAGACTTTACTGAATTCATTGATCAATTCCAGGAGTCTCTTGGTTGAAACCTTGGGGTTTTATAGATATAACATCATATCATCAGCAAAGAGTGAGAGTTTGATCTCTTCTGTCCCTATTTCAACTCCCTTGATTCTGCTCTCTTGCCTGATAGCTCTTGCAAGGACTTCCAATACTATGTAGAAAAGTAATGGGGACAGTGGTAAGCCTTGTCTGGTTCCAGTTTGAAGTGGGAATGCTTTCAGTTTTTCCCCATTCAGTATGATGTTGGCTGAGGGTTTGTCGTATATGGCTTGTATCATTTTTATATAGGCCCCATCTATGCCTATTTTGTTAAGTGTTCTTATCATAAAAGGGTGTTGAATTTTGTCAAATGCTTTCTCTGCATCTATTGAGAGGATCATCTGATCTTTATTTTTGCTTCTATTTATGTGATGAATTACATTCCCATATGTCAAACCATCCCTGCATCTCTGGGATGAAGCCCACTTGGTCGTGATGGATTATTTTTTTGATAAGCACTTGGATTCGATTTGTTAGAATTTTATTGAGAATTTTTGCATCTATATTCATAAGAGAAATTGGTCTATAGTTCTCTGTTTTAGTTGCATCCTTTCCTGGATTTGGTATCAGGATTATGTTGGCTTGGTAAAAAGTGTTGGGGAGAATCCCATCCTTCTCTATATTGGAGAATAGTTTATGTACGATGGGCACCAGTTCTTCTTTGTAGGTATGGTAGAATTCAGGTGTGAACCCATCTGGTCCAGGGCTTTTCTTTTTGGGAAGGTTTTTTATTGCTGTTTCAATTTCAGATCTAGATATCGGTCTATTCAGGAATTCTGTGTCTTCCTGGTTGAGCCTGGGAAGGCTGTGTGTTTATAAGAATTTGTCCATTTCCTCCAGGTTTTCTAATTTGTGTGCATAAAGATTTTTGTAGAATTCATAGATGATATCATGTATCTCTGTGGCATCAGTCGTGATTACTCCTTTCGTGTTCCTGATCGAGGTTATAAGAGATTTTTCTTTTCTGCTCTTGGTTAGTTTAGCCAGAGGTGTGTCAATTTTGTTTATTTTTTCAAAGAACCAACTTTTGGTTTTATTAATCTCCGTTATGGTTTGGTTTAATCTCCCTTATGGTCCTTTTCATTTAGTTCTGATTTAATCTTAATAATTTCCTTCTGCTGGGTTTGGGTTTGGTCTCTTCTTTCTTCTCCAGCTCTTTGAGTCTATTCATTAGATTGTCTATTTGTAAGTTTTCTGTCTTTTTGGTATAGGCATTTATGGAAATAAATTTTCCTCTCAGGACTGCTTTAGCTGTGTCCCACAGATTTTGATAAGTTGTATCTCCTTTGTCATTTAATTCAGAGAATCTTTTGATTTCTGACTTGATTTCTTCATTTATAAAATGATTGTTCAGGAGAAGGTTATTTAGCTTCCATGACTTTGAGTAGAAATGAGGATTTCTGTTAGGGTTCATTGTTACTTTTATTCCACTGTGATCTGAGAAGCTGCATGGTATTATTTCTATATTTTTAAATTTTTTAAGACATGCTTTATGTCCTAAGATATGGTCAATCTTGGAGAAAGTCCCATGAGCTGATGAGAAGAACTTATATTCAGTGGTATTTGGGTAGAATGTCCTGTAGATGTCAGTCAGGCCCATTTGTTCTAGCATTCTATATACGTCCAATATTTCTTTGTTTATTTTTTGTTTGGAGGATCTGTCTTGAACTGTCAGTGGCGTGTTAAAATCTCTGGCTACTAAAGTGTTGTTATCTATCATTTGGTTCAGATCAAGTAGGGTTTGCTTTATGAATCTGGGTGCACCTAGATCGGGTGCATATATGTTAAGTATAGTTATGTCTTCTTGTTGAATTGTACCCTTCACCAGTATATAGTAACCATCTTTGTCTTTCTTTACTTTTGTTGATTTAAAAACTACGTTATCGGAGATTAGAACTGCCACGCCAGCTTTCTTTTGGGTTCCATTTGCTTGGAATATTGATTTCCACCCTTTTATTTTCAGTCTAAATGCATCCTTGCAGGTTAGATGAGTTTCCTGAAGACAGCAGATACTTGGCTTATATCTTTTTTATCCATCGGGCCAGTCCATGTCTCTTGAGTGGGGAATTCAATCCATTCACATTTAATGAGAGAACTGATAAGCGAGACAGATTGCTGTTCCTCATGTTGGGTTGAATTTCATTGATCTGTTTTCTCTCTTGAGCCATTATGATAACTGTGTTTTCATATTTATCTCTTGATTAGTGTTACATTCGAAGGTCCTTCTTGTGCTGGACCACGTGTAACTCTGTTTTGAATACTTCTTGGAAAGCTGCTCTTGTCTTGGTGAATTCTCTGAGTTTTTGTTTATCTGAGAATGTCTTAATTTCACCTTCATATATAAAACTGAGCTTATCTGGGTACAGGATTCTAGGCTGGGCATTATTCTGTTTCAGAAGAGTGAGAATGGGGCTCCAATCTCTTCTTGCTTGTAAGGTTTCAGTTGAGAAATCTGGCGTGTTTCGGATGGGCTTTCCTTTGTATGTTACTTGTTTTTTTCTCCTTACAGATTGAAGAAGGGCCTCGTTAGTGGATATTTTGGTCAGTCTGATAACTACATGACGTGGTGTCTTCCTATTTGGTATGAATCTCTCAGAGGTTCTTTGAGCTTCTTGAACCTGTGTATCTAGAGATTTGGCAAGGCCTGGGAAATTTTCCTCAATTATATCTTCAGATACTTTATTCAACCCTTGCTTATTGTCTTCTTCACCCTCAGGAATGCCGATAACTCTCACGTTAGGCTTCTTTACATAATCCCACATTTCTTGTAGACTATGATTATTTCTCATGTTTCTTTGTTTTAACTCTGTGACTGCCTTATTTAATTGGAAAGTGTTATCTTCGATCTCTGAGATTCTTTCTTCTGTTTGATCTACCCTGCTCTTGAGACTTTCCACTGTGTTTTGTAGCTCCTTGAATAAATTTTTCATTTCCAGGAGTTCAGTTTGATTTTTCTTCAGTATTTCAATTTCTTTGGTGAATTTTTCTTCCAAGTCCTGGATCTTTTTTGTGGTTTCTTTGTGTTGATTATCCATTTTTTCTTGCATAATGTTCAGCGTATTTATGATCCATGTTTGAAATTCTTCCTGTGACATGTTGCTATTTGGAATCTGCTTTGTGTTAATTGGTGGAGAACTAGTAATCCTCTTTGAGGGCATGGTTTCAGCTTGATTCTTTATACTCCTAGAGTTCCTTCGCTGAGCCCTTCCCATCTGAATGAATCCTTAAGATCCCTTCTTTCAGCTTTAGTCTGGATAGGGGCACACTGTGAGTGCCAGGTAAGCTGCCTCCTCTGTCACTAGGGGGAGCCCTTCACATATTGTTCAGGATTTTGCTAGCTCCGCTGGGGGGGCTGCCCCTCTTCCTCTCCCGAGGTGGCTTCTGTCTCTCTCTGCAAGAAAGACAGTGGATAGGGAGAGTGGAGCGGTGCCCTCATTCGCCCAGTGCCCCAGCCACTGCAGTTCCCGCGGGAGATGGTCTGCCCCACCCCAATGTCTGCAAGGTCCACGCTCCACTCTCTCGTGACTGGGGAACCACTCAGTGTTCACACAAAGGTGGAGCTCCTAGTCAGGGTCCGTGGACTAGGGAAGGGAGCCGCCCAGGGAGCCGCCCGGTACCCAATCGCTCCTCAGCGTTTAGGCTGTGGACCCCTACAATGGCGGCCGCCCGTCTGCAGATCACTGTCACTGGGGTTGAATGCTCAGGGACCGGCAGAGGCCAGAGGAGCCGGGGAGCGGGAGAATCCAGCCGCCCACCTATACGAGGCAGTTTGGCGTCTGCTAGAGCCGGGACCAAAGCAGCCCCACCGCCCACGTATAGGAG
>NC_091012.1:3182500-3327500 GCF_041146395.1 Eulemur rufifrons | reverse complement strand
TTAGGGGTTCTGGTTAGGGTTAGGTGTTAGGTTAGTGTCAGGGTTAGGCCTAGTCGTGAGGGTAAGGTTTAGGGTTAGCTTTAAGAGCTAGGGTTAGGTTTAATGCTTAGGATTAGGGTTAGGGTTTGGGGTTAAAGTAAGTGTTAGGGGTTAGGTTTAAGGATCCAAGGTTAGGGTTATTTTTAGCTGTAGTGTGAGGGTTAGGGATAAGGGATCCCATTAGCATTAAGGGTCTTCCTTACTGTAGGGTTAAGGGTTAGGCTTAGAGTAAAGGTTAAGGTTAGGGTCAGGGTTAAGATTTAGGGTGAGGGTTAACGGTTTGGGTAAAGGTTAAGCGTTAGGGTTAGGGATTAGTGATTAGGGTTTTTGGTTAGTGCTAGGGTTAGCAGTTAGGAGTTAGTGTTTTATGAAGGGGTATGGTTAGAATTAGGATTGGGGTTAGAGTTAGGGTGAGGTATAGGGGTTACGTTTAGGGGTTCCGGTTAGGGTTAGGTGTTAGGATAGTGTCACGGTTAGGTCTAGTCATCAGGGTAAGGTTTAGGGTTAGCTTTAAGAGCTAGGGTTAGGTTTAATGGTTAGGATTAGGATTAGGGTTAAGGGTTAGGGTAAGGCTTAGGGGTTAGGGTGAAGGGTTAGGGTCAAGGGTTAGGGTTTTTGTTAGGCATAGCGTTGGGGTTAGAAGTAAGGGTTACTGTCAGTGTTAGGGTTGTAGGTAGGGTTACGGTTAGGGTTAGCGGTTTAGAATTAGGGTTAGGGATTAGGTGTCACAGTGATGACTAGGAGATAGGGTTAGAATTATAGGATGGGGTTGTTCTCAGGAAATGGGTTATGCATTAACGTTAGGATAAGAGGTTAAAGTTAGGCGCACAGTGAGGTTTACGTGTTAAGGGGAGAAATAGGAACAGGGTTGGGTGTTATGTTCAGGGTAAGGGTTATCTGTTAAAGGTATTGTTTATGCTTAGCGCACGGGCCCTGTCTGCATTAGGCGGGCTGGAGGAGTTTAGGGGGCTGGGATTGTACCCGGGAACCCACTCTATCATACTCTGGGTATGGGCCCGTGGGTTTCATGCAGGACACAGTGGTAGAGCCTCCTTTCACGCATGGCATGGGAGGATTGCAGGCTTTCTAAACTCTAAGAAAGCAAGAAGTCTGAGAATTAGATATAGGGTTAGGATTCTGGTTAGGGTTAAGGATGAAGTTTAGTGTTAGGGTGAGGGCTTAGGGTTAGGGAATATGGTTAGGGTTAAACGTTACTCTTAGGTTTAACGGTTACACTTTGGTTTAGGGTTGAGGTTTACTGTTAGGGTTAAGATGAGGGGTTAGGGTTTGGTACAGGGTTAGGGTTAAGTGTTAGGTTTAGGGTTGAAGATTAGGATTAGGGTTAGGATTAAAGGTTAGCGTGAGAGTTAACGCTTAGGGTTAAGGTTAAGTGTTAGGGTTTAGGGTTAGGGTTAAGGTTAGTTTTAGGGTTAGAGTTATGTGCTATGGTTTGTGTTAGAGGTTAGGGTTAGGTTTACTGATCAAGGTTAGGGTTAGGTTTAGGGTTTAGCATTAGGGTTAGGGTTAGGGTTAGTGTTAAGGGATAGGATTAGGGTTAAGTGTTGGGCTTAGGGTTAGGGTTTAGTGTTAAGGTTCGCATTAAGGTTTAGGGTTAGGGTCAGGGTTAAATGCTTGGGTGCGGGTAACGGTTAGGGTCAGGGTTTAGGTTCACGGATAGGGTTAGTGTTAAGGGTTACGGGTAGGTTTAGGGTTCAGGGTTAGTGTTAGCATTAGGGCTTAAGGTTAGGATTAGGCGATAGGTTAGATTTAGGGTTAGATCTAGGCGTTAGGGTAAGGGCTAGCGTTAGGGTTAAGAGATAGGGTTAGGTTTAATGCTTAGGATTACGGTTAGGGTTTGGGGTTAAAGTGTTAGGGGTTAGGTTTAAGGATCCAAGGTTAGGGTTATTTTTAGCTGTAGTGTTAGGGTTAGGGATAAGGGATCCCATTAGCATTAAGGGTCTTCCTTACTGTAGGGTTAAGGGTTAGGCTTAGAGTAAAGGTTAAGGTTAGGGTGAGGGTTAAGATTTAGGGTGAGGGTTAACGGTTTGGGTAAAGGTTAAGCGTTAGGGTTAGGGATTAGTGATTAGGGTTTTTGGTTAGTGCCAGGGTTAGCGGTTAGGAGTTAGTGTTTTATGAAGGGGTATGGTTAGAATTAGGATTGGGGTTAGAGTTAGGGTGAGGTATAGGGGTTAGGTTTAGGGGTTCTGGTTAGGGTTAGGTGTTAGGTTAGTGTCAGGGTTAGGTCTAGTCGTGAGGGTAAGGTTTAGGGTTAGCTTTAAGAGCTAGGGTAGGTTTAATGTTTAGGATTAGGATTAGGGTTAAGGGTTAGGGTAAGGCTTAGGGGTTAGGGTGAAGGGTTAGGGTCAAGGGTTAGGGTTTTTGTTAGGCATAGCGTTGGGGTTAGAAGTAAGGGTTACTGTCAGTGTTAGGGTTGTAGGTAGGGTTACGGTTAGGGTTAGCGGTTTAGAATTAGGGTTAGGGATTAGGTGTCACAGTGATGACTAGGAGATAGGGTTAGAATTATGGGATAGGGGTTGTTCTCAGGAAATGGGTTATGCATTAACGTTAGGATAAGAGGTTAAAGTTAGGCGCATGGTGAGGGTTACGTGTTAAGGGGAGAAATAGGAACAGGGTTGGGTGTTATGTTCAGGGTTAGGGTTATCTGTTAAAGGTATTGTTTATGCTTAGCGCACGGGCCCTGTCTGCATTAGGCGGGCGGGGGGAGTTTAGGGGGCTGGGATTGTACCCGTGAACCCACTCTATCATACTCTGGGTATGGGCCCGTTGGTTTCATGCAGGACACAGTGTAGAGCCTCCTTTCACGTATGGCATGGGAGGATTGCAGGCTTTCTAAACTCTAAGAAAGCAAGAAGTCTGAGAATTAGATTTAGGGTTAGGATTCTGGTTAGGGTTAAGGATGAAGTTTAGTGTTAGGGTGAGGGCTTAGGGTTAGGGAATAGGGTTAGGGTTAAAGGTTACTCTTAGGTTTAACGGTTACACTTTGGTTTAGGGTTGAGGTTTACGGTTAGGGTTAAGATGAGGGTTTAGGGTTTGGTACAGGGTTAGGGTTAAGTGTTAGGTTTAGGGTTGAAGATTAGGATTAGGGTTAGGATTAAAGGTTAGCGTGAGAGTTAACGCTTAGGGTTAAGGTTAAGAGTTAGGGTTTAGGTTTAGGGTTAGGGTTAGGGTTAGTTTTAGGGTTAGAGTTATGTGCTATGGTTTGTGTTAGAGGTTAGGTTTAGGTTTACTGGTCACGGTTAGGGTTACGTTTAGGGGGTAGCATTAGGGTTAGGGTTAGGGTTAAGGGATAGGATTAGGGTTAAGTGTTGGCCTTAGGGTTAGGGTTTAGTGTTAGGTTTATCATTAAGGATTAGGGTTAGAATCAGGGTTAAATGCTTGGGTGCGGGTAATGGTTAGGGTCAGGGTTAAGGTTCACAGATAGGGTTAGTGTTAAGGGTTACGGGTAGGTTTAGGGTTCAGGGTTAGTGTTAGCATTAGGGCTTAAGGTTAGGATTAAGCGGTAGGTTAGATTTAGGGTTAGATCTAGGCGTTAGGGTAAGGGCTAGCGTTAGGGTTAAGAGATAGGGTTAGGTTTAATGCTTAGGATTAGGGTTAGGGTTTGGGGTTAAAGTAAGTGTTAGGGGTTAGGTTTAAGGATCCAAGGTTAGGGTTATTTTTAGCTGTAGTGTTAGGGTTAGGGATAAGTGATCCCATTAGCGTTAAGGGTCTTCCTTACTGTAGGGTTAAGGGTTAGGCTTAGAGTTAAAGGTTAAGGTTAGGGTCAGTGTTAAGATTTAGGGTGAGGGTTAGCGGTTAGGGTAAAGGTTAAGCGTTAGGGTTAGGGATTAGTGATTAGGGTTTTTGGTTAGTGTTAGGGTTAGTGGTTAGGAGTTAGTGTTTTATGAAGTGGTATGGTTAGAATTAGGATTGGGGTTAGAGTTAGGGTGAGGTATAGGGGTTAGGTTTAGGGGTTAGTTTTAGGGTAAAAGGATAGGATTAGGGTTACGGGTTGGGCTTAGGTTTAGGGAAAAGTTTACTGCTAGGGTTAGGGATAGGGTTCAGGGTTAGCTTTAGGGGTTCTGGTTAGGGTTAGGTGTTAAGTTAGTGTCAGGGTTAGGTCTAATCGTGAGGGTAAGGTTTAGGGTTAGCTTTAAGAGCTAGGGTTAGGTTTAATGGTTAGGATTAGGATTAGGGTCAAGGGTTAGGATAGGGGTTATGGTGAAGGGTTAGGGTTTTTGTTAAGCACAGCGTTGAGGTTAAAAGTAAAGGTTACTGTCAGTGTTAGGGTTGTAGGTAGGGTTAGGGTTAGGGTTAGGGTTAAGGGATAGGATTAGGGTTAAGGGTTATGGTAAGGCTTAGGGGTTAGGGTGAAGGGTTAGGGTTTTTGTTAGGTATAGCGTTGGGTTAAAAGTAAGGGTTACTGTCAGTGTTAGGCTTGTAGGTAGGGTTACGGTTAGGGTTAGCGGTTTAGAATTAGGGTTAGGGATTAGGTGTCACAGTGATGACTAGGAGATAGGGTTAGAATTATGGGATAGAGGTTGTTCTCAGGAAATGGGTTATGCATTAACGTTAGGATAAGAGGTTAAAGTTAGGCGCACGGTGAGGTTTACGTGTTAAGGGGAGAAATAGGAACAGGGTTGGGTGTTATGTTCAGGGTTGGGGTTATCTGATAAAGGTATTGTTCATGCTTAGCGCACGGGCCCTGTCTGCATTAGGCGGGCGGGGGGAGTTTAGGGGGCGGGGATTGTACCCGGGAACCCACTCTATTATACTCTGGGTATGGGCCCGTGGGTTTCATGCAGGACACAGTGGTAGAGCCTCCTTTCACGCATGGCATGGGAGGATTGCAGGCTTTCTAAACTCTAAGAAAGCAAGAAGTCTGAGAATTAGATTTAGGGTTAGGATTCTGGTTAGGGTTAAGGATGAAGTTTAGTGTTAGGGTGAGGGCTTAGGGTTAGGGATTAGGGTTAGGGTTAAAGGTTACTCTTAGGTTTAACGGTTACACTTTGGTTTAGGGTCGAGGTTTACCGTTAGGGTTAAGATGAGGGGTTAGGGTTTGGTACAGGGTTAGGGTTAAGTGTTAGGTTTAGGGTTGAAGATTAGGAATAGGGTTAGGATTAAAGGTTAGCGTGAGAGTAAACGCTTAGTGTTAATGTTAAGAGTTAGGGATTAGGGTTAGGGTTAGGGTTAGGGTTAGTTTTAGGGTTAGACTTATGTGCTATGGCTTGTGTTACAGATTACGGTTAGCTTTACCTGTCACGGTTAGGGTTTCGTTTAGGGGGTAGCATTAGGGTTCGGGTTAGGGTTAAGGGATAGGATTAGAGATAAGTGTTGGGATTATGGTTAGGTTTTAGTGTTAGGGTTAGCATTAAGGATTAGGGTTAGGGTCAGGGTTAAATGCTTGGGTGCGGGTAATGGTTAGGGTCAGGGTTTAGGTTCACGGATAGGGTTAGTGTTAATGGTTAAGGGTAGGTTTAGGGTTCAGGGTTAGTGTTAGCATTAGGGCTTAAGGTTAGGATTAGGCGGTAGGTTAGATTTAGGGTTAGATCTAGGCGTTAGGGTAAGAGCTAGCGTTAGGGTTAAGAGATAGGGTTAGGTTTAATGCTTAGGATTAGGGTTAGGGTTTGGGGTTAAAGTAATTGTTAGGGGTTAGATTTAAGGATCCAAGGTTAGGGTTATTTTTAGCTGTAGTGTTAGGGTTAGGGATAAGGGATCCCATTAGCATTAAGGGTCTTCCTTACTGTAGGGTTAAGGGTTAGGCTTAGAGTTAAAGATTAAGGTTAGGGTCAGTGTTAAGATTTAGGGTGAGGGTTAACGGTTAGGGTAAAGATTAAGTGTTAGGGTTAGGGATTAGTGATTAGGGTTTTTGGTTAGTGTTAGGGTTAGCGGTTAGGAGTTAGTGTTTTATGAAGGGGTATGGTTAGAATTAGGATTGGGGTTAGAGTTAGGGTGAGGTATAGGGGTTAGGTTTAGGGGTTAGTTTTAGGGTAAAAGGATAGGATTAGGGTTACGGGTTGGGCTTAGGTTTAGGGTTAAAGTTTCCTGCTGGAGTTAGGGATAGGGTTCAGGGTTAGCTTTAGGGGTTCTGGTTAGGGTTAGGTGTTAGTTTAGTGTCAGGGTTAGGTCTAGTCGTGAGGGTAAGGTTTAGGGTTAGCTTTAAGAGCTAGGGTTAGGTTTAATGGTTAGGATTAGGATTAGGGTTAAGGGTTAGGGTAAGGCTTAGGGGTTAGGGTCAAGGGTTAGGGTTTTTGTTAGGCATAGCGTTGGGGTTAGAAGTAAGGGTTACTGTCAGTGTTAGGGTTGTAGGTAGGGTTACGGTTAGGGTTAGCGGTTTAGAATTAGTGTTAAGGATTAGGTGTCACAGTGATGACTAGGAGATAGGGTTAGAATTATGGGATAGGGGTTGTTCTCAGAAATGGGTTATGCATTAACGTTAGGATAAGAGGTTAAAGTTAGGCGCACGGTGAGGTTTACGTGTTAAGGGGAGAAATAGGAACAGGGTTGGGTGTTATGTTCAGGGTTAGGGTTATCTGTTAAAGGTATTGTTTATGCTTAGCGCACGGGCCCTGTCTGCATTAGGCGGGCGGGGGGAGTTTAGGGGGCTGGGATTGTACCCGGGAACCCACTCTATCATACTCTGGGTATGGGCCCGTGGGTTTCATGCAGGACACAGTGGTAGAGCCTCCTTTCACGCATGGCATGGGAGGATTGCAGGCTTTCTAAACTCTAAGAAAGCAAGAAGGCTGAGAATTAAATTTAGGGTTAGGATTCTGGTTAGGGTTAAGGATGAAGTTTAGTGTTAGGGTGAGGGCTTAGGGTTAGGGATTAGGGTTAGGGTTGAAGGTTACTCTTAGGTTTAACGGTTACACTTTGGTTTAGGGTTGAGGTTTACGGTTAGGGTTAAGATGAGGGGTTAGGGTTTGGTACAGGGTTAGGGTTAAGTGTTAGGTTTAGGGTTGAAGATTAGGATTAGGGTTAGGATTAAAGGTTAGCATGAGAGTTAACGCTTCAGGTTAAGGTTAAGAGTTAGGGTTTAGGGTTAGGGTTAGGGTTAGGTTTAGTTTTAGGGTTAGAGTTATGTGCTATGGTTTGTGTTACAGGTTAGGTTTAGGTTTACTGGTCACTTTTAGGGTTACGTTTAGGGGGTAGCATTAGGGTTCGGGTTAGGGTTAAGGGATAGGATTAGAGATAAGTGTTGGGATTATGGTTAGGTTTTAGTGTTAGGGTTAGCATTAAGGATTAGGGTTAGGGTCAGGGTTAAATGCTTGGGTGCGGGTAATGGTTAGGGTCAGGGTTTAGGTTCACGGATAGGGTTAGTGTTAATGGTTAAGGGTAGGTTTAGGGTTCAGGGTTAGTGTTAGCATTAGGGCTTAAGGTTAGGATTAGGCGGTAGGTTAGATTTAGGGTTAGATCTAGGCGTTAGGGTAAGAGCTAGCGTTAGGGTTAAGAGATAGGGTTAGGTTTAATGCTTAGGATTAGGGTTAGGGTTTGGGGTTAAAGTAATTGTTAGGGGTTAGATTTAAGGATCCAAGGTTAGGGTTATTTTTAGCTGTAGTGTTAGGGTTAGGGATAAGGGATCCCATTAGCATTAAGGGTCTTCCTTACTGTAGGGTTAAGGGTTAGGCTTAGAGTTAAAGATTAAGGTTAGGGTCAGTGTTAAGATTTAGGGTGAGGGTTAACGGTTAGGGTAAAGATTAAGTGTTAGGGTTAGGGATTAGTGATTAGGGTTTTTGGTTAGTGTTAGGGTTAGCGGTTAGGAGTTAGTGTTTTATGAAGGGGTATGGTTAGAATTAGGATTGGGGTTAGAGTTAGGGTGAGGTATAGGGGTTAGGTTTAGGGGTTAGTTTTAGGGTAAAAGGATAGGATTAGGGTTACGGGTTGGGCTTAGGTTTAGGGTTAAAGTTTCCTGCTGGAGTTAGGGATAGGGTTCAGGGTTAGCTTTAGGGGTTCTGGTTAGGGTTAGGTGTTAGTTTAGTGTCAGGGTTAGGTCTAGTCGTGAGGGTAAGGTTTAGGGTTAGCTTTAAGAGCTAGGGTTAGGTTTAATGGTTAGGATTAGGATTAGGGTTAAGGGTTAGGGTAAGGCTTAGGGGTTAGGGTCAAGGGTTAGGGTTTTTGTTAGGCATAGCGTTGGGGTTAGAAGTAAGGGTTACTGTCAGTGTTAGGGTTGTAGGTAGGGTTACGGTTAGGGTTAGCGGTTTAGAATTAGGGTTAAGGATTAGGTGTCACAGTGATGACTAGGAGATAGGGTTAGAATTATGGGATAGGGGTTGTTCTCAGAAATGGGTTATGCATTAACGTTAGGATAAGAGGTTAAAGTTAGGCGCACGGTGAGGTTTACGTGTTAAGGGGAGAAATAGGAACAGGGTTGGGTGTTATGTTCAGGGTTAGGGTTATCTGTTAAAGGTATTGTTTATGCTTAGCGCACGGGCCCTGTCTGCATTAGGCGGGCGGGGGGAGTTTAGGGGGCTGGGATTGTACCCGGGAACCCACTCTATCATACTCTGGGTATGGGCCCGTGGGTTTCATGCAGGACACAGTGGTAGAGCCTCCTTTCATGCATGGCATGGGAGGATTGCAGGCTTTCTAAACTCTAAGAAAGCAAGAAGGCTGAGAATTAGATTTAGGGTTAGGATTATGGTTAGGGTTAAGGATGAAGTTTAGTGTTAGGGTGAGGGCTTAGGGTTAGGGATTAGGGTTAGGGTTAAAGGTTACTCTTAGGTTTAACGGCTACACTTTGGTTTAGGGTTGAGGTTTACTGTTAGGGTTAAGATGAGGGGTTAGGGTTTGGTACAGGGTTAGGGTTAAGTGTTAGGTTTAGGGTTGAAGATTAGGATTAGGGTTAGCATTAAAGGTTAGCGTGAGAATTAACGCTTAGGGTTAAGGTTAAGAGTTAGGGTTTAGGGTTAGGTTTAGGGTTAGGGTTAGTTTTAGGATTAGAGTTATGTGCTATGGTTTGTGTTAGAGGTTAGGGTTAGGTTTACTGGTCACGGTTAGGGTTAGGTTTAGGGGTTAGCATTAGGGTTAGAGTTAAGGTTAAGGGATAGGATTAGGGATAAGTGTTGGGCTTAGGGTTAGGGTTTAGTGTTAGGGTTAGCATTAAGGATTAGGGTTAGGGTCAGGGTTAAATGCCTGGGTGCGCGTAATGGTTAGGGTCAGGGTTAAAGTTCACGGACAGGGTTATTGTTAAGGGTTACGGGTAGCTTTAGGGTTCAGGGCTAGTGTTAGCATTAGTGCTTAAGGATAGGATTAAGCGGTAGGTTAGATTTAGGGTTAGATCTAGGCGTTAGGGTGAGGGCTAGCGTTAGGGTTAAGAGATAGGGTTAGGTTTAATGCTTAGGATTAGGGTTAGGGAATGGGGTTAAAGTAAGTATTAGGGGTTAGGTTTAAGGATCCAAGGTTAGGGTTATTTTTAGCTGTAGTGTTAGGGTTAGGGATAAGGGATCCCATTAGCATTAAGGGTCTTCCTTACTGTAGGGTTAAGGGTTAGGCTTAGAGTTAAAGGTTAAGGTTAGGATCAGTGTTAAGATTTAGGGTGAGAGTTAACGGTAAAGGTAAAGGATAAGCGTTAGGTTTAGGGATTAGTGATTAGGGTTTTTGGTTAGTGTTAGGGTTAGCGGTTAGGAGTTAGTGTTTTATGAAGGGGTATGGTTAGAATTAGGATTGGGGTTAGAGTTAGGGTGAGGTATAGGGGTTAGGTTTAGGGGTTAGTTTTAGGGTAAAAGGATAGGATTAGGGTTACGGGTTGGGCTTAGGTTTAGGGTTAAAGTTTCCTGCTGGAGTTAGGGATAGGGTTCAGGGTTAGCTTTAGGGGTTCTGGTTAGGGTTAGGTGTTAGTTTAGTGTCAGGGTTAGGTCTAGTCGTGAGGGTAAGGTTTAGGGTTAGCTTTAAGAGCTAGGGTTAGGTTTAATGGTTAGGATTAGGATTAGGGTTAAGGGTTAGGGTAAGGCTTAGGGGTTAGGGTCAAGGGTTAGGGTTTTTGTTAGGCATAGCGTTGGGGTTAGAAGTAAGGGTTACTGTCAGTGTTAGGGTTGTAGGTAGGGTTACGGTTAGGGTTAGCGGTTTAGAATTAGGGTTAGGGATTAGGTGTCACAGTGATGACTAGGAGATAGGGTTAGAATTATGGGATGGGGTTGTTCTCAGAAATGGGTTATGCATTAACGTTAGGATAAGAGGTTAAAGTTAGGCGCACGGTGAGGTTTACGTGTTAAGGGGAGAAATAGGAACAGGGTTGGGTGTTATGTTCAGGGTTAGGGTTATCTGTTAAAGGTATTGTTTATGCTTAGCGCACGGGCCCTGTCTGCATTAGGCGGGCGGGGGGAGTTTAGGGGGCTGGGATTGTACCCGGGAACCCACTCTATCATACTCTGGGTATGGGCCCGTGGGTTTCATGCAGGACACAGTGGTAGAGCCTCCTTTCATGCATGGCATGGGAGGATTGCAGGCTTTCTAAACTCTAAGAAAGCAAGAAGGCTGAGAATTAAATTTAGGGTTAGGATTCTGGTTAGGGTTAAGGATGAAGTTTAGTGTTAGGGTGAGGGCTTAGGGTTAGGGATTAGGGTTAGGGTTAAAGGTTACTCTTAGGTTTAACGGCTACACTTTGGTTTAGGGTTGAGGTTTACGGTTAGGGTTAAGATGAGGGGTTAGGGTTTGGTACAGGGTTAGGGTTAAGTGTTAGGTTTAGGGTTGAAGATTAGGATTAGGGTTAGGATTAAAGGTTAGCGTGAGAATTAACGCTTAGGGTTAAGGTTAAGAGTTAGGGTTTAGGGTTACGTTTAGGGTTAGGGTTAGTTTTAGGGTTAGAGTTATGTGCTATGGTTTGTGTTAGAGGTTAGGGTTAGGTTTACTGGTCACGGTTAGGGTTAGGTTTAGGGGTTAGCATTAGGGTTAGAGTTAGGGTTAAGGGATAGGATTAGGGATAAGTGTTGGGCTTAGGGTTAGGGTTTAGTGTTAGGGTTAGCATTAAGGATTAGGGTTAGGGTCAGGGTTAAATGCCTGGGTGCGCGTAATGGTTAGGGTCAGGGTTAAAGTTCACGGACAGGGTTATTGTTAAGGGTTACGGGTAGCTTTAGGGTTCAGGGTTAGTGTTAGCATTAGTGCTTAAGGATAGGATTAAGCGGTAGGTTAGATTTAGGGTTAGATCTAGGCGTTAGGGTAAGGGCTAGCGTTAGGGTTAAGAGATAGGGTTAGGTTTAATGCTTAGGATTAGGGTTAGGGAATGGGGTTAAAGTAAGTGTTAGGGGTTAGGTTTAAGGATCCAAGGTTAGGGTTATTTTTAGCTGTAGTGTTAGGGTTAGGGATAAGGGATCCCATTAGCATTAAGGGTCTTCCTTACTGTAGGGTTAAGGGTTAGGCTTAGAGTTAAAGGTTAAGGTTAGGATCAGTGTTAAAATTTAGGGTGAGAGTTAACGGTTAGGGTAAAGGATAAGCGTTAGGGTTAGGGATTAGTGATTAGGGTTTTTGGTTAGTGTTAGGGTTAGCGGTTAGGAGTTAGTGTTTTATGAAGGGGTATGGTTAGAATTAGGATTGGGGTTAGAGTTAGGGTGAGGTATAGGGGTTAGGTTTAGGGGTTAGTTTTAGGGTAAAAGGATAGGATTAGGGTTACGGGTTGGGCTTAGGTTTAGGGTTAAAGTTTCCTGCTGGAGTTAGGGATAGGGTTCAGGGTTAGCTTTAGGGGTTCTTGTTAGGGTTAGGTGTTAGGTTAGTGTCAGGGTTAGGTCTAGTCGTGAGGGTAAGGTTTAGGGTTAGCTTAAGAGCTAGGGTTACGTTTAATGGTTAGGATTAGGATTAGGGTTAAGGGTTAGGGTAAGGCTTAGGGGTTAGGGTGAAGGGTTAGGGTCAAGGGTTAGGGTTTTTGTTAGGCATAGTGTTGGGGTTAGAAATAAGGGTTACTGTCAGTGTTAGGGTTGTAGGTAGGGTTACGGTTAGGGTTAGCGGTTTAGAATTAGGGTTAGGGATTACGTGTCACAGTGATGACTAGGAGATAGGGTTAGAATTAAGGGATAGGGGTTGTTCTCAGGAAATGGGTTATGAATTAACGTTAGGATAAGAGGTTAAAGTTAGGCGCACGGTGAGGTTTACGTGTTAAGGGGAGAAATAGGAACAGGGTTGGGTGTTATGTTCAGGGTTAGGGTTATCTGTTAAAGGTATTGTTTATGCTTAGCGCACGGGCCCTGTCTGCATTAGGCGGGCGGGGGGAGTTTAGGGGGCTGGGATTGTACCCAGGAACCCACTCTATCATACTCTGGGTATGGGCCCGTGGGTTTCATGCAGGACACAGTGGTAGAGCCTCCTTTCTCGCGTGGCATGGGAGGATTGCAGGCTTTCTAAACTCTAAGGAAGCAAGAAGTCTGAGAATTAGATTTAGGGTTAGGATTCTGGTTAGGGTTAAGGATGAAGTTTAGTGTTAGGGTGAGGGCTTAGGGTTAGGGATTAGGGTTAGGGTTAAAGGTTACTCTTAGGTTTAACGGTTACACTTTGGTTTAGGGTTGAGGTTTAGGGTTAGGGTTAAGATGAGGGGTTAGGGTTTGGTACAGGGTTAGGGTTAAGAGTTAGGTTTAGGGTTGAAGATTAGGATTAGGGTTAGGATTAAAGGTTAGCGTGAGAGTTAACGCTTAGGGTTAAGGTTAAGAGTTAGGGTTTAGGGTTAGGTTTAGGGTTAGTTTTAGGGTTAGAGTTATGTGCTATGGTTTGTGTTAGAGGTTAGGGTTAGGTTTACTGGTCACGGTTAGGGTTACGTTTAGGGGGTAGCATTAGGGTTAGGGTTAGGTTTAATGGATAGGATTAGAGATAAGTGTTGGGCTTAGGGTTAGGGTTTAGTGTTAGGGTTAGCATTAAGGATTAGGGTTAGGGTCAGGGTTAAATGTTTGGGTGCGGGTAATGGTTAGGGTCAGGGTTTAGGTTCACGGATAGGGTTAGTGTTAAGGGTTACGGGTAGGTTTAGGGTTCAGGGTTAGTGTTAACATTAGGGCTTAAGGTTAGGATTAGGCGGTAGGTTAGATTTAGGGTTAGATCTAGGCGTTAGGGTAAGGGCTAGCGTTAGGGTTAAGAGATAGGGTTAGGTTTAATGCTTAGGATTAGGGTTAGGGTTTGGGGTTAAAGTAAGTGTTAGGGGTTAGGTTTAAGGATCCAAGGTTAGGGTTATTTTTAGCTGTAGTGTTAGGGTTAGAGATAAGGGTACCCATTAGCATTAAGGGTCTTCCTTACTGTAGGGTTAAGGGTTAGTCTTAGAGTTAAAGGTTAAGGTTAGGGTCAGTGTTAAGATTTAGGGTGAGGGTTAACGGTTAGGGTACAGGTTAAGCGTTAGGGTTAGGGATTAGTGATTAAGGATTTGGATAGTGTTAGGGTTAGCGGTTAGGAGTTAGCGTTTTATGAAGGGGTATGTTTAGAATTAGGATTGGGGTTAGAGTTAGGGTGAGGTATAGGGGTTAGGTTTAGGGGTTAGATTTAGGGTAAAAGGATAGGATTAGGGTTACGGGTTGGGCTTAGGTTTAGGGTTAAAGTTTACTGCTAGGGTTAGGGATAGGGTTCAGGGTTAGCTTTGGGGTTCTGGTTAGGGTTAGGTGTTAGGTTAGTGTCAGGGTTAGGTCTAGTCTTGAGGGTAAAGTTTAGGGTTAGCTTTAAGAGCTAGGGTTAGGTTTAATGGTTAGGATTAGGATTAGGGTTAAGGGTTAGGGTAAGGCTTAGGGGTTAGGGTGAAGTGTTAGGGTTAAGGGTTAGGGTTTTTGTGAGTCATAGCGTTGGGGTTAGAAGTAAGGGTTACTGTCAGTGTTAGGGTTGTAGGTAGGGTTACGGTTAGGGTTAGCGGTTTAGAATTAGGGTTAGGGATTAGGTGTCACAGTGATGACTAGGAGATAGGGTTAGAATTATGGGATAGGGGTTGTTCTCAGGAAATGGGTTATGCATTAACGTTAGGATAAGAGGTTAAAGTTAGGCGCACGGTGAGGGTTACGTGTTAAGGGGAGAAATAGGAACAGGGTTGGGTGTTATGTTCAGGGTTAGGGTTATCTGTTAAAGGTATTGTTTATGCTTAGCGCACGGGCCCTGTCTGCATTAGGCGGGCGGGGGGAGTTTAGGGGGCTGGGATTGTACCCGGGAACCCACTCTATCATACTCTGGGTATGGGCCCGTGGGTTTCATGCAGGACACAGTGGTAGAGCCTCCTTTCACGCATGGCATGGGAGGATTGTAGGCTTTCTAAACTCTAAAAAAACAAGAAGTCTGAGAATTAGATTTAGGGTTAGGATTATGGTTAGGGTTAAGGATGAAGTTTAGAGTTAGGGTGAGGGCTTAGGGTTAGGGATTAGGGTTAGAGTTAAAGGTTACTCTTAGGTTTAACGGTTACACTTTGGTTTAGGGTTGCGGTTTACGATTAGGGTTAAGATGAGGGTTTAGGGTTTGGTACAGGGTTAGGGTTAAGTGTTAGGTTTAGGGTTGAAGATTAGGATTAGGGTTAGGATTAAAGGTTAGCGTGAGAGTTAACGCTTAGGGTTAAGGTTAAGAGTTAGGGTTTAGGGTTAGGGTTAGGGTTATGGTTGGTTTTAGGGTTAGAGTTATGTGCTATGGTTTGTGTTAGAGGTTAGGGTTAGGTTTACTGGTCACGGTTAGGGTTACGTTTAGGGGGTAGCATTAGTTTTAGGGTTAGGGTTACGGGATAGGGTTAGGGGTAAGTGTTGGGCTTAGGGTTAGGATTTAGTGTTAGGGTTAGCATTAAGGATTAGGGTTAGGGTCAGGGTTAAATGCTTGGGTGCGGGTAATGGTTAGGGTCAGGGTTTAGGTTCACGGATAGGGTTAGTGTTAAGGGTTACGGGTAGGTTTAGGGTTCAGGGTTAGTGTTAGCATTAGGGCTTAAGGTTAGGATTAGGCGGTAGGTTAGATTTAGGGTTAGATCTAGGCGTTAGGGTAAGGGATAGCGTTAGGGTTAAGAGATAGGGTTAGGTTTAACGCTTAGGATTAGGGTTAGGGTTTGGGGTTAAAGTAAGTGTTAGGGGTTAGGTTTAAGGATCCAAGGTTAGGGTAATTTATAGCTGTAGTGTTAGGGTTAGGGATAAGGGATCCCATTAGCATTAAGGGTCTTCCTTACTGTAGGGTTAAGGGTTAGGCTTAGAGTTAAAGGTTAAGGTTAGGGTCAGTGTTAAGATTTAGGGTGAGGGTTAACGGTTAGGGTAAAGGTTAAGCGTTAGGGTTAGGGTTAGGGATTAGTGATTAGGGTTTTTGGTTAGTGTTAGGGTTAGCGGTTAGGAGTTAGTGTTTTATGAAGGGGTATGGTTAGAATTAGGATTGGGGTTAGAGTTAGGGTGAGGTATAGGGGTTAGGTTTAGGGGTTAGTTTTAGGGTAAAAGGATAGGATTAGGGTTACGGGTTGGGCTTAGGTTTAGGGTTAAAGTTTACTGCTAGGGTTAGGGATAGGGTTCAGGATTAGCTTTCGGGGTTCTGGTTAGGGTTAGGTGAGAGGTTAGTGTCAGGGTTAGGTCTAGTCGTGAGGGTAAGGTTTAGGGTTAGCTTTAAGAGCTAGGGTTAGGTTTAATGGTTAGGATTAGGATTAGGGTTAAGGGTTAGGGTAAGGCTTAGGGGTTAGGGTCAAGGGTTAGTGTTTTTGTTAGGCATAGCGTTGGGGTTAGAAGTAAGGGTTACTGTCAGTGTTAGGGTTGTAGGTAGGGTTACGGTTAGGGTTAGCGGTTTAGAATTAGGGTTAGGGATTAGGTGTCACAGTGATGACTAGGAGATAGGGTTAGAATTATGGGATAGGGGTTGTTTTCAGGAAATGGGTTATGCATTAACGTTAGCATAAGAGGTTAAAGTTAGGCGCACGGTGAGGTTTACGTGTTAAGGGGAGAAATAGGAACAGGGTTGGGTGTTATGTTCAGGGTTAGGGTTATCTGTTAAAGGTATGGTTTATGCTTAGCGCACGGGCCCTGTTTGGATTAGGCGGGCGGGGGGAGTTTAGGGGGCTGGGATTGTACCCGGGAACACACTCTATCATACTCTGGGTATGGCCCCGTGGGTTTCATGCACGACACAGTGGTAGAGCCTCCTTTCACGCATGGCATGGGAGGATTGCAGGCTTTCTAAACTCTAAGAAAGCAAGAAGTCTGAGAATTAGATTTAGGGTTAGGATTCTGGTTAGGGTTAAGGATGAAGTTTAGTGTTAGGGTGAGGGTTTAGGGTTAGGGATTAGGGTTAGGGTTAAAGGTTACTCTTAGGTTTAACGGTTACACTTTGGTTTAGGGTTTAGGTTTACCGTTAGGGTTAAGATGAGGGGTTAGGGTTTGGTACAGGGTTAGGGTTAAGTGTTAGGTTTAGGGTTGAAGATTAGGATTAGGGTTAGGATTAAAGGTTAGCGTGAGAGTTAACGCTTAGGGTTAAGGTTAAGAGTTAGGGTTAGGGTTAGGGTTAGGGTTAGTTTTAGGGTTAGAGTTATGTGCTATGGTTTGTGTTAGAGGTTAGGGTTAGGTTTACTGGTCACGGTTAGGGTTACGTTTAGGGGTTAGCATTAGGGTTAGGGTTAGGGTTAAGGGATAGGATTAGGGATAAGTGTTGGGCTTAGGGTTAGGGTTTAGTGTTAAGGTTATCATTAAGGATTAGGGTTAGGGGCACGGTTAAATGCTTGGGTGCGGGTAATGGTTAGGGTCAGGGTTTAGGTTCACGGATAGGGTTAGTGTTAAGGGTTACGGGTAGGTTTAGGGTTCAGGGTTAGTGTTAGCATTAGCGCTTAAGGTTAGGATTAGGCGGTAGGTTAGATTTAGGGTTAGATCTAGGCGTGAGGGTAAGGGCTAGCGTTAGAGTTAAGAGATAGGGTTAGGTTTAATGCTTAGGATTAGGGTTAGGGTTTGGGGTTAAAGTAAGTGTTAGGGGTTAGGTTTAAGGATCCAAGGTTAGGGTTATTTTTAGCTGTAGTGTTAGGGTTAGGGATAAGGGATCCCATTAGCATTAAGGGTCTTCCTTACTGTAGGGTTAAGGGTTAGGCTTAGAGTTAAAGGTTAAGGTTAGGGTCAGTGTTAAGATTTAGGGTGAGGGTTAACGGTTAGGGTAAAGGATAAGCGTTAGGGTTAGGGATTAGTGATTAGGGTTTTTGGTTAGTGTTAGGGTTAGCGGTTAGGAGTTAGTGTTTTATGAAGGGGTATGGTTAGAATTAGGATTGGGGTTAGAGTTAGGGTGAGGTATAGGGGTTAGGTTTAGGGGTTAGTTTTAGGGTAAAAGGATAGGATTAGGGTTACGGGTTGGGCTTAGGTTTAGGGTTAAAGTTTACTGTTTGGGTTAGGGATAGGGTTCAGGGTTAAGCTTTAGGGGTTCTGGTTAGGGTTAGGTGTTAGGTTAGTGTCAGGGTTAGGTCTAGTCGTGAGGGTAAGGTTTAGGGTTAGCTCTAAGAGCTAGGGTGAGGTTTAATGGTTAGGATTAGGATTAGGGTTAAGGGTTAGGGTAAGGCTTAGGGGTTAGGGTGAAGGGTTAGGGTCAAGGGTTAGGGTTTTTGTTAGGCATAGCGTTGGGGTTAGAAGTAAGGGTTACTGTCAGTGTTAGGGTTGTAGGTAGGGTTACGGTTAGGGTTAGCGGTTTAGAATTAGGGTTAGGGATTAGGTGTCACAGTGATGACTAGGAGATAGGGTTAGAATTATGGGATAGGGGTTGTTCTCAGGAAATGGGTTATGCATTAACGTTAGGATAAGAGGTTAAAGTTAGGCGCACGGTGAGGGTTACGTGTTAAGGGGAGAAATAGGAACAGGGTTGGGTGTTATGTTCAGGGTTAGGGTTATCTGTTAAAGGTATTGTTTATGCTTAGCGCACGGGCCCTGTCTGCATTAGGCGGGCAGGGGGAGTTTAGGGGGCTGGGATTGTACCCGGGAACCCACTCTATCATACTCTGGGTATGGGCCCATGGGTTTCATGCAGGACACAGTGGTAGAGCCTCCTTTCACGCATGGCATGGGAGGATTGCAGGCTTTCTAAACTCTAAGAAAGCAAGAAGTCTGAGAATTAGATTTAGGGTTAGGATTCTGGTTAGGGTTAAGGATGAAGTTTAGTGTTAGGGTGAGGGCTTAGGGTTAGGGATTAGGGTTAGGCTTAAGGGTTACTCTTAGGTTTAACGGTTACACTTTGGTTTAGGGTTGAGGTTTATAGTTAGGGTTAAGATGAGGGGTTAGGGTTTGGTACAGGGTTAGGGTTAAGTGTTAGGTTTAGGGTTGAAGATTAGGATTAGGGTTAGGATTAAAGGTTAGCGTGAGAGTTAACGCTTAGGGTTAAGGTTAAGAGTTAGGGTTTAGGGTTAGGTTTAGGGTTAGGGTTAGTTTTAGGGTTAGAGTTATGTGCTATGGTTTGTGTTAGAGGTTAGGGTTAGGTTTACTGGTCACGGTTAGGGTTACGTTTACGGCTTAGCATTAGGGTTAGGGTTAGGGTTAGGGGATAGGATTAGGGTTAAGTATTGGGCTTAGGGTTAGGGTTTAGTGTTAAGGTTGGCATTAAGGATTAGGGTTAGGGTCAGGGTTAAATGCTTGGGTGCGTGTAATGGTTAGGGTCAGGGTTTAGGTTCACGGATAGGGTTAGTGTTAAGGGTTACGGGTAGGTTTAGGGTTCAGGGTTAGTGTTAGCATTAGGGCTTAAGGTTAGGATTAGGCGGTAGGTTAGATTTAGGGTTAGATCTAGGCGTTAGGGTAAGGTCTAGCGTTAGGGTTAAGAGATAGGGTTAGGTTTAATGCTTAGGATTAGGGTTAGGGTTTGGGGTTAAAGTAAGTGTTAGGGGTTAGGTTTAAGGATCCAAGGTTAGGGTTATTATTAGCTGTAGTGTTAGGGTTAGGGATAAGTGATCCCATTAGCATTAAGGGTCTTCCTTACTTTAGGGTTAAGGGTTAGGCTTAGAGTTAAAGGTTAAGGTTAGGGTCAGTGTTAAGATTTAGGGTGAGGGTTAACGGTTAGGGTAAAGGTTAAGCGTTAGGGTTAGGGATTAGTGATTAGGGTTTTTGGTTAGTGTTAGGGTTAGCGGTTAGGAGTTAGTGTTTTATGAAGGGGTATGGTTAGAATTAGGATTGGGGTTAGAGTTAGGGTGAGGTATAGCGGTTAGGTTTAGGGGTTAGTTTTAGGGTAAAAGGATAGGATTAGGGTTACGGGTTGGGCTTAGGTTTAGGGTTAAAGTTTACTGCTAGGGTTAGGGATAGGGTTCAGGGTTAGCTTTAGGGGTTCTGGTTAGGGTTAGGTGTTAGGTTAGTGTCAGGGTTAGGTCTAGTCGTGAGGGTAAGGTTAAGGGTTAGCTTTAAGAGCTAGGGTTAGGTTTAATGGTTAGGATTAGGATTAGGGTTAAGGGTTAGGGTAAGGCTTAGGGGTTAGGGTGAAGGGTTAGGGTCAAGGGTTAGGGTTTTTGTTAGGCATAGCGTTGGGGTTAGAAGTAAGGGTTACTGTCAGTGTTAGGGTTGTAGGTAGGGTTACGGTTAGGGTTAGCGGTTTAGAATTAGGGTTAGGGATTAGGTGTCACAGTGATGACTAGGAGATAGGGTTAGAATTATGGGATAGGGGTTGTTCTCAGGAAATGGGTTATGCATTAACGTTAGGATAAGAGGTTAAAGTTAGGCGCACGGTGAGGTTTACGTGTTAAGGGGAGAAATAGGAACAGGGTTGGGTGTTATGTTCAGGGTTAGGGTTATCTGTTAAAGGTATTGTTTATGCTTAGCGCACGGGCCCTGTCTTCATTAGGCGGGCGGGGGGAGTTTAGGGGGCTGGGATTGTACCCGGGAACCCACTCTATCATACTCTGGGTATGGGCCCGTGGGTTTCATGCAGGACACAGTGGTAGAGCCTCCTTTCACGCATGGCATGGGAGGATTGCAGGCTTTCTAAACTCTAAGAAAGCAAGAAGTCTGAGAATTAGATTTAGGGTTAGGATTCTGGTTAGGGTTAAGGATGAAGTTTAGTGTTAGGGTGAGGGCTTAGGGTTAGGGATTAGGGTTAGCCTTAAGTGTTACTCTTAGGTTTAACGGTTACTCTTTGGTTTAGGGTTGAGGTTTATAGTTAGGGTTAAGATGAGGGGTTAGGGTTTGGTACAGGGTTAGGGTTAAGTGTTAGGTTTAGGGTTGAAGATTAGGATTAGGGTTAGGATTAAAGGTTAGCGTGAGAGTTAACGCTTAGGGTTAAGGTTAAGAGTTAGGGTTTAGGGTTAGGGTTAGGGTTAGGGTTAGATTTAGGGTTAGAGTTATGTGCTATGGTTTGTGTTAGAGGTTAGGGTTAGGTTTACTGGTCACGGTTATGGTTACGTTTAGGGGTTAGCATTAGGGTTAGGGTTAGGGTTAGGGTAAAGGGATAGGATTAGTGTTAAATGTTGGGCTTAGGATTAGGGTTTAGTGTTAGGGTTAGCATTAAGGATTAGGGTTATGGTCAGGGTTAAATGCTTGGGTGCGGGTAATGGTTAGGGTCAGGGTTTAGGTTCACGGATAGGGTTAGTGTTAAGCGTTACGGGTAGGTTTAGGGTTCAGGGTTAGTGTTAACATTAGGGCTTAAGGTTAGGATTAGGCGGTAGGTTAGATTTAGGGTTAGATCTAGGCGTTAGGGTAAGGGCTAGCGTTAGGGTTAAGAGATAGGGTTAGGTTTAATGCTTAGGATTAGGGTTAGGGTTTGGGGTTAAAGTAAGTGTTAGGGGTTAGGTTTAAGGATTCAAGGTTAGGGTTATTTTTAGCTGTAGTGTTAGGGTTAGGGATAAGGGATCCCATTAGCATTAAGGGTCTTCCTTACTGTAGGGTTAAGGGTTAGGCTTAGAGTTAAAGGTTAAGGTTAGGGTCAGTGTTAAGATTTAGGGTGAGGGTTAACGGTTAGGGTAAAGGTTAAGCGTTAGGGTTAGGGATTAGTGATTAGGGTTTTTGGTTAGTGTTAGGGTTAGCGGTTAGGAGTTAGTGTTTTATGAAGGGGTATGGTTAGAATTAGGATTGGGGTTAGAGTTAGGGTGAGGAATAGGGGTTACATTTAGGGGTTAGTTTTAGGGTAAAAGGATAGGATTAGGGTTACGGGTTGGGCTTAGGTTTAGGGTTAAATTTTCTGCTAGGGTTAGCGATAGGTTTCAGGGTTAGCTTTAGGGGTTCTGGTTAGGGTTAGGTGTTATGTTAGTGTCAGGGTTAGGCCTAGCCGTGAGGGTAAGGTTTAGGGTTAGCTTTAAGAGCTAGGGTTAGGTTTAATGGTTAGGATTAAGATTAGGGTTAAGGGTTAGGGTAAGGCTTAGGGGTTAGGGTGAAGGGTTAGGGTCAAGGGTTAGGGTTTTTGTTAGGCATAGCGTTGGGGTTAGAAGTAAGGGTTACTGTCAGTGTTAGGGTTGTAGGTAGGGTTACGGTTAGGGTTAGCGGTTTAGAATTAGGGTTGTGGATTATGTGTCACAGTGATGACTAGGAGATAGGGTTAGAATTATGGGATAGGGGTTGTTCTCAGGAAATGGGTTATGCATTAACGTTAGGATAAGAGGTTAAAGTTAGGCGCACCGTGAGGTTTACGTGTTAAGGGGACAAATAGGAACAGGGTTGGGTGTTATGTTCAGGGTTAGGGTTATCTGTTAAAGGTATTGTTTATGCTTAGCGCACGGGCCCTGTCTGCATTAGGCGGGCGGGGGGAGTTTAGGGGGCTGGGATTGTACCCGGGGACCCACTCTATCATACACTGGGTATGGGCCCGTGGGTTTCATGCAGGACACAGTGGTAGAGCCTCTTTTCACGCATGGCATGGGAGGATTGCAGGCTTTCTAAACTCTAAGAAAGCAAGAAGTCTGAGAATTAGATTTAGGGTTAGGATTCTGGTTAGGGTTAAGGATGAAGTTTAGTGTTAGGGTGAGGGCTTAGGGTTAGGGATTAGGGTTAGGGTTAAAGGTTACTCTTAGGTTTAACGGTTACACTTTGGTTTAGGGTCGAGGTTTACCGTTAGGGTTAAGATGAGGGGTTAGGGTTTGGCACAGGGTTAGGGTTAAGTGTTAGGTTTAGGGTTGAAGATTAGGAATAGGGTTAGGATTAAAGGTTAGCGTGAGAGTAAACGCTTAGTGTTAATGTTAAGAGTTAGAGTTTAGGGTTAGGGTTAGGGTTAGGGTTAGTTTTAGGGTTAGACTTATGTTCTATGGCTTGTGTTACAGGTTACGGTTAGCTTTACTGGTCACGGTTAGGGTTACGTTTAGGGGGTAGCATTCGGGTTAGGGTTAGGGTTAAGGGATAGGATTAGGGATAAGTGTTGGGCTTAGGGTTAGGGTTTAGTGTTAGGGTTAGCATTAAGGATTAGGGTTAGGGTCAGGGTTAAATGCTTGGGTGCGGGTAATGGTTAGGGTCAGGGTTTAGGTTCACGGCTAGGGTTAGTGTTAAGGGTTACGGGTAGGTTTAGGGTTCAGGGTAAGAGTTAGCATTAGGGCTTAAGGTTAGGATTAGGCGGTAGGTTAGATTTAGGTTAGATCTAGGCGTTAGGGTAAGGGCTAGCGTTAGGGTTAAGAGATAGGGTTAGGTTTAATGCTTAGGATTAGGGTTAGGGTTTGGGGTTAAAGTAAGTGTTAGCGGTTAGGTTTAAGGATCCAAGGTTAGGGTTATTTTTAGCTGTAGTGTTAGGGTTAGGGATAAGGTATCCCATTAGCATTAAGGGTCTTCCTTACTGTAGGGTTAAGGGTTAGGCTTAGAGTTAAAGGTTAAGGTTAGGGTCAGTGTTAAGATTTAGGGTGAGGGTTAACGGTTAGGGTAAAGGTTATGCGTTAGGGTTAGGGATTAGTGATTAGGGTTTTTGCTTAGTGTTAGGGTTAGCGGTTAGGAGTCAGTGTTTTATGAAGGGGTATGGTTAGAATTAGGATTGGGGTTAGAGTTAAGGTGAGGTATAGGGGTTAGGTTTAGGGGTTAGTTTTAGGGTAAAAGGATAGGATTAGGGTTGCGGGTTGGGCTTAGGTTTAGGGTTAAAGTTTACTGCTAGGGTTCGGGATAGGGTTCAGGGTTAGCTTTAGGGTTTCTGGTTAGGGTTAGGTGTTAGGTTAGTGTCAGGGTTAGGTCTAGTCGTGAGGGTAAGGTTTAGGGATAGCTTTAAGAGCTAGGGTTAGGTTTATTGGTTAGGATTAGGATTAGGGTTAAGGGTTAGGGTAAGGCTTAGCGGTTAGGGTGAAGGGTTAGGGTCAAGGGTTAGGGTTTTTGTTAGGCATAGCGTTGGGGTTAGAAGTAAGGGTTACTGTCAGTGTTAGGGTTGTAGGTAGGGTTACGGTTAGGGTTAGCGGTTTAGAATTAGGGTTAGGGATTAGGTGTCACAGTGATGACTAGGAGATAGGGTTAGAATTATGGGATAGGGGTTGTTCTCAGGAAATGGGTTATGCATTAACGTTAGGATAAGAGGTTAAAGTTAGGCGCACGGTGAGGTTTACGTGTTAAGGGGAGAAATAGGAACAGGGTTGGGTGTTATGTTCAGGGTTAGGGTTATCTGTTAAAGGTATTGTTTATGCTTAGCGCACGGGCCCTGTCTGCATTAGGCGGGCGGGGGGAGTTTAGGGGGCTGGGATTGTACCCGGGGACCCACTCTATCATACTCTGGGTATGGGCCCATGGGTTTCATGCAGGACACAGTGGTAGAGCCTCCTTTCACGCATGGCATGGGAGGATTGCAGGCTTTCTAAACTCTAAGAAAGCAAGAAGTCTGAGAATTAGATTTAGGGTTAGGATTCTGGTTAGGGTTAAGGATGAAGTTTAGTGTTAGGGTGAGGGCTTAGGGTTAGGGATTAGGGTTAGGGTTAAAGGTTACTCTTAGGTTTAACGGTTACACTTTGGTTTAGGGTCGAGGTTTACCGTTAGGGTTAAGATGAGAGGTTAGGGTTTGGTACAGGGTTAGGGTTAAGTGTTAGGTTTAGGGTTGAAGATTAGGATTAGGGTTAGGATTAAAGGTTAGCGTGAGAGTTAACGGTTAGGGTTAAGGTTAAGTGTTAGGGTTTAGGGTTAGGGTTAGGGTTAGGGTTAGTTTTAGGGTTAGACTTATGTGCTATGGCTTGTGTTACAGGTTACGGTTAGCTTTACTGGTCACGGTTAGGGTTACGTTTAGGGGTTAGCATTAGGGTTAGGGTTAGGGTTAAGGGATAGGATTAGGGATAAGTGTTGGGCTTAGGGTTAGGGTTTAGTGTTAGGTTTATCATTAAGGATTAGTGTTAGAATCAGGGTTAAATGCTTGGGTGCGTGTAATGGTTAGGGTCAGGGTTAAGGTTCACGGATAGGGTTAGTGTTAAGGGTTACGGGTAGGTTTAGGGTTCAGGGTTAGTGTTAGCATTAGGGCTTAAGGTTAGGATTAGGCGGTAGGTTAGATTTAGGGTTAGATCTAGGCGTTAGGGTAAGGGCTAGCGTTAGGGTTAAGAGATAGGGTTAGGTTTAATGCTTAGGATTAGGGTTAGGGTTTGGGGTTAAAGTAAGTGTTAGGGGTTAGGTTTAAGGATCCAAGGTTAGGGTTATTTTTAGCTGTAGTGTTAGGGTTAGGGATAAGGGATCCCATTAGCATTAAGGGTCTTCCTTACTGTAGGGTTAAGGGTTAGGATTAGAGTTAAAGGTTAAGGTTAGGGTCAGTGTTAAGATTTAGGGTGAGGGTTAACGGTTAGGGTAAAGGTTAAGCGTTAGGGTTAGGGATTAGTGATTAGGGTTTTTGGTTAGTGTTAGGGTTAGCGGTTAGGAGTTAGTGTTTTATTAAGGGGTATGGTTAGAATTAGGATTGGGGTTAGAGTTAGGGTGAGGTATAGGGGTTAGGATTAGGGGTTAGTTTTAAGGTAAAAGGATAGGATTAGGGTTACGGGTTGGACTTAGGTTTAGGGTTAAAGTTTACTGCTAGGGTTGGGGATAGGGTCAGGGTTAGCTTTAGGGTTTCTGGTTAGGGTTAGGTGTTAGGTTAGTGTCAGGGTTAGGTCTAGTCGTGAGGGTAAGGTTTAGGGTTAGCTTTAAGAGCTAGGGTTTGGTTTAATGTTTAGGATTAGGATTAGGGTTAAGGGTTAGGGTAAGGCTTAGGGGTTAGGTTGAAGGGTTAGGGTCAAGGGGTAGGGTTTTTGTTAGGCATAGCGTTGGGGTTAGAAGTAAGGGTTACTGTCAGTGTTAGGGTTGTAGGTAGGGTTACGGTTAGGGTTAGCGGTTTAGAATTAGGGTTAGGGATTAGGTGTCACAGTGATGACTAGGAGATAGGGTTAGAATTATGGGATAGGGGTTGTTCTCAGGAAATGGGTTATGCATTAACGTTAGGATAAGAGGTTAAAGTTAGGCGCACGGTGAGGTTTACGTGTTAAGGGGAGAAATAGGAACAGGGTTGGGTGTTATGTTCAGGGCTAGGGTTATCTGTTAAAGGTATTGTTTATGCTTAGCGCACGGGCCCTGTCTGCATTAGGCGGGCGGGGGGAGTTTAGGGGGCTGGGATTGTACCCAGGAACCCACTCTATCATACTCTGGGTATGGGCCCGTGGGTTTCATGCAGGACACAGTGGTAGAGCCTCCTTTCACGCATGGCATGGGAGGATTGCAGGCTTTCTAAACTCTAAGAAAGCAAGAAGTCTGAGAATTAGATTTAGGGTTAGGATTCTGGTTAGGGTTAAGGATGAAGTTTAGTGTTAGGGTGAGGGCTTAGGGTTAGGGATTAGGGTTAGGGTTAAAGGTTACTCTTAGGTTTAACGTTTACACTTTGGTTTAGGGTTGAGGTTTACGGTTAGGGTTAAGATGAGGGGTTAGGGTTTGGTACAGGGTTAGGGTTAAGTGTTAGGTTTAGGGTTGAAGATTAGGATTAGGGTTAGGATTAAAGGTTAGCGTGAGAATTAACGCTTAGCGTTAAGGTTAAGAGTTAGGGTTTAGGGTTAGGTTTAGGGTTAGGGTTAGTTTTAGGGTTAGAGTTATGTGCTATGGTTTGTGTTAGAGGTTAGGGTTAGGTTTACTGGTCACGGTTAGGGTTACGTTTAGGGGTTAGCATTAGGGTTAGGGTTAGGGTTAGGGGATACGATTAGGGTTAAGTGTTGGGCTTAGGGTTAGGGTTTAGTGTTAAGGTTGGCATTAAGGATTAGGGTTAGGGTCAGGGTTAAATGCTTGGGTGCAAGTAATGGATAGGGCCAGGGTTTAGGTTCACGGATAGGGTTAGTGTTATGGGTTACGGGTAGGTTTAGAGTTCAGGGTTAGTGTTAGCATTAGGGCTTAAGGTTAGGATTAGGCGGTAGGTTAGATTTAGGGTTAGATCTAGGCGTTAGGGTAAGGGGTAGCGTTAGGGTTAAGAGATAGGCTTAGGTTTAATGCTTAGGATTAGCGTTAGGGTTTGGGGATAAAGTAAGTGTTAGGGGTTAGGTTTAAGGATCCAAGGTTAGGGTTATTTTTAGCTGTAGTGTTAGGGTTAGGGATAAGGGATCCCATTAGCATTAAGGGTCTTCCTTACTGTAGGGTTAAGGTTTGGCTTAGAGTTAAAGGTTAAGTTTACGGTCAGTGTTAAGATTTAGGGTGAGGGTTAACGGTTAGGGTAAAGGTTAAGCGTTAGGGTTAGGGATTAGTGATTAGGGTTTTTGGTTAGTGTTAGGGTTAGCGGTTAGGAGTTAGTGTTTTATGAAAGGGTATGGTTAGAATTAGGATTGGGGTTAGAGTTAGGGTGAGGTATAGGGGTTAGGTTTAGGGGTTAGTTTTAGGGTAAAAGGATAGGATTAGGGTTACGGGTTGGGCTTAGGTTTAGGGTTAAAGTTTACTGCTGGGGTTAGGGATAGGGTTCAGGGTTAGCTTTAGGGGTTCTGGTTAGGGTTAGGTGTTAGGTTAGTGTCAGGGTTAGGTCTAGTCGTGAGGGTAAGGTTTAGGGTTAGCTTTAAGAGCTAGGGTTAGGTTTAATGGTTAGGATTAGGATTAGGGTTAAGGGTTAGGGTAAGGCTTAGGGGTTAGGGTGAAGGGTTAGGGTCAAGGGTTAGGGTTTTTGTTAGGCATAGCGTTGGGGTTAGAAGTAAGGGTTACTGTCAGTGTTAGGGTTGTAGGTAGGGTTACGGTTAGGGTTAGCGGTTTAGAATTAGGGTTAGGGATTAGGTGTCACAGTGATGACTAGGAGATAGGGTTAGAATTATGGGATAGGGGTTGTTCTCAGGAAATGGGTTATGCATTAACGTTAGGATAAGAGGTTAAAGTTAGGCGCACGGTGAGGTTTACGTGTTAAGGGGAGAAATAGGAACAGGGTTGGGTGTTATGTTCAGGGTTAGGGTTATCTGTTAAAGGTATTGTTTATGCTTAGCGCACGGGCCCTGTCTGCATTAGGCGGGCAGGGGGAGTTTACGGGCTGGGATTGTACCCGGGAACCCACTCTATCATACTCTGGGTATGGGCCCGTGGGTTTCATGCAGGACACAGTGGTAGAGCCTCCTTTCACGCATGGCATGGGAGGATTGCAGGCATTCTAAACTCTAAGAAAGCAAGAAGTCTGAGAATTAGATTTAGGGTTAAGATTACGGTTAGGGTTAAGGATGAAGTTTAGTGTTAGGGTGAGGGCTTAGGGTTAGGGATTAGGGTTAGGGTTAAAGGTTACTCTTAGGTTTAACGGTTACACTTTGGTTTAGGGTTGAGGTTTACGGTTAGGGTTAAGATGAGGGGTTAGGGTTTGGTACAGGGTTAGGGTTAAGTGTTAGGTTTAGGGTTGAAGATTAGGATTAGGGTTAGGATTAAAGGTTAGCGTGAGAGTTAACGCTTAGGGTTAAGGTTAAGGGTTAGGGTTTAGGGTTAGGGTTAGGGTTAGTTTTAGGGTTAGAGTTATGTGTTATGGTTTGTGTTAGAGGTTAGGGTTAGGTTTACTGGTCACAGTTAGGGTTACGTTTAGGGGTTAGCATTAGGGTTAGGGTTAGGGTTAGGGTTAAGGGATAGGATTAGGGTTAAGTGTTGGGCTTAGGGTTAGGATTTAGTGTTAAGGTTAGCATTAAGCATTAGGGTTAGGGTCAGGGTTAAATTCTTGGGTGCGGGTAGTGGTTAAGGTCAGGGTTTAGGTTCACGGATAGGGTTAGTGTTAAGGGTTACGGGTAGGTTTAGGGTTCAGGGTTAGTGGTAGCATTAGGGCTTAATGTTAGGATTAGGCGGTAGGTTAGATTTAGGGTTAGATGTAGGCGTTAGGGTAAGGGCTAGCGTTAGGGTTAAGAGATAGGGTTAGGTTTAATGCTTAGGATTAGGGTTAGGGTTTGGGGTTAAAGTAAGTGTTAGGGGTTAGGTTTAAGGATCCAAGGTTAGGGTTATTTTTAGCTGTAGTGTTAGGGTTAGGGATAAGGGATCCCATTAGCATTAAGGGTCTTCCTTACTGTAGGGTTAAGGGTTAGGCTTAGAGTTAAAGGTTAAGGTTAGTTTCAGGGTTAAGATTTAGGGTGAGGGTTAACGGTTAGGGTAAAGGTTAAGCGTTAGGTTTAGGGATTAGGGATTAGTGTTTTTGGTTAGGGTTAGGGTTAGGGTTAGTGTTAGGGTTAGCGGTTAGGAGTTAGTGTTTTATGAAGGGGTATGGTTAGAATTAGGATTGGGGTTAGAGTTAGGGTGAGGTATAGGGGTTAGCTTTAGGGGTTAGTTTTAGGGTAAAAGGATAGGATAAGGGTTACGGGTTGGGCTTAGGTTTAGGGTTAAAATTTACTGCTGGGTTTAGGGATAGGGTTCAGGATTAGCTTTAGGGTTTCTGGTTAGGGTTAGGTGTTAGGTTAGTGTCAGGGTTAGGTCTAGTGGTGAGGGTAAGGTTTAGGGTTAGCTTTAAGAGCTAGGGTTAGGTTTAATGGTTAGGATTAGGATTAGGGTTAAGGGTTAGGGTAATGCTTAGGGGTTAGGGTGAAGGGTTAGTGTCAAGGGTTAGGGTTTTTGTTAGGCATAGCGTTGGGTTTAGATGTAAGGGTTACTGTCAGTGTTAGGGTTGTAGGTAGGGTTACGGTTAGGATTAGCGGTTTAGAATTAGGGTTAGGGATTAGGTGTCACAGTGATGACTAGGAGATAGGGTTACAATTATGGGATGGGGTTGTTCTCAGGAAATGGGTTATGCATTAACGTTAGGATAAGAGGTTAAAGTTAGGGGCACGGTGAGGTTTACGTGTTAAGGGGAGAAATAGGAACAGGGTTGGGTGTTATGTTCAGGGTATGGTTATCTGTTGAAGGTATTGTTTATGCTTAGCGCACGGGCCCTGTCTGCAATAGGCGGGCGGGGGAAGTTTAGGGGGCTGGGATTGTACCCGGGAACCCACTCTATCATACTCTGGATAGGGGGCGTGGGTTTCATGCAGGACACAGTGGTAGAGCCTCCTTTCACGCATGGCATGGGAGGATTGCAGGCTTTCTAAACTCTAAGCAAGCAAGAAGTCTGAGAATTAGATTTAGGGTTAGGATTCTGGTTAGGGTTAAGGATGAAGTTTAGTGTTAGGGTGAGGGCTTAGGTTTAGGGATTAGGGTTAGGGTTAAAGGTTACTCTTAGGTTTAACGGTTACACTTTGGTTTAGGGTTGAGGTTTACGGTTAGGGTTAAGATGAGGGTTTAGGGTTTGGTACAGGGTTAGGGTTAAGTGTTAGGTTTTGGGTTGAAGATTAGGATTAGGGTTAGGATTAAAGGTTAGCGTGAGAGTTAACGCTTAGGGTTCAGGTTAAGGGTTAGGGTTTAGGGTTAGGGTTAGGCTTAGGGTTAGTTTTAGGGTTAGAGTTATGTGCTATGGTTTGTGTTAGAGGTTAGGGTTAGGTTTACTGGTAACGGTTAGGGTTACGTTTAGGGGGTAGCATTAGGGTTAGGGTTAGGGTTAAGGGATAGGTTTAGGGATAAGTGTTGGGCTTAGGGTTAGGGTTTAGTGTTAGGGTTAGCATTAAGGATTAGGGTTAGGTTCAGGGTTAAATGCTTGGGTGCAGGTAATGGTTAGGGTCAGGATTAAGGTTCATGGATAGGGTTATTGTTAAGGGTTACGGGTAGCTTTAGGGTTCAGGGTTAGTGTTAACATTAGTGCTTAAGGTTAGGATTAGGCGGTAGGTTAGATTTAGGGTTAGATCTAGGCGTTAGGGTAAGGGCTAGCGTTAGGGTTAAGAGATAGGGTTAGGTTTAATGCTTAGGATTAGGGTTAGGGTTTGGGGTTAAAGTAAGTGTTAGGGGTTAGGTTTAAGGATCCAAGGTTAGGGTTATTTTTAGCTGTAGTCTTAGGGCTAGGGATAAGGGATCCCATTAGCATTAAGGGTCTTCCTTACTGTAGGGTTAAGTGTTAGGCTTAGAGTTAAAGGTTAAGGTTAGGGTCAGTGATAAGATTTAGGGTGAGGGTTAACGGTTAGGGTAAAGGTTAAGCGTTAGGGTTAGGGATTAGTGATTAGGGTTTTTGGTTAGTGTTAGGGTTAGCGGTTAGGAGTTAGTGTTTTATGAAGGGGTATGGTTAGAATTAGGATTGGGGTTAGAGTTAGGGTGAGGTATAGGGGTTAGGTTTAGGGGTTAGTTTTAGGGTAAAAGGATAGGATTAGGGTTACGTGTTGGGCTTAGGTTTAGGGTTAAAGTTTACTGTTTGGGTTAGGGATAGGGTTCAGGGTTAAGCTTTAGGGGTTCTGGTTAGGGTTAGGTGTTAAGTTAGTGTCAGGGTTAGGTCTAGTCGTGAGGGTAAGGTTTAGGGTTAGCTCTAAGAGCTAGGGTGAGGTTTAATGGTTAGGATTAGGATTAGGGTTAAGGGTTAGAGTAAGGCTTAGGGGTTAGGGTGAAGGGTTAGGGTCAAGGGTTAGGGTTTTTGTTAGGCATAGCGTTGGGGTTAGAAGTAAGGGTTACTGTCAGTGTTAGGGTTGTAGGTAGGGTTACGGTTAGGGTTAGCGGTTTAGAATTAGGGTTAGGGATTAGGTGTCACAGTGATGACTAGGAGATAGGGTTAGAATTATGGGATAGGGGTTGTTCTCAGGAAATGGGTTATGCATTAACGTTAGGATAAGAGGTTAAAGTTAGGCGCACGGTGAGGGTTACGTGTTAAGGGGAGAAATAGGAACAGGGTTGGGTGTTATGTTCAGGGTTAGGGTTATCTGTTAAAGGTATTGTTTATGCTTAGCGCACGGGCCCTGTCTGCATTAGGCGGGCGGGGGGAGTTTAGGGGGCTGGGATTGTACCCGGGAACCCACTCTATCATACTCTGGGTATGGGCCCGTGGGTTTCATGCAGGACACAGTGGTAGAGCCTCCTTTCACGCATGGCATGGGAGGATTGCAGGCTTTCTAAACTCTAAGAAAGCAAGAAGTCTGAGAATTAGATTTAGGGTTAGGATTCTGGTTAGGGTTAAGGATGAAGTTTAGTGTTAGGGTGAGGGCTTAGGGTTAGGGATTAGGGTTAGCCTTAAGTGTTACTCTTAGGTTTAACGGTTACTCTTTGGTTTAGGGTTGAGGTTTATAGTTAGGGTTAAGATGAGGGGTTAGGGTTTGGTACAGGGTTAGGGTTAAGTGTTAGGTTTAGGGTTGAAGATTAGGATTAGGGTTAGGATTAAAGGTTAGCGTGAGAGTTAACGCTTAGGGTTAAGGTTAAGAGTTAGGGTTTAGGGTTAGGTTTAGTTTTAGGGTTAGTTTTAGGGTTAGACTTATGTGCTATGGCTTGTGTTACAGGTTACGGTTAGCTTTACTGGTCACGGTTAGGGTTACGTTTAGGGGGTAGCATTCGGGTTAGGGTTAGGGTTAAGGGATAGGATTAGGGATATGTGTTGGGCTTAGGGTTAGGGTTTAGTGTTAGGGTTAGCATTAAGGATTAGGGTTAGGGTCAGGGTTAAATGCTTGGGTGCGGGTAATGGTTAGGGTCAGGGTTTAGGTTCACGGCTAGGGTTAGTGTTAAGGGTTACGGGTAGGTTTAGGGTTCAGGGTAAGAGTTAGCATTAGGGCTTAAGGTTAGGATTAGGCGGTAGGTTAGATTTAGGTTAGATCTAGGCGTTAGGGTAAGGGCTAGCGTTAGGGTTAAGAGATAGGGTTAGGTTTAATGCTTAGGATTAGGGTTAGGGTTTGGGGTTAAAGTAAGTGTTAGGGGTTAGGATTAAGGATCCAAGGTTAGGGTTATTTTTAGCTGTAGTGTTAGGGTTAGGGATAAGGGATCCCATTAGCATTAAGGGTCTTCCTTACTGTAGGGTTAAGGGTTAGGCTTAGAGTTAAAGGTTAAGGTTAGGGTCAGTGTTAAGATTTAGGGTGAGGGTTAACGGTTAGGGTAAAGGTTATGCGTTAGGGTTAGGGATTAGTGATTAGGGTTTTTGCTTAGTGTTAGGGTTAGCGGTTAGGAGTCAGTGTTTTATGAAGGGGTATGGTTAGAATTAGGATTGGGGTTAGAGTTAAGGTGAGGTATAGGGTTTAGGTTTAGGGGTTAGTTTTAGGGTAAAAGGATACGATTAGGGTTGCGGGTTGGGCTTAGGTTTAGGGTTAAAGTTTACTGCTAGGGTTAGGGATAGGGTTCAGGGTTAGCTTTAGGGTTTCTGGTTAGGGTTAGGTGTTAGGTTAGTGTGAGGGTTAGGTCTAGTCGTGAGGGTAAGGTTTAGGGTTAGCTTTAAGAGCTAGGGTTAGGTTTATTGGTTAGGATTAGGATTAGGTTTAAGGGTTAGGGTAAGGCTTAGCGGTTAGGGTGAAGGGTTAGGGTCAAGGGTTAGGGTTTTTGTTAGGCATAGCGTTGGGGTTAGAAGTAAGGGTTACTGTCAGTGTTAGGGTTGTAGGTAGGGTTACGGTTAGGGTTAGCGGTTTAGAATTAGGGTTATGGATTAGGTGTCACAGTGATGACTAGGAGATAGGGTTAGAATTATGGGATAGGGGTTGTTCTCAGGAAATGGGTTATGCATTAACGTTAGGATAAGAGGTTAAAGTTAGGCGCACGGTGAGGTTTACGTGTTAAGGGGAGAAATAGGAACAGGGTTGGGTGTTATGTTCAGGGTTAGGGTTATCTGTTAAAGGTATTGTTTATGCTTAGCGCACGGGCCCTGTCTGCATTAGGCGGGCGGGGGGAGTTTAGGGGGCTGGGATTGTACCCGGGGACCCACTCTATCATACTCTGGGTATGGGCCCGTGGGTTTCATGCAGGACACAGTGGTAGAGCCTCCTTTCACGCATGGCATGGGAGGATTGCAGGCTTTCTAAACTCTAAGAAAGCAAGAAGTCTGAGAATTAGATTTAGGGTTAGGATTCTGGTTAGGGTTAAGGATGAAGTTTAGTGTTAGGGTGAGGGCTTAGGGTTAGGGATTAGGGTTAGGGTTAAAGGTTACTCTTAGGTTTAACGGTTACACTTTGGTTTAGGGTCGAGGTTTACCGTTAGGGTTAAGATGAGAGGTTAGCGTTTGGTACAGGGTTAGGGTTAAGTGTTAGGTTTAGGGTTGAAGATTAGGATTAGGGTTAGGATTAAAGGTTAGCGTGAGAGTTAACGCTTAGGGTTAAGGTTAAGTGTTAGGGTTTAGGGTTAGGGTTAGGGTTAGGGTTAGTTTTAGGGTTAGACTTATGTGCTATGGCTTGTGTTACAGGTTAGGTTAGCTTTACTGGTCACGGTTAGGGTTACGTTTAGGGGTTAGCATTAGGGTTAGGGTTAGGGTTAAGGGATAGGATTAGGGATAAGTGTTGGGCTTGGGGTTAGGGTTTAGTGTTAGGTTTATCATTAAGGATTAGTGTTAGAATCAGGGTTAAATGCTTGGGTGCGTGTAATGGTTAGGGTCAGGGTTAAGGTTCACGGATAGGGTTAGTGTTAAGGGTTACGGGTAGGTTTAGGGTTCAGGGTTAGTGTTAGCATTAGGGCTTAAGGTTAGGATTAGGCGGTAGGTTAGATTTAGGGTTAGATCTAGGCGTTAGGGTAAGGGCTAGCGTTAGGGTTAAGAGATAGGGTTAGGTTTAACGCTTAGGATTAGGGTTAGGGTTTGGGGTTAAAGTAAGTGTTAGGGGTTAGGTTTAAGGATCCAAGGTTAGGGTTATTTTTAGCTGTAGTGTTAGGGTTAGGGATAAGGGATCCCATTAGCATTAAGGGTCTTCCTTACTGTAGGGTTAAGGGTTAGGATTAGAGTTAAAGGTTAAGGTTAGGGTCAGTGTTAAGATTTAGGGTGAGTGTTAACGGTTAGGGTAAAGGTTAAGCGTTAGGGTTAGGGATTAGTGATTAGGGTTTTTGGTTAGTGTTAGGGTTAGCGGTTAGGAGTTAGTGTTTTATGAAGGGGTATGGTTAGAATTAGGATTGGGGTTAGAGTTAGGGTGAGGTATAGGGGTTAGGATTAGTGGTTAGTTTTAAGGTAAAAGGATAGGATTAGGGTTACGGGTTGGGCTTAGGTTTAGGGTTAAAGTTTACTGCTAGGGTTAGGGATAGGGTCAGGGTTAGCTTTAGGGTTTCTGGTTAGGGTTAGGTGTTAGGTTAGTGTCAGGGTTAGGTCTAGTCGTGAGGGTAAGGTTTAGGGTTAGCTTTAAGAGCTAGGGTTAGGTTTAATGGTTAGGATTAGGATTAGGGTTAAGGGTTAGGGTAAGGCTTAGGGGTTAGGGTGAAGGGTTAGGGTCAAGGGTTAGGGTTTTTGTTAGGCATAGCGTTGGGGTTAGAAGTAAGGGTTACTGTCAGTGTTAGGGTTGTAGGTAGGGTTACGGTTAGGGTTAGCGGTTTAGAATTAGGGTTAGGGATTAGGTGTCACAGTGATGACTAGGAGATAGGGTTAGAATTATGGGATAGGGGTTGTTCTCAGGAAATGGGTTATGCATTAACGTTAGGATAAGAGGTTAAAGTTAGGCGCACGGTGAGGTTTACGTGTTAAGGGGAGAAATAGGAACAGGGTTGGGTGTTATGTTCAGGGTTAGGGTTATCTGTTAAAGGTATTGTTTATGCTTAGCGCACGGGCCCTGTCTGCATTAGGCGGGCAGGGGGAGTTTAGGGGCTGGGATTGTACCCGGGAACCCACTCTATCATACTCTGGGTATGGGCCCGTGGGTTTCATGCAGGACACAGTGGTAGAGCCTCCTTTCACGCATGGCATGGGAGGATTGCAGGCATTCTAAACTCTAAGAAAGCAAGAAGTCTGAGAATTAGATTTAGGGTTAGGATTACGGTTAGGGTTAAGGATGAAGTTTAGTGTTAGGGTGAGGGCTTAGGGTTAGGGATTAGGGTTAGGGTTAAAGGTTACTCTTAGGTTTAACGGTTACACTTTGGTTTAGGGTTGAGGTTTACGGTTAGGGTTAAGATGAGGGGTTAGGGTTTGGTACAGGGTTAGGGTTAAGTGTTAGCTTTAGGGTTGAAGATTAGGATTAGGGTTAGGATTTAAGGTTAGTGTGAGAGTTAACGCTTAGGGTTAAGGTTAAGAGTTAGGGTTTAGGGTTAGGGTTAGGGTTAGGGTTAGTTTTAGGGTTAGAGTTATGTGCTATGGTTTGTGTTAGAGGTTAGGGTTAGGTTTACTGGTCACGGTTAGGGTTACGTTTAGGGGGTAGCATTAGGGTTAGGGTTAGGGATAAGGGATAGGATTAGGGTTAAGTGCTGGGCTTAGGGTTAGGTTTTAGTGTTAGGTTTATCATTAAGGATTATGGTTAGAATCAGGGTTAAATGCTTGGGTGCGGGTAATGGTTAGGGTCAGGGTTAAGGTTCACACATAGGGTTAGTGTTAAGGGTTACGGGTAGGTTTAGGGTTCAGGGTTAGTGTTAGCATTAGGGCTTAAGGTTAGGATGAGGCGCTAGTTAGATTTAGGGTTAGATCTAGGCGTTAGGGTAAGGGCTAGCGTTAGGTTTAAAAGATAGGGTTAGGTTTAATGCTTAGGATTAGGGTTAGGGTTTGGGGTTAAAGTAAGTGTTAGGGGTTAGGTTTAAGGATCCAAGGTTAGGGTTATTTTTAGCTGTAGTGTTAGGGTTAGGGATAAGGGATTCCATTAGCATTAAGGGTCTTCCTTCCTGTAGGGTTAAGGGTTAGGCTTAGAGTTAAAGGTTAAGGTTAGGGTCAGTGTTAAGATTTAGGGTGAGGGTTAACGGTTAGGGTAAAGGTTAAGCGTTAGGGTTAGGGATTAGTGATTAGGGTTGTTGGTTAGTGTTAGGGTTAGCGGTTAGGGGTTACCGTTTTACGAAGGGGTATGGTTAGAATTAGGATTGGGGTTAGAGTTAGGGTGAGGTATAGGGGTTAGGTTTAGGGGTTAGTTTTAGGGTAAAAGGATAGGATTAGGGTTACGGGTTGGGCTTATGTTTAGGGTTAAAGTTTACTGCTAGGGATAGGGATAGGGTTCAGGGTTAGCTTTAGGGGTTCTGGTTAGGGTTAGGTGTTAGGTTAGTGTCAGGGTTAGGTCTGGTCGTGAGGGTAAGGTTTAGGGTTAGCTTTAAGAGCTAGGGTTAGGTTTAATGGTTAGGATTAGGATTAGGGTTAAGGGTTAGGGTAAGGCTTAGGGGTTAGGGTGAAGGGTTAGGGTCAAGGGTTGAGGTTTTTGTTAGGCATAGCAATGGGGTTAGAAGTAAGGATTACTGTCAGTGTTAGGGTTGTAGGTAGGGTTACGGTTAGGGTTAGCGGTTTAGAATTAGGGTTAGGGATTAGGTGTCACAGTGATGACTAGGAGATAGGGTTAGAATTATGGGATAGGGGTTGTTCTCAGGAAATGGGTTATGCATTAACGTTAGGATAAGAGGTTAAAGTTAGGCGCACGGTGAGGTTTACGTGTTAAGGGGAGAAATAGGAACAGGGTTGGGTGTTATGTTCAGGGTTAGGTTTATCTGTTAAAGGTATTGTTTATGCTTAGCGCACGGGCCCTGTCTGCATTAGGCGGGCGGGGGGAGTTTAGGGGGCTGGGATTGTACCCGGGAACCCACTCTATCATACTCGGGGTATGGGCCCATGGGTTTCATGCAGGACACAGTGGTAGAGCCTCCTTTCACGCATGGCATGGGAGGATTGCAGGCTTTCTAAACTCTAAGAAAGCAAGAAGTCTGAGAATTAGATTTAGGGTTAGGATTCTGGTTAGGGTTAAGGATGAAGTTTAGTGTTAGGGTGAGGGCTTAGGGTTAGGGATTAGGGTTAGGGTTAAAGGTTACTCTTAGGTTTAACGGTTACACTTTGGTTTCGGGTTGAGGTTTACGGTTAGGGTTAAGATGAGGGGTTAGGGTTTGGTACAGGGTTAGGGTTAAGTGTTAGGTTTAGGGTTGAAGATTAGGATTAGGGTTAGGATTAAAGGTTAGCGTGAGAGTTAACGCTTAGTGTTAAGGTTAAGGGTTAGGTTTAGGGTTAGGGTTAGGGTTAGTTTTAGGGTTAGAGTTATGTGCTATGGTTTATGTTAGAGGTTAGGGTTAGATTTATTGATGACGGTTAGGGTTACGTTTAGGGGTTAGCATTAGGGTTAGGGTTCAGGGATAGGATTAGGGTTAAGTGTTGGGCTTAGGGTTAGGTTTAGGTGTTAGGGTTATCATTAAGGATTAGGGGTAGGGTCAGGGTTAAATGCTTGGGTGCGGGTAATGGTTAGGGTCAGGGTTAAGGTTCACGGATAGGGTTAGTGTTAAGGGTTACGGGTAGGTTTAGGGTTCAGGGTTAGTGTTAGCATTAGGGCTTAAGGTTAGGATTAGGCGGTAGCTTAGTTTTAGGGTTAGATCTAGGCGTTAGGATAAGGGCTAGCGTTAGGGTTAAGAGATAGGGTTAGATTTAATGATTAGTATTAAGGTTAGGCTTTGGGGTTAAAGTAAGTGTTAGGGGTTAGGTTTAAGGATCAAAGGTTACGGTTATTTTTAGCTGTAGTGTTAGGGTTAGGGATAAGGGATCCCATTAGCATTAAGGGTCTTCCTTACTGTAGGGTTAAGGCTTAGGCTTAGAGTTAAAGGTTAAGGTTAGGGTGAGTGTTAAGATTTAGGGTGAGGGTTAACGGTTAGGGTAAAGGTTAAGCGTTAGGGTTAGGGATTAGTGATTAGGGTTTTTGGTTAGTGTTAGGGTTAGCGGTTAGGAGTTAGTGCTTTATGAAGGGGTATGGTTAGAATTAGGACTGGGGTTAGAGTTAGGGTGAGGTATAGGGGTTAGGTTTAGGGGTTAGTTTTAGGGTAAAAGGATAGGATTAGGGTTACGGGTTGGGCTTAGGTTTAGGGTTAAAGTTTACTGCTAGGGTTAGGGATAGTGTTCAGGGTTAGCTTTAGGGGTTCTGGTTAGGGTTAGGTGTTAGGTTAGTGTCAGGGTTAGGTCTAGCCGTGAGGGTAAGGTTTAGGGTTAGCTTTAAGAGCTAGGGTTAGGTTTAATGGTTAGGATTAGGATTCAGGTTAAGGGTTAGGGTAAGGCTTAGGGGTTAGGGTGAAGGGTTAGGGTCAAGGGATAGGGTTTTTGTTAGGCATAGCGTTGGGTTTAGAAGTAAGGGTTACTGTCAGTGTTAGGGTTGTAGGTAGGGTTACGGTTAGGGTTAGCGGTTTAGAATTAGGGTTAGGGATTAGGTGTTCCAGTGATGACTAGGAGATAGGGTTAGAATTATGGGATAGGGGTTGTTCTCAGGAAATGGGTTATGCATTAACGTTAGGATAAGAGGTTAAAGTTAGGCGCACGGTGAGGTTTACGTGTTAAGGGGAGAAATAGGAACAGGGTTGGGTGTTATGTTCAGGGTTAGGGTTATCTGTTAAAGGTATTGTTTATGCTTAGCGCACGGGCCCTGTCTGCATTAGGCGGGCGGGGGGAGTTTAGGGGGCTGGGATTGTACCCGGGAACACACTCTATCATACTCTGGGTATGGGCCCGTGGGTTTCATGGAGGACACAGTGGTAGAGCCTCATTTCACGCATGGCATGGGAGGATAGCAGGCTTTCTAAACTCTAAGAAAGCAAGAAGTCTGAGAATTAGATTTAGGGTTAGGATTATGGTTAGGGTTAAGGATGAAGTTTAGTGTTAGGGTGAGAGCTTAAGGTTAGGGATTAGGGTTAGGGTTAAAGGTTACTCTTAGGTTTAACGGTTACACTTTGGTTTAGGGTTGAGGTATACGGTTAGGGTTAAGATGAGGGGTTGGGGTTAGGTTTAGGTACAGGGTTAGGGTTAAGTGTTAGGTTTAGGGTGGAAGATTAGGATTAGGGTTAGGATTAAAGGTTAGCGTGAGAGTTAACGCTTAGGGTTAAGGTTAAGAGTTAGGGTTTAGGGTTAGGGTTAGGGTTAGGATTAGTTTTAGGGTTAGAGTTATGTGCTATGATTTGTGTTAGAGGTTAGGCTTAGGTTTACTGGTCATGGTTAGGGTTACGTTTAGGGGGTAGCATTAGGGTTAGGGTTAGGGATAAGGGATAGGATTAGGGTTAAGTGCTGGGCTTAGGGTTAGGTTTTAGTGTTAGGTTTATCATTAAGGATTATGGTTAGAATCAGGGTTAAATGCTTGGGTGCGGGTAATGGTTAGGGTCAGGGTTAAGGTTCACACATAGGGTTAGTGTTAAGGGTTACGGGTAGGTTTAGGGTTCAGGGTTAGTGTTAGCATTAGGGCTTAAGGTTAGGATGAGGCGCTAGTTAGATTTAGGGTTAGATCTAGGCGTTAGGGTAAGGGCTAGCGTTAGGTTTAAAAGATAGGGTTAGGTTTAATGCTTAGGATTAGGGTTAGGGTTTGGGGTTAAAGTAAGTGTTAGGGGTTAGGTTTAAGGATCCAAGGTTAGGGTTATTTTTAGCTGTAGTGTTAGGGTTAGGGATAAGGGATTCCATTAGCATTAAGGGTCTTCCTTCCTGTAGGGTTAAGGGTTAGGCTTAGAGTTAAAGGTTAAGGTTAGGGTCAGTGTTAAGATTTAGGGTGAGGGTTAACGGTTAGGGTAAAGGTTAAGCGTTAGGGTTAGGGATTAGTGATTAGGGTTGTTGGTTAGTGTTAGGGTTAGCGGTTAGGGGTTACCGTTTTACGAAGGGGTATGGTTAGAATTAGGATTGGGGTTAGAGTTAGGGTGAGGTATAGGGGTTAGGTTTAGGGGTTAGTTTTAGGGTAAAAGGATAGGATTAGGGTTACGGGTTGGGCTTATGTTTAGGGTTAAAGTTTACTGCTAGGGATAGGGATAGGGTTCAGGGTTAGCTTTAGGGGTTCTGGTTAGGGTTAGGTGTTAGGTTAGTGTCAGGGTTAGGTCTGGTCGTGAGGGTAAGGTTTAGGGTTAGCTTTAAGAGCTAGGGTTAGGTTTAATGGTTAGGATTAGGATTAGGGTTAAGGGTTAGGGTAAGGCTTAGGGGTTAGGGTGAAGGGTTAGGGTCAAGGGTTGAGGTTTTTGTTAGGCATAGCAATGGGGTTAGAAGTAAGGATTACTGTCAGTGTTAGGGTTGTAGGTAGGGTTACGGTTAGGGTTAGCGGTTTAGAATTAGGGTTAGGGATTAGGTGTCACAGTGATGACTAGGAGATAGGGTTAGAATTATGGGATAGGGGTTGTTCTCAGGAAATGGGTTATGCATTAACGTTAGGATAAGAGGTTAAAGTTAGGCGCACGGTGAGGTTTACGTGTTAAGGGGAGAAATAGGAACAGGGTTGGGTGTTATGTTCAGGGTTAGGTTTATCTGTTAAAGGTATTGTTTATGCTTAGCGCACGGGCCCTGTCTGCATTAGGCGGGCGGGGGGAGTTTAGGGGGCTGGGATTGTACCCGGGAACCCACTCTATCATACTCGGGGTATGGGCCCATGGGTTTCATGCAGGACACAGTGGTAGAGCCTCCTTTCACGCATGGCATGGGAGGATTGCAGGCTTTCTAAACTCTAAGAAAGCAAGAAGTCTGAGAATTAGATTTAGGGTTAGGATTCTGGTTAGGGTTAAGGATGAAGTTTAGTGTTAGGGTGAGGGCTTAGGGTTAGGGATTAGGGTTAGGGTTAAAGGTTACTCTTAGGTTTAACGGTTACACTTTGGTTTCGGGTTGAGGTTTACGGTTAGGGTTAAGATGAGGGGTTAGGGTTTGGTACAGGGTTAGGGTTAAGTGTTAGGTTTAGGGTTGAAGATTAGGATTAGGGTTAGGATTAAAGGTTAGCGTGAGAGTTAACGCTTAGTGTTAAGGTTAAGGGTTAGGTTTAGGGTTAGGGTTAGGGTTAGTTTTAGGGTTAGAGTTATGTGCTATGGTTTATGTTAGAGGTTAGGGTTAGATTTATTGATGACGGTTAGGGTTACGTTTAGGGGTTAGCATTAGGGTTAGGGTTCAGGGATAGGATTAGGGTTAAGTGTTGGGCTTAGGGTTAGGTTTAGGTGTTAGGGTTATCATTAAGGATTAGGGGTAGGGTCAGGGTTAAATGCTTGGGTGCGGGTAATGGTTAGGGTCAGGGTTAAGGTTCACGGATAGGGTTAGTGTTAAGGGTTACGGGTAGGTTTAGGGTTCAGGGTTAGTGTTAGCATTAGGGCTTAAGGTTAGGATTAGGCGGTAGCTTAGTTTTAGGGTTAGATCTAGGCGTTAGGATAAGGGCTAGCGTTAGGGTTAAGAGATAGGGTTAGATTTAATGATTAGTATTAAGGTTAGGCTTTGGGGTTAAAGTAAGTGTTAGGGGTTAGGTTTAAGGATCAAAGGTTACGGTTATTTTTAGCTGTAGTGTTAGGGTTAGGGATAAGGGATCCCATTAGCATTAAGGGTCTTCCTTACTGTAGGGTTAAGGCTTAGGCTTAGAGTTAAAGGTTAAGGTTAGGGTGAGTGTTAAGATTTAGGGTGAGGGTTAACGGTTAGGGTAAAGGTTAAGCGTTAGGGTTAGGGATTAGTGATTAGGGTTTTTGGTTAGTGTTAGGGTTAGCGGTTAGGAGTTAGTGCTTTATGAAGGGGTATGGTTAGAATTAGGACTGGGGTTAGAGTTAGGGTGAGGTATAGGGGTTAGGTTTAGGGGTTAGTTTTAGGGTAAAAGGATAGGATTAGGGTTACGGGTTGGGCTTAGGTTTAGGGTTAAAGTTTACTGCTAGGGTTAGGGATAGTGTTCAGGGTTAGCTTTAGGGGTTCTGGTTAGGGTTAGGTGTTAGGTTAGTGTCAGGGTTAGGTCTAGCCGTGAGGGTAAGGTTTAGGGTTAGCTTTAAGAGCTAGGGTTAGGTTTAATGGTTAGGATTAGGATTCAGGTTAAGGGTTAGGGTAAGGCTTAGGGGTTAGGGTGAAGGGTTAGGGTCAAGGGATAGGGTTTTTGTTAGGCATAGCGTTGGGTTTAGAAGTAAGGGTTACTGTCAGTGTTAGGGTTGTAGGTAGGGTTACGGTTAGGGTTAGCGGTTTAGAATTAGGGTTAGGGATTAGGTGTTCCAGTGATGACTAGGAGATAGGGTTAGAATTATGGGATAGGGGTTGTTCTCAGGAAATGGGTTATGCATTAACGTTAGGATAAGAGGTTAAAGTTAGGCGCACGGTGAGGTTTACGTGTTAAGGGGAGAAATAGGAACAGGGTTGGGTGTTATGTTCAGGGTTAGGGTTATCTGTTAAAGGTATTGTTTATGCTTAGCGCACGGGCCCTGTCTGCATTAGGCGGGCGGGGGGAGTTTAGGGGGCTGGGATTGTACCCGGGAACCCACTCTATCATACTCTGGGTATGGGCCCGTGGGTTTCATGCAGGACACAGTGGTAGAGCCTCCTTTCACGCATGGCATGGGAGGATTGCAGGCTTTCTAAACTCTAAGAAAGCAAGAAGTCTGAGAATTAGATTTAGGGTTAGGACTCTGGTTAGGGTTAAGGATGAAGTTTAGTGTTAGGCTGAGGGCTTAAGGTTAGGGATTAGGGTTAGGGTTAAAGGTTACTCTTAGGTTTAACGGTTACAGTTCGGTTTAGGGTTGAGGTTTACGGTTAGGGTTAAGATGAGGGGTTAGGGTTTGGTAGACGTTTAGGGTTACGTGTTAGGTTTAGGGTTGAAGATTAGGATTAGGGTTAGGATTAAAGGTTAGCGTGAGAGTTAACGCTTAGGGTTAAGGTTAAGAGTTAGGGTTTACGGTTAGGCTTAGGGTTAGAGTTATGTGCTATGATTTGTGTTAGGGGTTAGGGTTAGGTTTACTGTTCACGGTTAGGGTTGGGTTTAGGGGTTAGCATTAGGGTTAGGGATTAGGTTTAGGGTAAGGGTCTAGAGTTAATGTTGGGCTTTAGGCTCGGGGCTTAGGTTCAGGGTCAGGGGTTAGCGCTGGTGGTAGGGCTTAGCTTTAGCGGTCAGTTTAAGGGCACAGGACCTGGTTAATCTACGGTGAGAGGGGTGCGGTCGGAGTCACCACGAAAGCACAACATCATTCCCTGGGCCTTGGGAGAGGACCTCCATGCAGGACTCAGGCGGAGCCTCATCTCACACATGGCATGGCTGTATTGTAGGCTTGCTTCACTCTGGGAATGGAAGTAGTGTGAGAATTAGGGTTGGGGTTGGGGTTAGGGTTTTTCGTGTTTGGGGTTAGGTTTCGAGTCAGGGTTAGGTGCTAGGGATTAGTGGTTAGGGTTAGAGTTAGTGTTAGGGGTAAGGTGTTAAGTCTGGGTTAGGGGGACAGGGTAAGGTTAAGTGTTGGAGTTAGCATTAGGGTTAGGGGTTAGGGTTAAGGGATGGGGTAGGATTCAGGGTGAGGGTAAGAGGGTTAACAGTTGGGGTTAGGCTTAGGGGTTAGGGATAGTGTTAGGGTTAAGGGTTAGGAGCCTGGTTCAGGTTTAAGGTTAGCATTAGGGGTTGGGGTTAGTGTTAACTGTAGGTCAGTGTTGGGGTTAGATCTCTAGGCATTAGGGTAAAGGTTAGGGTTAGGGTTAAGAGTTAGGGTTCTGTTTAATGGTTAGGATTGGGAATAGGTTAAGGGTTAGGGTTAAGGTTAGGGGTTATGACGAAGGATCTACGGTTAGGGTTACTTTTAGGCGTAGGGTTAGGGTAAGGGGTTAGGGTTAGTGTTAGTGTTGTTGGTCGGGTTAAGGTTAGGGTTGGCGCTTCAGAATTAGGGATTAGGTGTTACGGTTATAGCTAGGAGGTAGGGTTATAATGACGGTATAGGGCTTGTTCTCAGGGAGTCATGCATTAACGTTAAGATATGGGGTTAAAGTTAGGGTTATGGTGAGGTTTACCTGTTAAGGTGAGCAGTAGGATGAGGGTTAGGTGTTATGTTGTGGGTTAGGCTTATGGGTGAGGGGTAGGGTTTATGCTTAGGGCACGGGCCCTGTATGCCCTAGGAGGCAAAGTTAGGTGTCTGTGATGGTCGCTGGGAACCCACTCTACCGCACGCAGTGTATCGGCCTCTGGGTTTCATGCAGGACACTGTGGCAGAGCCTCCTTTCACACATGGCGTGGGAGGATTGCAGGCTTTCTAAACTCTAAGAAAGCAAGAAGTCTGAGAATTAGATTTAGGGTTAGGGTTATGGTTAGGGTTAAGGATGAAGTTTAGTGTTAGGGTGAGGGCTTAGGCTTAGGGATTACGGTGAGGGTTAAAGGTTACTCTTAGATTTAACGGTTACACTTTGGTTTAGGGTTGAGGTTTAAGGTTAGGGTTAAGATGAGGGGTTAGGGTTTGGTACAGGGTTAGGGTTAAGTGTTAGGTTTAGGGTTGAAGATTAGGATTAGGGTTAGGATTAAAGGTTAGCGTGAGAGTTAACGCTTAGGGTTAAGGTTAAGAGTTAGGGTTTAGGGTTAGGGTTAGGGTTAGGGTTAGCTTTAGGTTTAGACTTATGTGCTATGGTTTGTGTTAGAGGTTAGGGTTAGGTTTACTGTTCACGGTTAGGGTTACGTTTAGGGGTTAGCATTAGGGTTAGGGTTAAGGGATAGGATTAGGGTTAAGTGTTGGGCTTAGGGTTAGGGTTTAGTGTTAGGGTTATCATTAAGGATTAGGGTAAGGGTCAGGGTTAAATGCTTGGGTGCGGGTAATGGTTAGGGTCAGGGTTAAAGTTCATGGATAGGGTTAGTGTTAAGGGTTACGGGTAGGTTTAGGGTTCAGGGTTAGCGTTAGCATTAGGGCTTAAGGTTAGGATTAGGCGGGAGGTTAGATTTAGGGTTAGAACTAGACGTTAGGATAAGGGCTAGGGTTAGGGTTAAGAGATAGGGTTAGGTTTAATGCTTTGGATTAGGGTTAGGGTTTGGGGTTAAAGTAAGTGTTAGGGGTTAGGTTTAAGGATCCAAGGTTAGGGTTATTTTTAGCTGTAGTGTTAGGGTTAGGGAAAAGGGATCCCATTAGCATTAAGGGTCTTCCTTACTGTAGGGTTAAGGGTTAGGCTTAGAGTTAAAGGTTAAGGTTAGGGTCAGTGTTAAGAGTTAGGGTGAGGGTTAACGGTTAGGGTTAAATTTAAGCGTTAGGGTTAGGGATTAGCGATTAGGATTTTTGGTTAGTGTTAGGGTTAGAGGTTAGGAGTTCGTGTTTTATGAAGGGGTATGGTTAGAATTAGGATTGGGGTTAGAGTTAGGGTTAGGTATAGGGGTTAGTTTTAGGGTAAAAGGATAGGATTAGGGTTATGGGTTGGGCTTAGGTTTAGGGTTAAAGTTTACTGCTAGGGTTAGGGATAGGGTTCAGGTTTAGCTTTAGGGGTTCTGGTTAGGGTTAGGTGTTAGGTTAGTGTCAGGTTTAGGTCTAGTCGTGAAGGTAAGGTTTAGGGTTAGCTTTAAGAGCTAGGGTTAGGTTTAATGGTTAGGATTAGGATTAGGGTTAAGGGTTAGCGTAAGGCTTAGGGGTTTGGGTGAAGGGTTAGGGTTTTTGTTAGGCATAGCGTTGGGGTTAGAAGTAAGGGTTACTGTCAGTGTTAGGGTTGTAGGTAGGGTTCCGGTTAGGGTTAGCGGTTTAGAATTAGGGTTAGGGATTAGGTGTCACAGTGATGACTAGGAGATAGGGTTAGAATTATGGGATAGGGGTTGTTCTCAGGGAATGGGTTATGCATTAATGTTAGGATAAGAGGTTAAAGTTAGGCGTACGGTGAGGTTTACGTGTTAAGGGGAGAAATAGGAACAGGGTTGGGTGTTATGTTCAGGGTTAGGGTTATCTGTTAGAGGTATTGTTTATGCTTAGCGCACGGGCCCTGTCTGCATTGGGCGGGCGGGGGGAGTTTAGGGGGCTGGGATTGTACCCGGGAACCCACTCTATCATACTCTGGGTATGGGCCCGTGGGTTTCATGCAGGACACAGTGGTAGAGCCTCCTTTCACGCATGGCATGGGAGGATTGCAGGCTTTAGAAACTCTAAGAAAGCAAGAAGTCTGAGAATTAGATTTAGGGTTAGGATTCTGGTTAGGGTTAAGGATGAAGTTTAGTGTTAGGGTGAGGGCTTAAGGTTAGGGATTAGGGTTAGGGTTAAAGGTTACTCTTAGGTTTAACGGTTACAGTTCGGTTTAGGGTTGAGGTTTACGGTTAGGGTTAAGATGAGGGGTTAGGGTTTGGTAGACGTTTAGGGTTAAGTGTTAGGTTTAGGGTTGAAGATTAGGATTAGGGTTAGGATTAAAGGTTAGCGTGAGAGTTAACGCTTAGGGTTAAGGTTAAGAGTTAGGGTTTACGGTTAGGCTTAGGGTTAGATTTAGGGTTAGAGTTATGTGCTATGGTTTGTGTTAGGGGTTAGGGTTAGGTAAACTGTTCACGGTTAGGGTTGGGTTTAGGGGTTAGCATTAGGGTTAGGGATTAGGTTTAGGTTAAGGGTCTAGAGTTAATGTTGGGCTTTAGGCTCGGGGCTTAGGTTCAGGGTCAGGGGTTAGCGTTGGTGTTAGGGCTTAGCTTTAGCGGTCAGTTTAAGGGCACAGGACCTGGTTAATCTACGGTGAGAGGGGTGCGGTCGGGGTCACCACGAAAGCACAACATCATTCCCTGGGCCTTGGGACAGGACCTCCATGCAGGACTCAGGCGGAGCCTCATCTCACACATGGCATGGCTGTATTGTAGGCTTGCTTCACTCTGGGAATGGAAGTAGTGTGAGAATTAGGGTTGGGGTTGGGGTTAGGGTTTTTCGTGTTAGGGGTTAGGTTTCGAGTCAGGGTTAGGTGCTAGGGATTAGTGGTTAGGGTTAGAGTTAGTGTTAGGGGTAAGGTGTTAAGTCTGGGTTAGGGGGCCAGGGTAAGGTTTAGGGTTGGAGTTAGCGTTAGGGTTAGCGGTTAGGGTTAAGGGATAGGGTTAGGATTCAGGGTGAGGGTTAGAGGGTTAACAGTTGGGGTTAGGCTTAGGGGTTAGGGATAGTGTTAGAGTTAAGGGTTAGGAGCTTGGTTCAGGTTTAAGGTTAGCATTAGGGGTTGGGGTTAGTGTTAACTGTAGGTCAGTGTTGGGGTTAGATCTCTAGGCATTAGGGTAAAGGTTAGGGTTAGGGTTAAGAGTTAGGGTTCTGTTTAATGGTTAGGATTGGGAATAGGTTAAGGGTTAGGGTTAAGGTTAGGGGTTATGACGAAGGATCAACGGTTAGGGTTACTTTTAGGCGTAGGGTTAGGGTAAGGGGTTAGGGTTAGTGTTAGTGTTGTTGGTCGGGTTAAGGTTAGGGTTGGCGCTTCAGAATTAGGGATTAGGTGTTACGGTTATAGCTAGGAGGTAGGGTTATAATGACGGTATAGGGCTTGTTCTCAGGGTGTCATGCATTAACGTTAAGATATGGGGTTAAAGTTAGGGTTATGGTGAGGTTTACCTGTTAAGGTGAGCAGTAGGATGAGGGTTAGGTGTTATGTTGTGGGTTAGGCTTATGGGTGAGGGGTAGGGTTTATGCTTAGGGCACGGGCCCTGTATGCCCTAGGAGGCAAAGTTAGGTGTCTGTGATGGTCGCTGGGAACCCACTCTACCGCACGCAGTGTATGGGCCTCTGGGTTTCATGCAGGACACTGTGGCAGAGCCTCCTTTCACACATGGCGTGGGAGGATTGCAGGCTTTCTAAACTCTAAGAAAGCAAGAAGTCTGAAAATTAGATTTAGGGTTAGGGTTATGGTTAGGGTTAAGGATGAAGTTTAGTGTTAGGGTGAGGGCTTAGGCTTAGGGATTACGGTGAGGGTTAAAGGTTACTCTTAGATTTAACGGTTACACTTTGGTTTAGGGTTGAGGTTTAAGGTTAGGGTTAAGATGAGGGGTTAGGGTTTGGTACAGGGTTAGGGTTAAGTGTTAGGTTTAGGGTTGAAGATTAGGATTAGGGTTAGGATTAAAGGTTAGCGTGAGAGTTAATGCTTAGGGTTAAGGTTAAGAGTTAGGGTTTAGGGTTAGGGTTAGGGTTAGGGTTAGTTTTAGGGTTAGAGTTATGTGCTATGGTTTGTGTTAGAGGTTAGGGTTAGGTTTACTGTTCACGGTTAGGGTTACGTTTAGGGGTTAGCATTAGGGTTAGGGTTAGGGTTAGGGTTAAGGGATAGGATTAGGGTTAAGTGTTGGGCTTAGGGTTAGGGTTTAGTGTTAGGGTTATCATTAAGGATTAGGGTTAGGGTCAGGGTTAAATGCTTGGGTGCGGGTAATGGTTAGGGTCGGGGTTAAAGTTCACGGATAGGGTTAGTGTTAAGGGTTACGGGTAGGTTTAGGGTTCAGGGTTAGCGTTAGCATTAGGGCTTAAGGTTAGGATTAGCGGGAGGTTAGATTTAGGGTTAGAACTAGACGTTAGGGTAAGGGCTAGGGTTAGGGTTAAGAGATAGGGTTAGGTTTAATGCTTAGGATTGGGGTTAGGGTTTGGGGTTAAAGTAAGTGTTAGGGGTTAGGTTTAAGGATCAAAGGTTAGGGTTATTTTTAGCTGTAGTGTTAGGGTTAGGGAAAAGGGATCCCATTAGCATTAAGGGTCTTCCTTACTGTAGGGTTAAGGGTTAGGCTTAGAGTTAAAGGTTAAGGTTAGGGTCAGTGTTAAGAATTAGGGTGAGGGTTAACGGTTAGGGTAAAGGTTAAGCGTTAGGGTTAGGAATTAGCGATTAGGATTTTTGGTTAGTGTTAGGGTTAGAGGTTAGGAGTTCGTGTTTTATGAAGGGGTATGGTTAGAATTAGGATTGGGGTTAGAGTTAGGGTTAGGTATAGGGGTTAGTTTTAGGGTAAAAGGATAGGATTAGGGTTACAGGTTGGGCTTAGGTTTAGGGTTAAAGTTTACTGCTAGGGTTAGGGATAGGGTTCAGGGTTAGCTTTAGGGGTTCTGGTTAGGGTTAGGTGTTAGGTTAGTGTCAGGGTTAGGTCTAGTCGTGAGGGTAAGGTTTAGGGTTAGCTTTAAGAGCTAGGGTTAGGTTTAATGGTTAGGATTAGGATTAGGGTTAAGGGTTAGCGTAAGGCTTAGGGCTTTGGGTGAAGGGTTAGGGTTTTTGTTAGGCATAGCGTTGGGGTTAGAAGTAAGGGTTACTGTCAGTGTTAGGGTTGTAGGTAGGGTTACGGTTAGGGTTAGCGGTTTAGAATTAGGGTTAGGGATTAGGTGTTCCAGTGATGACTAGGAGATAGGGTTAGAATTATGGGATAGGGGTTGTTCTCAGGGAATGTGTTATGCATTAACGTTAGGATAAGAGGTTAAAGTTAGGCGCACGGTGAGGTTTACGTGTTAAGGGGAGAAATAGGAACAGGGTTGGGTGTTATGTTCAGGGTTAGGATTATCTGTTAGAGGTATTGTTTATGCTTAGCGCACGGGCCCTGTCTGCATTGGGCGGGCGGGGGGAGTTTAGGGGGCTGGGATTGTACCCGGGAACCCACTCTATCATACTCTGGGTATGGGCCCGTGGGTTTCATGCAGGACACAGTGGTAGAGCCTCCTTTCACGCATGGCATGGGAGGATTGCAGGCTTTCTAAACTCTAAGAAAGCAAGAAGTCTGAGAATTAGATTTAGGGTTAGGATTCTGGTTAGGGTTAAGGATGAAGTTTAGTGTTAGGGTGAGGGCTTAAGGTTAGGGATTAGGGTTAGGGTTAAAGGTTACTCTTAGGTTTAACGGTTACAGTTCGGTTTAGGGTTGAGGTTTATGGTTAGGGTTAAGATGAGGGGTTAGGGTTTGGTAGACGTTTAGGGTTAAGTGTTAGGTTTAGGGTTGAAGATTAGGATTAGGGTTAGGATTAAAGGTTAGCGTGAGAGTTAACGCTTAGGGTTAATGTTAAGAGTTAGGGTTTACAGTTACGCTTAGGGTTAGATTTAGGGTTAGAGTTATGTGCTATGGTTTGTGTTAGGGGTTAGGGTTAGGTTTACTGTTCACGGTTAGGGTTGGGTTTAGGGGTTAGCATTAGGGTTAGGGATTAGGTTTAGGGTAAGGGTCTAGAATTAATGTTGGGCTTTAGGCTCGGGGCTTACGTTCAGGGTCAGGGGTTAGCATTGGTGGTAGGGCTTAGCTTTAGCGGTCAGTTTAAGGGCACAGGACCTGGTTAATCTACGGTGAGAGGGGTGCGGTCGGAGTCACCACGAAAGCACAACATCATTCCCTGGGCCTTGGGAGAGGACCTCCATGCAGGACTCAGGCGGAGCCTCATCTCACACATGGCATGGCTGTATTGTAGGCTTGCTTCACTCTGGGAATGGAAGTAGTGTGAGAATTAGGGTTGGGGTTGGGGTTAGGGTTTTTCGTGTTAGGGGTTAGGTTTCGAGTCAGGGTTAGGTGCTAGGGATTAGTGGTTAGGGTTAGAGTTAGTGTTAGGGGTAAGGTGTTAAGTCTGGGTTAGGGGGCCAGGGTAAGGTTTAGGGTTGGAGTTAGCGTTACGGTTAGGGGTTAGGGTTAAGGGATAGGGTTAGGATTCAGGGTGAGGGTTAGAGGGTTAACAGTTGGGGTTAGGCTTAGGGGTTAGGGATAGTGTTAGGGTTAAGGTTTAGGAGCTTGGTTCAGGTTTAAGGTTAGCATTAGGGGTTGGGGTTAGTGTTAACTGTAGGTCAGTGTTGGGGTTAGATCTCTAGGCATTAGGGTAAAGGTTAGGGTTAGGGTTAAGAGTTAGGGTTCTGTTTAATGGTTAGGATTGGGAATAGGTTAAGGGTTAGGGTTAAGGTTAGGGGTTATGACGAAGGATCAACGGTTAGGGTTACTTTTAGGCGTAGGGTTAGGGTAAGGGGTTAGGGTTAGTGTTAGTGTTGTTGGTCGGGTTAAGGTTAGGGTTGGCGCTTCAGAATTAGGGATTAGGTGTTACGGTTATAGCTAGGAGGTAGGGTTATAATGACAGTATAGGGCTTGTTCTCAGGGTGTCATGCATTAACGTTAAGATATGGGGTTAAAGTTAGGGTTATGGTGAGGTTTACCTGTTAAGGTGAGCAGTAGGGTCAGGGTTAGGTGTTAGGTTGTGGGTTAGGCTTATGGGTGAGGGGTAGGGTTTATGCTTAGGGCAAGGGACCTGTATGCCCTAGGAGGCAAAGTTAGGTGTCTGTGATGGTCGCTGGGAACCCACTCTACTGCACGCAGTGTATGGGCCTCTGGGTTTCATGCAGGACACTGTGGCAGAGCCTCCTTTCACACATGGCGTGGGAGGATTGCAGGCTTTCTAAACTCTAAGAAAGCAAGAAGTCTGAGAATTAGATTTAGGGTTAGGGTTATGGTTAGGGTTAAGGATGAAGTTTAGTGTTAGGGTGAGGGCTTAGGCTTAGGGATTACGGTTAGGGTTAAAGGTTACTCTTAGATTTAACGGTTACACTTTGGTTTAGGGTTGAGGTTTAAGGTTAGGGTTAAGATGAGGGGTTAGGGTTTGGTAGACGTTTAGGGTTAAGTGTTAGGTTTAGAGTTGAAGATTAGGATTAGGGTTAGGATTAAAGGTTAGCGTGAGAGGTAACGCTTAGTGTTAAGGTTAAGTGTTAGGGTTTAGGTTTAGGGTTAGGGTTAGAGTTAGTTTTAGGGTTAGAGTTATGTGCTATGGTTTGTGTTAGAGGTTAGGGTTAGGTTTACTGGTCACGGTTAGGGTTACGTTTAGGGGTTAGCATTAGGGTTAGGGTTAGGGTTAGGGTTAAGGGATAGGATTAGGGTTAAGTGTTGGGCTTAGGGTTAGGGTTTAGTGTTAGTGTTATCATTAAGGATTAGTGTTAGGGTCAGGGTTAAATGCTTGGGTGCGGGTAATGGTTAGGGTCAGGGTTAAGGTTTACGGATAGGGTTAGTGTTAAGGGTTACGGGTAGGTTTAGGGTTCAGGGTTAGCGTTAGCATTAGGGCTTAAGGTTAGGATTAGGTGGGAGGTTAGATTTAGGGTTAGAACTAGACGTTAGGGTAAGGGCTAGGGTTAGGGTTAAGAGATAGGGTTAGGTTTAATGCTTAGGATTAGGGTTAGGGTTTGGGGTTAAAGTAAGTGTTAGGGGTTAGGTTTAAGGATCAAAGGTTAGGGTTATTTTTAGCTGTAGTGTTAGGGTTAGGGATAAGGGATCCCATTAGCATTAAGGGTCTTCCTTACTGTAGTGTTAAGGGTTAGGCTTAGAGTTAAAGGTTAAGGTTAGGGTCAGTGTTAAGAATTAGTGTGAGGGTTAACGGTTAGGGTAAAGGTTAAGCGTTAGGGTTAGGGATTAGCGATTAGGGTTTTTGGTTAGTGTTAGGGTAAGAGGTTAGGAGTTCGTGTTTTATGAAGGGGTATGGTTAGAATTAGGATTGGGGTTAGAGTTAGGGTTAGGTATAGGGGTTATGTTTAGGGGTTAGTTTTAGGGTAAAAGGATAGGATTAGGGTTATGGGTTGGGCTTAGGTTTAGGGTTAAAGTTTACTGCTAGGGTTAGGGATAGGGTTCAGGGTTAGCTTTAGGGGTTCTGGTTAGGGTTAGGTGTTAGGTTAGTGTCAGGGTTAGGTCTAGTCGTGAGGGTAAGGTTTAGGGTTAGCTTTAAGAGCTAGGGTTAGGTTTAATGGTTAGGATTAGGATTAGGGTTAAGGGTTAGGGTAAGGCTTAGGGGTTAGGTTGAAGGGTTAGGGTCAAGGGTTAGGGTTTTTGTTAGGCATAGCGTTGGGGTTAGAAGTAAGGGTTACTGTCAGTGTTAGGGTTGTAGGTAGGGTTACGGTTAGGGTTAGCGGTTTAGAATTAGGGTTAGGGATTAGGTGTCACAGTGATGACTAGGAGATAGGGTTAGAAATATGGGATAGGGGTTGTTCTCAGGAAATGGGTTATGCATTAACGTTAGGATAAGAGGTTAAAGTTAGGCGTACGGTGAGGTTTACGTGTTAAGGGGAGAAATAGGAACAGGGTTGGGTGTTATGTTCAGGGTTAGGGTTATCTGTTAAAGGTATTGTTTATGCTTAGCGCACGGGCCCTGTCTGCATTAGGCGGGCGGGGGGAGTTTAGGGGGCAGGGATTGTACCCGGGAACCCACTCTATCATACTCTGGGTATGGGCCCGTGGGTTTCATGTAGGACACAGTGGTAGAGCCTCCTTTCACGCATGGCATGGGAGGATTGCAGGCTTTCCAAACTCTAAGAAAGCAAGAAGTCTGAGAATTAGATTTAGGGTTAGGATTCTGGTTAGGGTTAAGGATGAAGTTTAGTGTTAGGGTGAGGGCTTAGGGTTAGGGAATAGGGTTAGGGTTAAAGGTTACTCTTAGGTTTAACGGTTACACTTTGGTTTAGGGTTGAGGTTTACGGTTAGGGTTAAGATGAGGGGTTAGGGTTTGGTACAGGGTTAGGGTTAAGTGTTAGGTTTAGGGTTGAAGATTAGGATTAGGGTTAGGATTAAAGGTTAGCATGAGAGTTAACGCTTAGGGTTAAGGTTAAGGGTTAGGGTTTACGGTTAAGGTTAGGGTTAGTTTTAGGGTTAGAGTTATGTGCTATGGTTTGTGTTAGAGGTTGGGTTAGGTTTACTGGTCACGGTTAGGGTTACGTTTAGGGGTTAGCATTAGGGTTAGGGTTAGGGTTAGGGTTAAGGGATAGGATTAGGGTTAACTGTTGGACTTAGGGTTAGGGTTTAGTGTTAGGGTTAGCATTAAGGATTAGGGTTAGGGTCAGGGTTAAATGCTTGGGTGCAGGTAATGGTTAGGGTCAGGGTTAAGGTTCACGGATAGGGTTAGTGTTAAGGGTTACGGGTAGATTTAGGGTTCAGGGTTAGTGTTAGCATTAGGGCTTAAGGTTAGGATTAGGCGGTAGGTTAGATTTAGGGTTAGATCTAGGCGTTAGGGTAAGGGCTAGCGTTAGGGTTAAGAGATAGGGTTAGGTTGAATGCTTAGGATTAGGGTTAGGGTTTGGGGATAAAGTAAGTGTTAGGGGTTAGGTTTAAGGATCCAAGGTTAGGGTTATTTTTAGCTGTAGTGTTAGGGTTAGGGATAAGGGATCCCATTAGCATTAAGGGTTTTCCTTACTGTAGGCTTAAGCGTTAGGCTTAGAGTTAAAGGTTAAGGTTAGGGTCAGTGTTAAGATTTAGGTTGAGGGTTAACGGTTAGGGCAAAGGATAAGCGTTAGGGTTAGGGATTAGTGATTAGGGTTTTTGGTTCGTGTTAGGGTTAGCGGTTAGGAGTTAGTGTTTTATGAAGGGGTATGGTTAGAATTAGGATTGGGGTTAGAGTTAGGGTGAGGTATAGGGGTTAGGTTTAGGGGTTAGTTTTAGGGTAAAAGGATAGGATTAGGGTTACGGGTTGGGCTTAGGTTTAGGGTTAAAGTTTACTGCTGGGGTTAGGGATAGGGTTCAGGGTTATCTTTAGGGGTTCTGGTTAGGGTTAAACGCTGAACACCTGCAAATAATTTTCAACGTAGTGGTTAATTGAAAAGCTCTGCGATATACTTCTTGGAACAAGCCAGTTACCTGTTCCCACGCAAAGAGGAGTATATAGAACCATGGTGGATTTCCAGCTGATGAAGTAAAGGATTATTAAAGGAACGGGATGACCATGGGGATCATCGTCAATTCTCTGAAACAGAATCCGCCCTTTTCACCTGCCAAACACATGCCCACTTCTCCTCTCTGGGGATAATAAAAACTAACCAGCGAACTGACAGAGGGCCTGACCCCCCCATCCACATCGACCACACACAAAAAAAAACCGTACCCTCCAGCTACTAATTATAATGCTAACTTGCAAAATTTCGCTGCATTTTAAAACAATGGAAAAATGGTGGTGGGATGATACTTAGAAGAATGGCTTCTTGTCAGTCTCCACTAACAAAAATAGGCAACACCAAGTCAGCTACTCCTCAGCATAGTTATGTCCGTCGCAGCCTTCTTGGGTTTCAGGAGGCACATACAAACGTTAGCAAAATTATGGTGAAACGCTGAACACCTGCAAATAATTTTCAACGTACTGGCTAATTTGAAAACTCTCCAGCATACTTCTTGGAACAAGCCAGGTACCTGTGCTCACGCATAGAGGAGTATATAGAAACATGGTGGAATCCCAGCTGATGAAGCAAAGGATTCTTAAAGGAATAAGATGACCATGCGGATCCTGTTTAATTCTCTGAAACAGAATCCGCACTTTTCACCTGCCAAACACATGCCCACTACTCTTCTCTGGGGATAATAAAAACAAACCAGCGATCTGACAGAGGGCCTGAACACCCATCCTGAAAGACCCCACCAAAAAAAAAAAGTACCCTCAGCTACTAATTATAATGCCAATTTGCAAAATTTCCCTGCATTTTTAAACAATGGAGAAATGATGGTGGGATGATACTTAGAAGAATGGCTTCTTGTCAGGCTCCACTAAAAAAATAGGCAACACGAATTCAGCTACGCCTCAGCATACTTATATCCGTGGCAGTCATATTGGGTTTCAGGAGACACATACAAACGTTATAAGAATTATGGTGAAACGCTGAAAACCTGCAATAGATTTTCAACGTACTGCTTAATTGAAAAGCTCTGCGGCATACTTCTTGGAACAAGCCAGTTACCTGTTCCCACGCAAAGAGGAGTATATAGAACCACGGTGGATTTCCAGCTGATTAAGTAAAGGATTATTAAAGGAACGGGATGACCATGGGGATCATCGTTAATTCTCTGAAACAGAATCCGCCCTTTTCACCTGCCAAACACATGCCCACTTCTCCTCTCTGGGGATGATAAAAACTAACCAGCGAACTGACAGAGGGCCTTACCCCCCCCATCCACATCGACCACACACAAAAAAAAAACCGTACCCTCAAGCTACTAATTATAATGCTAACTTCCAAAATTTCCCTGCATTTTAAAACAATGGAAAAATGGTGGTGGGATGATACTTAGAAGAATGGCTTCTTGTCTGTCTCAACTAACAAAAATAGGCAACACCAAGTCAGCTACTCCTCAGCATAGTTATGCCAGTCGCAGCCTTCTTGGGTTTCAGGAGGCACATACAAACGTTATCAAAATTACGGTGAAACGCTGAAAACCTGCAAATAATTTTCAACGTACTGGTTAATTTGAAAACTCTCCAGCATACTTCTTGGAACAAGCCAGGTACCTGTGCCCACGCATAGAGGAGTATATAGAAACATGGTGGAATCCCAGCTGATGAATCAAAGGATTCTTAAAGGAACGGGATTACCATGCGGATCCTGTTTAATTCTCTGAAACAGATCCGCAGTTTTCACCTGCCATACTAATACCCACTTCTCCTCTCTGGGGATAATAAAAACAAACCAGCGAACTGACAGAGGGCCTGACCAACACATCCACACCGACCCCACAGGAAAAAAAAAAAAAAAAACACCGTAGCCTCCAGCTACTAATTATAATGCTAATTTGCAAATCTTTCCTGCATTTTTAAACAATGGAAAAATGATGGTGAGAAGATACTTAGAAGAATGGATTCTTGTCAGTCTCCACTAACAAAAATAGGCAAAACCAAGTCAGCTACGCCTCAGCATAGTTATGTCCGTCGCAGCCTTCTTGGGTTTCAGGAGGCACAAACAAACGTTATCACAATTATGGTGAAACACTGAACACCTGCAAATAATTTTCAACGTACTGGTTAATTGAAAAGTTCTGCAGCATACTTCTTGGAACAAGCCAGTTACCTGTTCTCACGCAAAGAGGAGTATATAGAACCATGGTGGATTTCCAGCTGATGAAGTAAAGGATTATTAAAGGAACGGGATGACCATAGGGATCATCGTTAATTCTCTGAAACAGAATCCGCCCTTTTCACCTGCCAAACACATGCCCACTTCTCCTCTCTGGGGATAATAAAAACTAACCAGCGAACTGACAGAGGGCCTGACCCCTCCCCATCCACATCGACTACACACACAAAAAAAAAACCGTACCCTCCAGCTACTAATTATAATGCTAACTTGCAAAATTTCCCTGCATTTTAAAACAATGGAAAAATGGTGGTCAGATCATACTTAGAAGAATGGCTTCTTGTCTGTCTCCACTAAGAAAAATAGGCAACACCAAGTCAGCTACTCCTCAGCATAGTTATGTCCGTCGCAGCCTTCTTGGGTTTCAGGAGGCACAAACACACGTTATCACAATTATGGTGAAACGCTGAACACCTGCAAATAATTTTCAACGTAGTGGTTAATTGAAAAGCTCTGCGGCATACTTCTTGGAACAAGCCAGTTACCTGTTCCCACGCAAAGAGGAGTATATAGAACCATGGTGGATTTCCAGCTGATGAAGTAAAGGATTATTAAAGGAACGGGATGACCAGGGGGATCATCCTTAATTCTCTGAAAGAGAATCCACCCTTTTCACCTGCCAAACACATGCCCACTTCTCCTCTCTGGGGATAATAAAAACTAACCAGCGAACTGACAGAGGGCCTGACCCCCCGCTATCCACATCGACCAAACACAAAAAAAAAAAAACGGACCCTCCAGCTACTAATTATAATGCTAAATTGCAAAATTTCCCTGCATTTTAAAACAATGGAAAAATGGTGGTGGGATCATACTTAGAAGAATGGCTTCTTGTCTGTCTCAACTAACAAAAATAGGCAACACCAAGTCAGCTACTCCTCAGCATAGTTATGCCAGTCGCAGCCTTCTTGGGTTTCAGGAGGCACATACAAACGTTATCAAAATTACGGTGAAACGCTGAAAACCTGCAAATAATTTTCAACGTACTGGTTAATTTGAAAACTCTCCAGCATACTTCTTGGAACAAGCCAGGTACCTGTGCCCACGCATAGAGGAGTATATAGAAACATGGTGGAATCCCAGCTGATGAAGCAAAGGATGCTTAAAGGAATGAGATGACCATGCGGATCCTGTTTAATTCTCTGAAACAGAATCCGCCCTTTTCACCTGCCAAACACATGCCCACTACTCTTCTCTGGGGATAATAAAAACAAACCAGCGATCTGACAGAGGGCCTGAACACCCATCCTGACCGACCCCACAAAACAAAAAAGTACCCTCCAGCTACTAATTATAATGCCAATTTGCAAAATTTCCCTGCATTTTTAAACAATGGAGAAATGATGGTGGGATGATACTTAGAAGAATGGCTTCTTGTCAGTCTCCACTGACAAAAATAGGCAACACCAAGTCAGCTACGCCTCAGCATAGTTATGTCCGTAGCAGCCATATTTGGTTTCAGTAGGCACATACACACGTTATCACAATTATGGTGAAACGCTGAAAACCTGCAAAGGATTTTCAACATACTGGTTAACTGAAAAGCTCTGAGGCATACTTCTTGGAACTAGCCAGTTTCCTGTGCCCACGCATAGAGAAGTATATAGAACCATGGTGGATTCCCAGCTCATGAAGCAAAGGATTCTTAAAGGAACGGGATTACCATGCGGATCCTGTTTAATTCTCTGAAACAGATCCGCAGTTTTCACCTGCCATACTAATACCCACTTCTCCTCTCTGGGGATAATAAAAACAAACCAGCGAACTGACAGAGGGCCTGACCAACACATGCACACCGACTTCAGAGGAAAAAAAAAAAAAAAACACCGTAGCCTCCAGCTACTTATTATAATGCTAACTTGCAAAACGTTCCTGCATTTTTAAACAATGGAAAAATGATGTTGAGATGATACTTAGAAGAATGGATTCTTGTCAGTCTCCACTAATAAAAATAGGCAAAACCAATTCAGCTACGCCTCAGCATAGTTCTGTCCGTCGCAGCCTTCTTGGGTTTCAGGAGGCACAAACAAACGTTATCACAATTATGGTGAAACGCTGAACACCTGCAAATAATTTTCAACGTACTGGTTAATTGAAAAGCTCTGCGGCATACTTCTTGGAACAAGCCAGTTACCTGTTCCCACGCAAAGAGTAGTATATGGAACCATGGTGGATTTCCAGCTGATGAAATAAAGGATTATTAAAGGAACGGGATGACCATAGGGATCATCGTAAATTCTCTGAAAGAGAATCCGCCCTTTTCACCTGCCAAACACATGCCCACTTCTCCTCTCTGGGGATAATAAAAACTAACCAGCGAACTGACAGAGGGCCTGAACCCCACCATCCACATCGACTACACAAAAAAATAAAACCGTACCCTCCAGCTACTAATTATAATGCTAACTTGCAAAATTTCCCTGCATTTTAAAACAATGGAAAAATGGTGGTGGGATCATACTTAGAAGAATGGCTTCTTGTCAGTCTCCACTAACAAAAATAGGCAACACCAAGTCAGCTACTCCTCAGCATAGTTATGTCCGTCGCAGCCTTCTTGGGTTTCAGGAGGCACAAACAAATGTTATCACCATTATGGTGAAACGCTGAACACCTGCAGATAATTTTCAACGTAGTGGTTAATTGAAAAGCTCTGCGTCATACTTCTTGGAACAAGCCAGTTACCTGTTCCCACGCAAAGAGGAGAATATAGAACCATGGTGGATTTCCAGCTGATGAAGTAAAGGATTATTAACGGAACGGGATGACCATGGGGATCATCGTTAATTCTCTGATACAGAATCCGCCCTTTTCACCTGCCAAACACATGCCCACTTCTCCTCTCTGGGGTTAATAAAAACTAACCAGCGAACTGACAGAGGGCCTGACCCCCACCATCCACATCGACCACACAAAAAAAAAATCCGTACCCTCCAGCTACTAATTATCATGCTAACTTCCAAAATTTCCCTGCATTTTAAAACAATGGAAAAATGATGGTGGGATGATACTTAGAAGAATGGCTTCTTGTCAGTCTCCATAAGAAAAATAGGCAACACCAAGTCAGCTACTCCTCAGCATAGTTATGTCCGTCGCAGCCTTCTTGGGTTTCAGGAGGCAGAAACAAACGTTATCACCATTATGGTGAAACGCTGAACACCTGCAAATAATTTTCAACGTAGTGGTTAATTGAAAAGCTCTGCGGCATACTTCTTGGAACAAGGCAGTTACCTGTTCCCACGCAAAGAGGAGTATATAGAACCATGGTGGATTTCCAGCTGATGAAGTAAAGGATTATTAAAGGAACGGGGTGACCATCGGGATCATCGTTAATTCTCTGAAACAGAATCCGCCCTTTTCACCTGCCAAACACATGCCCACTTCTCCTCTCTGGGGATAATAAAAACTAACCAGCGAACTGACAGAGGGCCTGACCCCCACCATCCACATCGACAACACAAAAAAAAAAAAAAAAACGTACCCTCCGGCTACTAATTATAATGCTAACTTGCAAAATTTCCCTGCATTTTAAAACAATGGAAAAATGGTGGTGGGATGATACTTAGAAGAATGGCTTCTTGTCAGTCTCCACTAACAAAAATAGGCAACACCATGTCAGCTACGCCTCAGCATAGTTATGTCCGTCGCAGCCTTCTTGGGTTTCAGGAGGCACAAACACACGTTATCACAATTATGGTGAAACGCTGAACACCTGCAAATAATTTTCAACGTAGTGGTTAATTGAAAAGCTCTGCGGCATACTTCTTGGAACAAGCCAGTTACCTGTTCCCACGCAAAGAGGAGTATATAGAACCATGGTGGATTTCCAGCTGATGAAGTAAAGGATTATTAAACGAACGGGATGACCATGGGGATCATCGTTAATTCTCTGAAACAGAATCCGCCCTTTTCACCTGCCAAACACATGCCCACTTCTCCTCTCTGGGGATAATAAAAACTAACCAGCGAACTGACAGAGGGCCTGACCCCCACCATCCACATCGACCACACAAAAAAAAGAAAAAACCGTACCCTCCAGCTACTAATTATAATGCTAACTTGCAAAATTTCCCTGCATTTTAAAACAATGGAAAAATGGTGGTGGGATGATACTTAGAAGAATGGCTTCTTGTCAGTCTCCACTAACAAAAATAGGCAACACCAAATCAGCTACTCCTCAGCATAGTTATGTCCGTCGCAGCCATCTAGGGTTTCAGGAGGCACAAACAAAGGTTATCACAATTATGGTGAAACGCTGAACACCTGCAAATAATTTTCAACGTACTGGTTAATTGAAAAGCTCTGCGGCATACTTCTTGGAACAAGCCACTTACCTGTTCCCACGCAAAGAGGAGTATATAGAACCATGGTGGATTTCCAGCTGATGAAGTAAAGGATTATTAAAGGAACGGGATGACCATGGGGATCATCGTTAATTCTCTGAAACAGAATCCGCCCTTTTCACCTGCCAAACACATGCCCACTTCTCCTCTCTGGGGATAATAAAAACTAACCAGCGAACTGACAGAGGGCCTGACCCCGCCCCCATCCACATCGACAACACACAAAAAAAAAACCGTACCCTCCATCTACTAATTATAATGCTAACTTGCAAAATTTCCCTGCATTTTAAAACAATGGAAAAATGGTGGTGGGATCATACTTAGAAGAAAGGCTTCTTGTCTGTCTCCACTAACAAAAATAGGCAACACCAAGTCAGCTACTCCTCAGCATAGTTATGTCCGTCGCAGCCTTCTTGGGTTTCAGCAGGCACATACAAACGTTATCAAAATTATGGTGAAACGCTGAACACCTGCAAATAATTTTCAACGTACTGGTTAATTTGAAAACTCTCCAGCATACTTCTTGGAACAAGCCAGGTACCTGTGCCCACGCATAGAGGAGTATATAGAATCATGGTGGAATCCCAGCTGATGAAGCAAAGGATTCTTAAAGGAATGAGATGACCATGCGGATCCTGTTTAATTCTCTGAAACAGAATCCGCATTTTTCACCTGCCAAACACATGCCCACTACTCTTCTCTGGGGATAATAAAAACAAACCAGCGATCTGACAGAGGGCCTGAACACCCATCCTGACCGACCCCACAAAACAAAAAAGTACCCTCCAGCTACTAATTATAATGCCAATTTGCAAAATTTCCCTGCATTTTTAAACAATGGAGAAATGATGGTGGGATGATACTTAGAAGAATGGCTTCTTGTCAGTCTCCACTGACAAAAATAGGCAACACCAAGTCAGCTACGCCTCAGCATAGTTATGTCCGTAGCAGCCATATTTGTTTTCAGTAGGCACATACACACATTATCACAATTATTCTGAAACGCTGAAAACCTGCAAAGGATTGTCAACATACTGGTTCATTGAAAAGCTCTGAGGCATACTTCTTGGAACTAGCCAGTTTCCTGTGCCCACGCATAGAGAAGTATATAGAACCATGGTGGATTCCCAGGTCATGAAGCAAAGGATTCTTAAAGGAACGGGATTACCATGCGGATCCTGTTTAATTCTCTGAAACAGATCCGCAGTTTTCACCTGCCATACTAATACCGACTTCTCCTCTCTGGGGATAATAAAAACCAACCGGGGAACTGACAGAGGGCCTGACCAACACATCCACACCGATCCCACAGGAAAAAAAAAAAAAAAAAAAAAAAACACCGTAGCCTCCAGCTACTAATTATAATGCTAACTTGCAAAACTTTCCTGCATTTTTAAACAATGGAAAAATAATGGTGAGATGATACTTAGAAGAATGGATTCTTGTCAGTCTCCACTAACAAAAATAGGCAAAACCAAGTCAGCTACGCCTCAGCATAGTTATGTCCGTCGCAGCCTTCTTGGGTTTCAGGAGGCACAAACAAACGTTATCACAATTATGGTGAAACGCTGAACACCTGCAAATAATTTTCAACGTACTGGTTAATTGAAAAGCTCTGCGGCATACTTCTTGGAACAAGCCAGTTACCTGTTCCCACGCAAAGAGGAGTATATAGAACCATGGTGGATTTCCATCTGATGAAGTAAAGGATTATTAAAGGAACGGGGTGACCATGGGGATCATCGTTAATTCTCTGAAACAGAATCCGCCCTTTTCACCTGCCAAACACATGCCCACTTCTCCTCTCTGGGGATAATAAAAACTAACCAGCGAACTGACATAGGGCCTAACTCCCCCATCCACATCGACCACACACACAAAAAAAACCGTACCCTCCAGCTACTAATTTTAATGCTAACTTGAAAAATTTCCCTGCATTTTAAAACAATGGAAAAATGGTGGTGGGATGATACTTAGAAGAATTGTTTGTGGACAGTCTCCACTAAGAAAAATAGGCAACACCAACTCAGCTACGCCTCAGCATAGGTATGTCCGTCGCAGCCTTCTTGGGTTGCAGGAGGCACAAACAAACGTTATCACAATTATGGTGAAACGCTGAACAGCTGCAAATAATTTTCAACGTACTGGTTAATGGAAAAGCTCTGCGGCATACTTCTTGGAACAAGCCAGTTACCTGTTCCCACGCAAAGAGGAGTATATAGAACCATGGTGGATTTCCAGCTGATGAAGTAAAGGATTATTAAAGGAACGGGATGACCATGGGGATCATCGTTAATTCTCTGAAACAGAATCCGCCCTTTTCACCTGCCAAACACATGCCCACTTCTCCTCTCTGGGGATAATAAAAACTAACCAGCGAACTGACAGAGGGCCTGACCCCCACCATCCACATCGACAACACAAAAAAAAAAAAAAAAAAACGTACCCTCCGGCTACTAATTATAATGCTAACTTGCAAAATTTCCCTGCATTTTAAAACAATGGAAAAATGGTGGTGGGATGATACTTAGAAGAATGGCTTCTTGTCAGTCTCCACTAACAAAAATAGGCAACACCATGTCAGCTACGCCTCAGCATAGTTATGTCCGTCGCAGCCTTCTTGGGTTTCAGGAGGCACAAACACACGTTATCACAATTATGGTGAAACGCTGAACACCTGCAAATAATTTTCAACGTAGTGGTTAATTGAAAAGCTCTGCGGCATACTTCTTGGAACAAGCCAGTTACCTGTTCCCACGCAAAGAGGAGTATATAGAACCATGGTGGATTTCCAGCTGATGAAGTAAAGGATTATTAAACGAACGGGATGACCATGGGGATCATCGTTAATTCTCTGAAACAGAATCCGCCCTTTTCACCTGCCAAACACATGCCCACTTCTCCTCTCTGGGGATAATAAAAACTAACCAGCGAACTGACAGAGGGCCTGACCCCCACCATCCACATCGACCACACAAAAAAAAGAAAAAACCGTACCCTCCAGCTACTAATTATAATGCTAACTTGCAAAATTTCCCTGCATTTTAAAACAATGGAAAAATGGTGGTGGGATGATACTTAGAAGAATGGCTTCTTGTCAGTCTCCACTAACAAAAATAGGCAACACCAAATCAGCTACTCCTCAGCATAGTTATGTCCGTCGCAGCCATCTAGGGTTTCAGGAGGCACAAACAAAGGTTATCACAATTATGGTGAAACGCTGAACACCTGCAAATAATTTTCAACGTACTGGTTAATTGAAAAGCTCTGCGGCATACTTCTTGGAACAAGCCACTTACCTGTTCCCACGCAAAGAGGAGTATATAGAACCATGGTGGATTTCCAGCTGATGAAGTAAAGGATTATTAAAGGAACGGGATGACCATGGGGATCATCGTTAATTCTCTGAAACAGAATCCGCCCTTTTCACCTGCCAAACACATGCCCACTTCTCCTCTCTGGGGATAATAAAAACTAACCAGCGAACTGACAGAGGGCCTGACCCCGCCCCCATCCACATCGACAACACACAAAAAAAAAACCGTACCCTCCATCTACTAATTATAATGCTAACTTGCAAAATTTCCCTGCATTTTAAAACAATGGAAAAATGGTGGTGGGATCATACTTAGAAGAAAGGCTTCTTGTCTGTCTCCACTAACAAAAATAGGCAACACCAAGTCAGCTACTCCTCAGCATAGTTATGTCCGTCGCAGCCTTCTTGGGTTTCAGCAGGCACATACAAACGTTATCAAAATTATGGTGAAACGCTGAACACCTGCAAATAATTTTCAACGTACTGGTTAATTTGAAAACTCTCCAGCATACTTCTTGGAACAAGCCAGGTACCTGTGCCCACGCATAGAGGAGTATATAGAATCATGGTGGAATCCCAGCTGATGAAGCAAAGGATTCTTAAAGGAATGAGATGACCATGCGGATCCTGTTTAATTCTCTGAAACAGAATCCGCATTTTTCACCTGCCAAACACATGCCCACTACTCTTCTCTGGGGATAATAAAAACAAACCAGCGATCTGACAGAGGGCCTGAACACCCATCCTGACCGACCCCACAAAACAAAAAAGTACCCTCCAGCTACTAATTATAATGCCAATTTGCAAAATTTCCCTGCATTTTTAAACAATGGAGAAATGATGGTGGGATGATACTTAGAAGAATGGCTTCTTGTCAGTCTCCACTGACAAAAATAGGCAACACCAAGTCAGCTACGCCTCAGCATAGTTATGTCCGTAGCAGCCATATTTGGTTTCAGTAGGCACATACACACATTATCACAATTATTCTGAAACGCTGAAAACCTGCAAAGGATTGTCAACATACTGGTTCATTGAAAAGCTCTGAGGCATACTTCTTGGAACTAGCCAGTTTCCTGTGCCCACGCATAGAGAAGTATATAGAACCATGGTGGATTCCCAGGTCATGAAGCAAAGGATTCTTAAAGGAACGGGATTACCATGCGGATCCTGTTTAATTCTCTGAAACAGATCCGCAGTTTTCACCTGCCATACTAATACCGACTTCTCCTCTCTGGGGATAATAAAAACCAACCGGGGAACTGACAGAGGGCCTGACCAACACATCCACACCGATCCCACAGGAAAAAAAAAAAAAAAAAAAAAAAACACCGTAGCCTCCAGCTACTAATTATAATGCTAACTTGCAAAACTTTCCTGCATTTTTAAACAATGGAAAAATAATGGTGAGATGATACTTAGAAGAATGGATTCTTGTCAGTCTCCACTAACAAAAATAGGCAAAACCAAGTCAGCTACGCCTCAGCATAGTTATGTCCGTCGCAGCCTTCTTGGGTTTCAGGAGGCACAAACAAACGTTATCACAATTATGGTGAAACGCTGAACACCTGCAAATAATTTTCAACGTACTGGTTAATTGAAAAGCTCTGCGGCATACTTCTTGGAACAAGCCAGTTACCTGTTCCCACGCAAAGAGGAGTATATAGAACCATGGTGGATTTCCAGCTGATGAATAAAGGATTCTTAAAGGAACGGGATGACCATAGGGATCATCGTTAATTCTCTGAAACAGAATCCGCCCTTTTCACCTGCCAAACACATGCCCACTTCTCCTCTCTCGGGATAATAAAAACTAACCAGCGAACTGACAGAGGGCCTGACCCCCCAATCTACATCGACCGCACACACAAAAAAAACCGTACCCTCCAGCTACTAATTATAATGCTAACTTGCAAAATTTCCCTGCATTTTAAAACAATGGAAAAATGGTGGTGGGATCATACTTAGAAGAATGGCTTCTTGTCTGTCTCCACTAACAAAAATAGGCAACACCAAGTCAGCTACTCCTCAGCATACTTATGTCCGTCGCAGCCTTCTTGGGTTTCAGGAGGCAAAAACAAAGGTTATCACAATTATGGTGAAACGCTGAACACCTGCAAATAATTTTCAACGTACTGGTTAATTTGAAAACTCTCCAGCATACTTCTTGGAACAAGCCAGGTACCTGTGCCCACGCATAGAGGAGTATATAGAATCATGGTGGAATCCCAGCTGATGAAGCAAAGGATTCTTAAAGGAATGAGATGACCATGAGGATCCTGTTTAATTCTCTGAAACAGAATCCGCACTTTTCACCTGCCAAACACATGCCCACTACTCTTCTCTGGGGATAATAAAAACAAACCAGCGATCTGACAGAGGGCCTGAACACCCATCCTGACCGACCCCACAAAACAAAAAAGTACCCTCCAGCTACTAATTATAATGCCAATTTGCAAAATTTCCCTGCATTTTTAAACAATGGAGAAATGATGGTGGGATGATACTTAGAAGAATGGCTTCTTGTCAGTCTCCACTGACAAAAATAGGCAACACCAAGTCAGCTACGCCTCAGCATAGTTATGTCCGTCGCAGCCATATTTGGTTTCAGTAGGCACATACACACGTTATCACAATTATTCTGAAACGCTGAAAACCTGCAAAGGATTTTCAACATACTGGTTAATTGAAAAGCTCTGAGGCATACTTCTTGGAACAAGCCAGTTTCCTGTGCCCACGCATAGAGAAGTACATAGAACCATGGTGGATTCCCAGCTCATGAGGCAAAGGGTTCTTAAAGGAACGGGATTACCATGCGGATCCTGTTTAATTCTCTGAAACAGATCCGCAGTTTTCACCTGCCATACTAATACCCACTTCCCCTCTCTGGGGATAATAAAAACCAACCGGGGAACTGACAGAGGGCCTGACCAACACATCCACACCGACCCCACAGGAAAAAAAAAAAAAAAAACACCGTAGCCTCCAGCTACTAATTATAATGCTAACTTGCAAAACTTTCCTGGATTTTTAAACAATGGAAAAATGATGGTGAGATGATACTTAGAAGAATGGATTGTTGTCACTCTCCACTAACAAAAATAGGCAATACCAAGTCAGCTACACCTCAGCATAGTTATGACCGTCGCAGCCTTCTTGGGTTGCAGGAGGCACAAACAAACGTTATCACAATTATGGTGAAACGCTGAACACCTGCAAATAATTTTCAACGTAGTGGTTAATTGAAAAGCTCTTTGGCATACTTCTTGGAACAAGGCAGTTACCTGTTCCCACGCAAAGAGGAGTATATAGAACCATGGTGGATTTCCAGCTGATGAAGTAAAGGATTATTAAACGAACGGGATGACCATGGGGATCATCGTTAATTCTCTGAAACAGAATCCGCCCTTTTCACCTGCCAAACACATGCCCACTTCTCCTCTCTGGGGATAATAAAAACTAACCAGCGAACTGACAGAGGGCCTGACCCCACCATCCACATCGACCACACAAAAAAAAGAAAAAACTGTACCCTCCAGCTACTAATTATAATGCTAACTTGCAAAATTTCCCTGCATTTTAAAACAATGGAAAAATGGTGGTGGGATGATACTTAGAAGAATGGCTTCTTGTCAGTCTCCACTAACAAAAATAGGCAACACCAAGTCAGCTACTCCTCAGCATAGTTATGTCCGTCGCAGCCTTCCTGGGTTTCAGGAGGCACAAACAAAGGTTATCACAATTATAGTGAAACGCTGAACACCTGCAAATAATTTTCAACGTACTGGTTAATTGAAAAGCTCTGCGGCATACTTCTTGGAACAAGCCACTTACCTGTTCCCACGCAAAGAGGAGTATATAGAACCATGGTGGATTTCCAGCTGATGAAGTAAAGGATTATTAAAGGAACGGGATGACCATGGGGATCATCGTTAATTCTCTGAAACAGAATCCGCCCTTTACACCTGCGAAACACATGCCCACTTCTTCTCTCTGGGGATAATAAAAACTAACCAGCGAACTGAAAGAGGGCCTGACCTCACCATCCACATCGACCACACACAAAAAAAAAACCGTACCCTCCAGCTACTAATTATAATGCTAACTTGCAAAATTTCCCTGCATTTTAAAACAATGGAAAAATGGTGGTGGGATGATACTTAGAAGAATGGCTTCTTGTCAGTCTCCACTAACAAAAATAGGCAACACCAAGTCAGCTACTCCTCAGCATAGTTATGTCCGTCGCAGCCTTCTTGGGTTTCAGGAAGCACAAACACACGTTATCACAATTATGGTGAAACGCTGAACACCTGCAAATAATTTTCAACGTAGTGGTTAATTGAAAAGCTCTGCGGCATACTTCTTGGAACAAGCCAGTTACCTGTTCCCACGCAAAGAGGAGTATATAGAACCATGGTGGATTTCCAGCTGATGAAGTAAAGGATTATTAAAGGAACGGGATGACCATGGGGATCATCGTTAATTCTCTGAAACAGAATCCGCCCTTTTCACCTGCCAAACACATGCCCACTTCTCCTCTCTGGGGATAATAAAAACTAACCAGCGAACTGACAGAGGGCCTAACCCCCCCATCCACATCGACCACACACACAAAAAAAACCGTACCCTCCAGCTACTAATTATAATGCTAACTTGAAAAATTTCCCTGCATTTTAAAACAATGGAAAAATGGTGGTGGGATGATACTTAGAAGAATTGCTTGTGGACAGTCTCCACTAACAAAAATAGGCAACACCAAGTCAGCTACGCCTCAGCATAGGTATGTCCGTCGCAGCCTTCTTGGGTTTCAGGAGGCACAAACACACGTTATCACAATTATGGTGAAACGCTGAACACCTGCAAATAATTTTCAACGTAGTGGTTAATTGAAAAGCTCTGCGGCATACTTCTTGGAACAAGGCAGTTACCTGTTCCCACGCAAAGAGGAGTATATAGAACCATGGTGGATTTCCAGCTGATGAAGTAAAGGATTATTAAAGGAACGGGATGACCATGGGGATCATCGTTAATTCTCTGAAACAGAATCCGCCCTTTTCACCTGCCAAACACATGCCCACTTCTCCTCTCTGGGGATAATAAAAACTAACCAGCGAACTGACAGAGGGCCTGACCCCCACCATCCACATCGACAACACAAAAAAAAAAAAAAAAACGTACCCTCCGGCTACTAATTATAATGCTAACTTGCAAAATTTCCCTGCATTTTAAAACAATGGAAAAATGGTGGTGGGATGATACTTAGAAGAATGGCTTCTTGTCAGTCTCCACTAACAAAAATAGGCAACACCATGTCAGCTACGCCTCAGCATAGTTATGTCCGTCGCAGCCTTCTTGGGTTTCAGGAGGCACAAACACACGTTATCACAATTATGGTGAAACGCTGAACACCTGCAAATAATTTTCAACGTAGTGGTTAATTGAAAAGCTCTGCGGCATACTTCTTGGAACAAGCCAGTTACCTGTTCCCACGCAAAGAGGAGTATATAGAACCATGGTGGATTTCCAGCTGATGAAGTAAAGGATTATTAAACGAACGGGATGACCATGGGGATCATCGTTAATTCTCTGAAACAGAATCCGCCCTTTTCACCTGCCAAACACATGCCCACTTCTCCTCTCTGGGGATAATAAAAACTAACCAGCGAACTGACAGAGGGCCTGACCCCCACCATCCACATCGACCACACACAAAAAAGAAAAAACCGTACCCTCCAGCTACTAATTATAATGCTAACTTGCAAAATTTCCCTGCATTTTAAAACAATGGAAAAATGGTGGTGGGATGATACTTAGAAGAATGGCTTCTTGTCAGTCTCCACTAACAAAAATAGGCAACACCAAATCAGCTACTCCTCAGCATAGTTATGTCCGTCGCAGCCATCTAGGGTTTCAGGAGGCACAAACAAAGGTTATCACAATTATGGTGAAACGCTGAACACCTGCAAATAATTTTCAACGTACTGGTTAATTGAAAAGCTCTGCGGCATACTTCTTGGAACAAGCCACTTACCTGTTCCCACGCAAAGAGGAGTATATAGAACCATGGTGGATTTCCAGCTGATGAAGTAAAGGATTATTAAAGGAACGGGATGACCATGGGGATCATCGTTAATTCTCTGAAACAGAATCCGCCCTTTTCACCTGCCAAACACATGCCCACTTCTCCTCTCTGGGGATAATAAAAACTAACCAGCGAACTGACAGAGGGCCTGACCCCGCCCCCATCCACATCGACAACACACAAAAAAAAAACCGTACCCTCCATCTACTAATTATAATGCTAACTTGCAAAATTTCCCTGCATTTTAAAACAATGGAAAAATGGTGGTGGGATCATACTTAGAAGAAAGGCTTCTTGTCTGTCTCCACTAACAAAAATAGGCAACACCAAGTCAGCTACTCCTCAGCATAGTTATGTCCGTCGCAGCCTTCTTGGGTTTCAGCAGGCACATACAAACGTTATCAAAATTATGGTGAAACGCTGAACACCTGCAAATAATTTTCAACGTACTGGTTAATTTGAAAACTCTCCAGCATACTTCTTGGAACAAGCCAGGTACCTGTGCCCACGCATAGAGGAGTATATAGAATCATGGTGGAATCCCAGCTGATGAAGCAAAGGATTCTTAAAGGAATGAGATGACCATGCGGATCCTGTTTAATTCTCTGAAACAGAATCCGCATTTTTCACCTGCCAAACACATGCTCACTACTCTTCTCTGGGGATAATAAAAACAAACCAGCGATCTGACAGAGGGCCTGAACACCCATCCTGACCGACCCCACAAAACAAAAAAGTACCCTCCAGCTACTAATTATAATGCCAATTTGCAAAATTTCCCTGCATTTTTAAACAATGGAGAAATGATGGTGGGATGATACTTAGAAGAATGGCTTCTTGTCAGTCTCCACTGACAAAAATAGGCAACACCAAGTCAGCTACGCCTCAGCATAGTTATGTCCGTAGCAGCCATATTTGGTTTCAGTAGGCACATACACACATTATCACAATTATTCTGAAACGCTGAAAACCTGCAAAGGATTGTCAACATACTGGTTCATTGAAAAGCTCTGAGGCATACTTCTTGGAACTAGCCAGTTTCCTGTGCCCACGCATAGAGAAGTATATAGAACCATGGTGGATTCCCAGGTCATGAAGCAAAGGATTCTTAAAGGAACGGGATTACCATGCGGATCCTGTTTAATTCTCTGAAACAGATCCGCAGTTTTCACCTGCCATACTAATACCGACTTCTCCTCTCTGGGGATAATAAAAACCAACCGGGGAACTGACAGAGGGCCTGACCAACACATCCACACCGATCCCACAGGAAAAAAAAAAAAAAAAAAAAAAAACACCGTAGCCTCCAGCTACTAATTATAATGCTAACTTGCAAAACTTTCCTGCATTTTTAAACAATGGAAAAATAATGGTGAGATGATACTTAGAAGAATGGATTCTTGTCAGTCTCCACTAACAAAAATAGGCAAAACCAAGTCAGCTACGCCTCAGCATAGTTATGTCCGTCGCAGCCTTCTTGGGTTTCAGGAGGCACAAACAAACGTTATCACAATTATGGTGAAACGCTGAACACCTGCAAATAATTTTCAACGTACTGGTTAATTGAAAAGCTCTGCGGCATACTTCTTGGAACAAGCCAGTTACCTGTTCCCACGCAAAGAGGAGTATATAGAACCATGGTGGATTTCCAGCTGATGAATAAAGGATTCTTAAAGGAACGGGATGACCATAGGGATCATCGTTAATTCTCTGAAACAGAATCCGCCCTTTTCACCTGCCAAACACATGCCCACTTCTCCTCTCTCGGGATAATAAAAACTAACCAGCGAACTGACAGAGGGCCTGACCCCCCAATCTACATCGACCGCACACACAAAAAAAACCGTACCCTCCAGCTACTAATTATAATGCTAACTTGCAAAATTTCCCTGCATTTTAAAACAATGGAAAAATGGTGGTGGGATCATACTTAGAAGAATGGCTTCTTGTCTGTCTCCACTAACAAAAATAGGCAACACCAAGTCAGCTACTCCTCAGCATACTTATGTCCGTCGCAGCCTTCTTGGGTTTCAGGAGGCAAAAACAAAGGTTATCACAATTATGGTGAAACGCTGAACACCTGCAAATAATTTTCAACGTACTGGTTAATTTGAAAACTCTCCAGCATACTTCTTGGAACAAGCCAGGTACCTGTGCCCACGCATAGAGGAGTATATAGAATCATGGTGGAATCCCAGCTGATGAAGCAAAGGATTCTTAAAGGAATGAGATGACCATGAGGATCCTGTTTAATTCTCTGAAACAGAATCCGCACTTTTCACCTGCCAAACACATGCCCACTACTCTTCTCTGGGGATAATAAAAACAAACCAGCGATCTGACAGAGGGCCTGAACACCCATCCTGACCGACCCCACAAAACAAAAAAGTACCCTCCAGCTACTAATTATAATGCCAATTTGCAAAATTTCCCTGCATTTTTAAACAATGGAGAAATGATGGTGGGATGATACTTAGAAGAATGGCTTCTTGTCAGTCTCCACTGACAAAAATAGGCAACACCAAGTCAGCTACGCCTCAGCATAGTTATGTCCGTCGCAGCCATATTTGGTTTCAGTAGGCACATACACACGTTATCACAATTATTCTGAAACGCTGAAAACCTGCAAAGGATTTTCAACATACTGGTTAATTGAAAAGCTCTGAGGCATACTTCTTGGAACAAGCCAGTTTCCTGTGCCCACGCATAGAGAAGTACATAGAACCATGGTGGATTCCCAGCTCATGAGGCAAAGGGTTCTTAAAGGAACGGGATTACCATGCGGATCCTGTTTAATTCTCTGAAACAGATCCGCAGTTTTCACCTGCCATACTAATACCCACTTCCCCTCTCTGGGGATAATAAAAACCAACCGGGGAACTGACAGAGGGCCTGACCAACACATCCACACCGACCCCACAGGAAAAAAAAAAAAAAAAACACCGTAGCCTCCAGCTACTAATTATAATGCTAACTTGCAAAACTTTCCTGGATTTTTAAACAATGGAAAAATGATGGTGAGATGATACTTAGAAGAATGGATTGTTGTCACTCTCCACTAACAAAAATAGGCAATACCAAGTCAGCTACACCTCAGCATAGTTATGACCGTCGCAGCCTTCTTGGGTTGCAGGAGGCACAAACAAACGTTATCACAATTATGGTGAAACGCTGAACACCTGCAAATAATTTTCAACGTAGTGGTTAATTGAAAAGCTCTTTGGCATACTTCTTGGAACAAGGCAGTTACCTGTTCCCACGCAAAGAGGAGTATATAGAACCATGGTGGATTTCCAGCTGATGAAGTAAAGGATTACTAAACGAACGGGATGACCATGGGGATCATCGTTAATTCTCTGAAACAGAATCCGCCCTTTTCACCTGCCAAACACATGCCCACTTCTCCTCTCTGGGGATAATAAAAACTAACCAGCGAACTGACAGAGGGCCTGACCCCACCATCCACATCGACCACACAAAAAAAAGAAAAAACTGTACCCTCCAGCTACTAATTATAATGCTAACTTGCAAAATTTCCCTGCATTTTAAAACAATGGAAAAATGGTGGTGGGATGATACTTAGAAGAATGGCTTCTTGTCAGTCTCCACTAACAAAAATAGGCAACACCAAGTCAGCTACTCCTCAGCATAGTTATGTCCGTCGCAGCCTTCCTGGGTTTCAGGAGGCACAAACAAAGGTTATCACAATTATAGTGAAACGCTGAACACCTGCAAATAATTTTCAACGTACTGGTTAATTGAAAAGCTCTGCGGCATACTTCTTGGAACAAGCCACTTACCTGTTCCCACGCAAAGAGGAGTATATAGAACCATGGTGGATTTCCAGCTGATGAAGTAAAGGATTATTAAAGGAACGGGATGACCATGGGGATCATCGTTAATTCTCTGAAACAGAATCCGCCCTTTACACCTGCGAAACACATGCCCACTTCTTCTCTCTGGGGATAATAAAAACTAACCAGCGAACTGAAAGAGGGCCTGACCTCACCATCCACATCGACCACACACAAAAAAAAAACCGTACCCTCCAGCTACTAATTATAATGCTAACTTGCAAAATTTCCCTGCATTTTAAAACAATGGAAAAATGGTGGTGGGATGATACTTAGAAGAATGGCTTCTTGTCAGTCTCCACTAACAAAAATAGGCAACACCAAGTCAGCTACTCCTCAGCATAGTTATGTCCGTCGCAGCCTTCTTGGGTTTCAGGAAGCACAAACACACGTTATCACAATTATGGTGAAACGCTGAACACCTGCAAATAATTTTCAACGTAGTGGTTAATTGAAAAGCTCTGCGGCATACTTCTTGGAACAAGCCAGTTACCTGTTCCCACGCAAAGAGGAGTATATAGAACCATGGTGGATTTCCAGCTGATGAAGTAAAGGATTATTAAAGGAACGGGATGACCATGGGGATCATCGTTAATTCTCTGAAACAGAATCCGCCCTTTTCACCTGCCAAACACATGCCCACTTCTCCTCTCTGGGGATAATAAAAACTAACCAGCGAACTGACAGAGGGCCTAACCCCCCCATCCACATCGACCACACACACAAAAAAAACCGTACCCTCCAGCTACTAATTATAATGCTAACTTGAAAAATTTCCCTGCATTTTAAAACAATGGAAAAATGGTGGTGGGATGATACTTAGAAGAATTGCTTGTGGACAGTCTCCACTAACAAAAATAGGCAACACCAAGTCAGCTACGCCTCAGCATAGGTATGTCCGTCGCAGCCTTCTTGGGTTTCAGGAGGCACAAACACACGTTATCACAATTATGGTGAAACGCTGAACACCTGCAAATAATTTTCAACGTAGTGGTTAATTGAAAAGCTCTGCGGCATACTTCTTGGAACAAGGCAGTTACCTGTTCCCACGCAAAGAGGAGTATATAGAACCATGGTGGATTTCCAGCTGATGAAGTAAAGGATTAATAAAGGAACGGGATGACCATGGGGATCATCGTTAATTCTCTGAAATAGAATCCGCCCTTTTCACCTGCCAAACACATGCCCACTTCTCCTCTCTGGGGATAATAAAAACTAACCAGCGAACTGACCGAGGGCCTGACCCCCCCCCATCCACATCGACAACACACACAAAAAAACCGTACCCTCCAGCTACTAATTATAATGCTAACTTGCAAAATTTCCCTGCATTTTAAAACAATGGAAAAATGGTGGTGGGATCATACTTAGAAGAAAGGCTTCTTGTCTGTCTCCACTAACAAAAATAGGCAACACCAAGTCAGCTACTCCTCAGCATAGTTATGTCCGTCGCAGCCTTCTTGGGTTTCAGCAGGCACATACAAACGTTATCAAAATTATGGTGAAACGCTGAACACCTGCAAATAATTTTCAACGTACTGGTTAATTTGAAAACTCTCCAGCATACTTCTTGGAACAAGCCAGGTACCTGTGCCCACGCATAGAGGAGTATATAGAGTCATGGTGGAATCCCAGCTGATGAAGCAAAGGATTCTTAAAGAATGAGATGACCATGCGGATCCTGTTTAATTCTCTGAAACAGAATCCGCACTTTTCACCTGCCAAACACATGCCCACTACTCTTCTCTGGGGATAATAAAAACAAACCAGCGATCTGACAGAGGGCCTGAACACCCATCCTGACCGACCCCACAAAACAAAAAAGTACCCTCCAGGTACTAATTATAATGCCAATTTGCAAAATTTCCCTGCATTTTTAAACCATGGAGAAATGATGGTGGGATGATACTTAGAAGAATGGCTTCTTGTCAGTCTCCACTGACAAAAATAGGCAACACCAAGTCAGCTACGCCTCAGCATAGTTATGTCCGTAGCAGCCATATTTGGTTTCAGTAGGCACATACACATATTATCAAAATTATTCTGAAACGCTGAAAACCTGCAAAGGATTGTCAACATACTGGTTAATTGAAAAGCTCTGAGGCATACTTCTTGGAACTAGCCAGTTTCCTGTGCCCACGCATAGAGAAGTATATAGAACCATGGTGGATTCCCAGGTCATGAAGCAAAGGATTCTTAAAGGAACGGGATTACCATGCGGATCCTGTTTAATTCTCTGAAACAGATCTGCAGTTTTCACCTGCCATACTAATACCGACTTCTCCTCTCTGGGGATAATAAAAACCAACCGGGGAACTGACAGAGGGCCTGACCAACACATCCACACCGACCCCACAGGAAAAAAAAAAAAAAAAAAAAAAAAACACCGTAGCCTCCAGCTACTAATTATAATGCTAACTTGCAAAACTTTCCTGCATTTTTAAACAATGGAAAAATGATGGTGAGATGATACTTAGAAGAATGGATTCTTGTCAGTCTCCACTAACAAAAATAGGCAAAACCAAGTCAGCTACGCCTCAGCATAGTTATGTCCGTCGCAGCCTTCTTGGGTTTCAGGAGGCACAAACAAACGTTATCACAATTATGGTGAAACGCTGAACACCTGCAAATAATTTTCAACGTACTGGTTAATTGAAAAGCTCTGCGGCATACTTCTTGGAACAAGCCAGTTACCTGTTCCCACGCAAAGAGGAGTATATAGAACCATGGTGGATTTCCAGCTGATGAAGTAAAGGATTATTAAAGGAACGGGATGACCATGGGGATCATCATTAATTCTCTGAAACAGAATCCGCCCTTTTCACCTGCCAAACACATGCCCACTTCCCCTCTCTGGGGATAATAAAAACTAACCAGCGAACTGACAGAGGGCCTGAACCCCCCCCATCCACATCGACTACCCAAAAAAAAAAAAAAACGTACCCTCCAGCTACTAATTATAATGCTAACTTGCAAAATTTCCCTGCATTTTAAAACAATGGAAAAATGGTGGTGGGATGATACTTAGAAGAATGGCTTCTTGTCTGTCTCCACTAACAAAAATAGGCAACACCAAGTCAGCTACTCCTCAGCATACTTATGTCCATCGCAGCCTTCTTGGGTTTCAGGAGGCACAAACAAAGGTTATCACAATTATGGTGAAACGCTGAACACCTGCAAATAATTTTCAACGTACTGGTTAATTGAAAAGCTCTGCGGCATACTTCTTGGAACAAGCCAGTTACCTGTTCCCACGCAAAGAGGAGTACATAGAACCATGGTGGATTTCCAGCTGATGAAATAAAGGATTATTAAAGGAACGGGATGACCATGGGGATCATCGTTAATTCTCTGAAACAGAATCCGCCCTTTTCACCTGCCAAACACATGCCCACTTCTCCTCTCTGGGGATAATAAAAACTAACCAGCGAACTGACAGAGGGCCTGACCCCCGCCCATCCACATCGACTACACAAAAAAAAAAAAACCGTACCATCCAGCTACTAATTATAATGCTAACTTGCAAAATTTACCTGCATTTTAAAACAATGGAAAAATGGTGGTGGGATCATACTTAGAGGAATGGCTTCTTGTCTGTCTCCACTAACAAAAATAGGCAACACCAAGTCAGCTACTCCTCAGCATAGCTATGTCCATCGCAGCCTTCTTGGGTTTCAGGAGGGACATACAAACGTTATCAAAATTATGGTGAAACGCTGAACACCTGCAAATAATTTTGAACGTACTGGTTAATTTGAAAACTCTCCAGCATACTTCTTGGAAGAAGCCAGGTACCTGTGCCCACGCATAGAGGAGTATATAGAAACATGGTGGAATCCCAGCTGATGAAGCAAAGATTCTTAAAGGAATGAGATGACCATACAGATCCTGTTTAATTCTCTGAAACAGAATCCGCAGTTTTCACCTGCCAAACACATGCCCACTACTCTTCTCTCGGGATAATAAAAACAAACCAGCGATCTGACAGAAGGCCTGAACACCCATCCTGACTGACCCCACAAAACAAAAAAGTACTCTCCAGCTACTAATTATAATGCCAATTTGCAAAATTTCCCTGCATTTTGAAACAATGGAGAAATGATGGTGGGATGATACTTAGAAGAATGGCTTCTTGTCAGTCTCCACTGACAAAAATAGGCAACACCAAGTCAGCTACGCCTCAGCATAGTTATGTCCGTAGCAGCCATATTTGGTTTCAGTAGGCACATACACACGTTATCACAATTATGGTGAAACGCTGAAAACCTGCAAAGGATTTTCAACATACTGGTTAATTGAAAAGCTCTGAGGCATACTTCTTGGAACAAGCCAGTTACCTGTTTCCACGCAAAGAGGAGTATATAGAACCATGGTGGATTTCCAGCTGATGAAGTAAAGGATTATTAAAGGAACGGGATGTACATGGGGATCATCGTTAATTCTCTGAAACAGAATCCGCCCTTTTCACCTGCCAAACACATGCCCACTTCTCCTCTCTGGGGATAATAAAAACTAACCAGCGAACTGACAGAGGGCCTGACCCCCCCATCCACATCGACCACACACAAAAAAAAAAAACCGTACCCTCCAGCTACTAATTATAATGCTAACTTGCAAAATTTCCCTGCATTTTAAAACAATGGAAAAATGGTGGTGGGATGATACTTAGAAGAATGGCTTCTTGTCTGTCTCCACTAACAAAAATAGGCAACAATAAGTCAGCTACTCCTCAGCATAGTTATGTCCGTCGCAGCCTTCTTGGGTTTCAGGAGACACAAACACACGTTATCACAATTATGGTGAAACGCTGAACACCTGCAAATAATTTTCAACGTAGTGGTTAATTGAAAAGCTCTGCGGCATACTTCTTGGAACAAGCCAGTTACCTGTTCCCACGCAAAGAGGAGTATATAGAACCATGGTGGATTTCCAGCTGATGAAGTAAAGGATTATTAAAAGAACGGGATGACCATGGGGATCATCGTTAATTCTCTGAAACAGAATCCGCCCTTTTCACCTGCCAAACACATGCCCACTTCTCCTCTCTGATGATAATAAAAACTAACCAGGGAACTGACAGAGGGCCTGACCCCCGCCCATCCACATCGACTACACAAAAAAAAAAAAAACCGTACCCTCCAGCTACTAATTATAATGCTAACTTGCAAAATTTCCCTGCATTTTAAAACAATGGAAAAATGGTGGTGGGATCATACTTAGAAGAATGGCTTCTTGTCAGTCTCCACTAACAAAAATAGGCAACACCAAGTCAGCTACTCCTCAGCATAGCTATGTCCGTCGCAGCCTTCTTGGGTTTCAGGAGGGACATACAAACGTTATCAAAATTATGGTGAAACGCTGAACACCTGCAAATAATTTTGAACGTACTGGTTAATTTGAAAACTCTCCAGCATACTTCTTGGAAGAAGCCAGGTACCTGTGCCCACGCATAGAGGAGTATATAGAAACATGGTGGAATCCCAGCTGATGAAGCAAGGATTCTTAAAGGAATGAGATGACCATACAGATCCTGTTTAATTCTCTGAAACAGAATCCGCACTTTACACCTGCCAAACACATGCCCACTACTCTTCTCTGGGGATAATAAAAACAAACCAGCGATCTGACAGAGGGCCTGAACACCCATCCTGACTGACCCCACAAAACAAAAAAGTACCCTCCAGCTACTAATTATAATGCCAATTTGCAAAATTTCCCTGCATTTTGAAACAATGGAGAAATGATGGTGGGATGATACTTAGAAGAATGGCTTCTTGTCAGTCTCCACTGACAAAAATAGGCAACACCAAGTCAGCTACGCCTCAGCATAGTTATGTCCGTAGCAGCCATATTTGGTTTCAGTAGGCACATACACACGTTATCACAATTATGGTGAAACGCTGAAAACCTGCAAAGGATTTTCAACATACTGGTTAATTGAAAAGCTCTGAGGCATACTTCTTGGAACAAGCCAGTTACCTGTTCCCACGCAAAGAGGAGTATATAGAACCATGGTGGATTTCCAGCTGATGAAGTAAAGGATTATTAAAGGAACGGGATGACCATGGGGATCATCCTTAATTCTCTGAAACAGAATCCCCCCTTTTCACCTGCCAAACACATGCCCACTTCCCCTCTCTGGGGATAATAAAAACTAACCAGCGAACTGACAGAGGGCCTGAACACCCCCCATCCACATCGACTACACAAAAAAAAAAAAAAACCGTACCCTCCAGCTACTAATTATAATGCTAACTTGCAAAACTTCCCGGCATTTTAAAACAATGGAAAAATGGTGGTGGGATGATACTTAGAAGAATGGCTTCTTGTCTGTCTCCACTAACAAAAATAGGCAACACCAAGTCAGCTACTCCTCAGCATACTTATGTCCGTCGCAGCCTTCTTGGGTTTCAGGAGGCACAAACAAAGGTTATCACAATTATGGTGAAACGCTGAACACCTGCAAATAATTTTCAACGTAGTGGTTAATTGAAAAGCTCTGCGGCATACTTCTTGGAACAAGCCAGTTACCTGTTCCCACGCAAAGAGGAGTATATAGAACCATGGTGGATTTCCAGCTGATGAAGTAAAGGATTATTAAAGGAACGGGATGACCATGGGGATCATCCTTAATTCTCTGAAACAGAATCCGCCCTTTTCACCTGCCAAACACATGCCCACTTCCCCTCTCTGGGGATAATAAAAACTAACCAGCGAACTGACAGACGGCCTGAACCCCCCCCATCCACATCGACTACACAAAAAAAAAAAAAACCGTACCCTCCAGCTACTAATTATAATGCTAACTTGCAAAATTTCCCTGCATTTTAAAACAATGGAAAAATGGTGGTGGGATGATACTTAGAAGAATGGCTTCTTGTCTGTCTCCACTAACAAAAATAGGCAACACCAAGTCAGCTACTCCTCAGCATACTTATGTCCGTCGCAGCCTTCTTGGGTTTCAGGAGGCACAAACAAACGTTATCACAATTATGGTGAAACGCTGAACACCTGCAAATAATTTTCAACGTACTGGTTAATTGAAAAGCTCTGCGGCATACTTCTTGGAACAAGCCAGTTACCTGTTCCCACGCAAAGAGGAGTACATAGAACCATGGTGGATTTCCAGCTGATGAAATAAAGGATTATTAAAGGAACGGGATGACCATGGGGATCATCGTTAATTCTCTGAAACAGAATCCGCCCTTTTCACCTGCCAAACACATGCCCACTTCTCCTCTCTGGGGATAATAAAAACTAACCAGCGAACTGACAGAGGGCCTGACCCCCGCCCATCCACATCGACTACACAAAAAAAAAAAACCGTACCATCCAGCTACTAATTATAATGCTAACTTGCAAAATTTCCCTGCATTTTAAAACAATGGGAAAATGGTGGTGGGATCATATTTAGAATAATGGCTTCTTGTCTGTCTCCACTAACAAAAATAGGCAACACCAAGTCAGCTACTCCTCAGCATAGCTATGTCCGTCGAAGCCTTCTTGGGTTTCAGGAGGGACATACAAACGTTATCAAAATTATGGTGAAACGCTGAACACCTGCAAATAATTTTGAACGTACTGGTTAATTTGAAAACTCTCCAGCATACTTCTTGGAAGAAGCCAGGTACCTGTGCCTACGCATAGAGGAGTATATAGAAACATGGTGGAATCCCAGCTGATGAAGCAAAGATTCTTAAAGGAATGAGATGACCATGAGGATCCTGTTTAATTCTCTGAAACAGAATCCGCACTTTTCACCTGCCAAACACATGCCCACTACTCTTCTCTGGGGATAATAAAAACAAACCAGCGATCTGACAGAGGGCCTGAACACCCATCCTGACTGACCCCACAAAACAAAAAAGTACTCTCCAGCTACTAATTATAATGCCAATTTGCAAAATTTCCCTGCATTTTGAAACAATGGAGAAAGATGGTGGGATGATACTTAGAAGAATGGCTTCTTGTCAGTCTCCACTGACAAAAATAGGCAACACCAAGTCAGCTACGCCTCAGCATAGTTATGTCCGAAGCAGCCATATTTGGTTTCAGTAGGCACATACACACGTTATCACAATTATGGTGAAACGCTGAAAACCTGCAAAGGATTTTCAACATACTGGTTAATTGAAAAGCTCTGAGGCATACTTCTTGGAACAAGCCAGTTACCTGTTCCCACGCAAAGAGGAGTATATAGAACCATGGTGGATTTCCAGCTGATGAAGTAAAGGATTATTAAAGGAACGGGATGTACATGGGGATCATCGTTAATTCTCTGAAACAGAATCCGCCCTTTTCACCTGCCAAACACATGCCCACTTCTCCTCTCTGGGGATAATAAAAACCAACCAGCGAACTGACAGAGGGCCTGACCCCCACCATCCACATCAACCACACGAAAAAAAAAAACCATACCCTCCAGGTACTAATTATAATGCTAACTTGCAAAATATCCCTGCATTTTAAAACAATGGAAAAATGGTGGTGGGATGATACTTAGAAGAATGGCTTCTTGTCAGTCTCCACTAACAAAAATAGGCAGCACCAAGTCAGCTACTCCTCAGCATAGTTATGTCCGTCGCAGCCTTCTTTGGTTTCAGGAGGCACAAACACACGTTATCACAATTATGGTGAAACGCTGAACACCTGCAAATAATTTTCAACGTAGTGGTTAATTGAAAAGCTCTGCGGCATACTTCTTGGAACAAGCCAGTTACCTGTTCCCACGCAAAAGGTGTATATAGAACCATGGTGGAATCCCAGCTGATGAAGCAAATGATTCTTAAAGGAATGAGATGACCATGCGGATCCTGTTTAATTCTCTGAAACAGAATCCGCACTTTTCACCTGCCAAACACATGCCCACTACTCTTCTCTGGGGATAATAAAAACAAACCAGCGATCTGACAGAGGGCCTGAACACCCATCCTGACCGACCCCACAAAACAAAAAAGTACCCTCCAGCTACTAATTATAATGCCAATTTGCAAACTTTCCCTGCATTTTTAAACAATGGAGAAATGATGGTGGGATGATACTTAGAAGAATGGCTTCTTGTCAGTCTCCACTGACAAAAATAGGCAACACCAAGTCAGCTACGCCTCAGCATAGTTATGTCCGTAGCAGCCATATTTGGTTTCAGTAGGCACATACACACGTTATCACAATTATGGTGAAACGCTGAAAACCTGCAAAGGATTTTCAACATACTGGTTAATTGAAAAGCTCTGAGGCATACTTCTTGGAACTAGCCAGTTTCCTGTGCCCACGCATAGAGAAGTATATAGAACCATGGTGGATTCCCAGGTCATGAAGCAAAGGATTCTTAAAGGAACGGGATTACCATGCGGATCCTGTTTAATTCTCTGAAACAGATCCGCAGTTTTCACCTGCCATACTAATACCCACTTATCCTCTCTGGGGATAATAAAAACAAACCAGCGAACTGACAAAGGGCCTGACCAACACATCCTCACCGACCCCACAGGAAAAAAAAAAAAAAAACACCATAGCCTCCAGCTACTAATTATAATGCTAACTTGCAAAACTTTCCTGGATTTTTAAACAATGGAAAAATGATGGTGAGATGATACTTAGAAGAATGGATTCTTGTCAGTCTCCACTAACAAAAATAGGCAAAACCAAGTCAGCTACACGTCAGGATAGTTATGTCCGTCGCAGCCTCCTTGGGTTTCAGGAGGCACAAACAAAGTTTCTCACAATTATGGTGAAACGCTGAACACCTGCAAATAATTTTCAACGTACTGGTTAATGGAAAAGCTCTGCGGCATACTTCTTGGAACAAGCCAGTTACTTGTTCCCATGCAAAGAGGAGTATATAGAACCATGGTGGATTTCCAGCTGATGAAGTAAAGGATTATTAAAGGAACAGGATGACCATGGGGATCATCGTTAATTCTCTGAAACAGAATCCGCCCTTTTCACCTGCCAAACACATGCCCACTTCTCCTCTCTGGGGATAATAAAAACCAACCAGCGAACTGACAGAGGGCCTGACCCCCCCATCCACATCGACCACACACAAAAAAAAAACCGTACCCTCCTTCTACTAATTATAATGCTAACTTGCAAAATTTCCCTGCATTTTAAAACAATGGAAAAATGGTGGTGGGATGATACTTAGAAGAATGGCTTCTTGTCAGTCTCCACTAACAAAAATAGGCAACACCAAGTCAGCTACTCCTCAGCATAGTTATGTCCGTCGCAGCCTTCTTGGGTTTCAGGAGGCACAAACACACGTTATCACAATTATGGTGAAACGCTGAACACCTGCAAATAATTTTCAACGTAGTGGTTAATTGAAAAGCTCTGCGGCATACTTCTTGGAACAAGCCAGTTACCTGTTCCCACGCAAAGAGGAGTATATAGAACCATGGTGGATTTCCAGCTGATGAAGTAAAGGATTATTAAAGGAACGGGATGACCATGGGGATCATCGTTAATTCTCTGAAACAGAATCCGCCCTTTTCACCTGCCAAACACATGCCCACTTCTCCTCTCTGGGGATAATAAAAACTAACCAGCGAACTGACAGAGGGCCTGACCCCCACCATCCACATCGACCACACACAAAAAAAAACCGTACCCTCCAGCTACTAATTATAATGCTAACTTGCAAAATTTCCCTGCATTTTAAAACAATGGAAAAATGGTGGTGGGATCATACTTAGAAGAATGGCTTCTTGTCTGTCTCCACTAAAAAAAATAGGCAACACCAAGTCAGCTACTCCTCAGCATAGTTATGTCCGTCGCAGCCTTCTTGGGTTTCAGGAGGGACATACAAACGTTATCAAAATTATGGTGAAATGCTGAACACCTGCAAATAATTTTCAACGTACTGGTTAATTTGAAAACTCTCCAGCATACTTCTTGGAACAAGCCAGGTACCTGTGCCCACGCATAGAGGAGTATATAGAAACATGTTGGAATCCCAGCTGATGAAGCAAAGGATTCTTAAAGGAATGAGATGACCATGCGGATCCTGTTTAATTCTCTGAAACAGAATCCGCCCTTTTCACCTGCCAAACACATGCCCACTACTCTTCTCTGGGGATAATAAAAACAAACCAGCGATCTGACAGAGGGCCTGAACACCCATCCTGACCGACCCTACAAAACAAAAAAGTACCCTCCAGCTACTAATTATAATGCCAATTTGCAAAACTTCCCTGCATTTTTAAACAATGGAGAAATGATGGTGGGATGATACTTAGAAGAATGGCTTCTTGTCAGTCTCCACTGACAAAAATAGGCAACACCAAGTCAGCTACGCCTCAGCATAGTTATGTCCGTAGCAGCCATATTTGGTTTCAGTAGGCACATACACACGTTATCACAATTATGGTGAAACGCTGAAAACCTGCAAAGGATTTTCAACATACTGGTTCATTGAAAAGCTCTGAGGCATACTTCTTGGAACAAGCCAGTTTCCTGTGCCCACGCATAGAGAAGTATATAGAACCATGGTGGATTCCCAGCTCATGAAGCAAAGGATTCTTAAAGGAACGGGATTACCATGCGGATTCTGTTTAATTCATTGAAACAGATCCGCAGTTTTCACCTGCCATACTAATACCCACTTCTCCTCTCTGGGAATAATAAAAACAAACCAGCGAACTGACAGAGGGCCTGACCAACACATCCACACCGACTCCACAGGAAAAAAAAAAAAAAAAAACACCATAGCCTCCAGCTACTAATTATAATGCTAACTTGCAAAACATTCCTGCATTTTTAAACAATGGAAAAATGATGGTGAGATGATACTTAGAAGAACGGATTCTTGTCAGTCTCCACTAACAAAAATAGGCAAAACCAAGTCAGCTACGACTCAGCATAGTTATGTCCGACGCAGGCTTCTTGGGTTTCAGGAGGCACAAACAAACGTTATCACAATTATGGTGAAACGCTGAACACCTGCAAATAATTTTCAACGTAGTGGTTAATTGAAAAGCTCTGTGGCATACTTCTTGGAACAAGCCAGTTACCTGTTCCCACGCAAAGAGGAGTATATAGAACCATGGTGGATTTCCAGCTGATGAAGTAAAGGATTATTAAAGGAACGGGATGACCATGGGGATCATCGTTAATTCTCTGAAACAGAATCCGCCCTTTTCACCTGCCAAACACATGCCCACTTCTCCTCTCTGGGGATAATAAAAACTAACCATTGAACTGACAGAGTGCCTGACCCCCACCATCCACATCGACCACACAAAAAAAAAACCGTACCCTCCAGCTACTAATTATAATGCTAACTTGGAAAATTTCCCTGCATTTTAAAACAATGGAAAAATGGTGGTGGGATGATACTTAGAAGAATGGCTTCTTGTCAGTCTCCACTAACAAAAATAGGCAACACCAAGTCAGCTACTCCTCAGCATAGGTATGTCCATCGCAGCCTTCTTGGGTTTCAGGAGGCACAAAAAAACCTTATCACAATTATGGTGAAACGCTGAACACCTGCAAATAATTTTCAAAGTAGTGGTTAATTGAAAAGCTCTGCGGCACACTTCTTGGAACAAGCCAGTTACCTGTTCCCACGCAAAGAGGAGTATATAGAACCATGGTGGATTTCCAGCTGATGAAGTAAAGGATTATTAAAGGAACGGGATGACCATGGGGATCATCGTTAATTCTCTGAAACAGAATCCGCCCTTTTCACCTGCCAAACACATGCCCACTTCTCCTCTCTGGGGATAATAAAAACTAACCAGCGAACTGACAGAGGGCCTGAGCCCCCCATCCACATCGACCACACACACACAAAAAAAAACGTACCCTCCAGCTACTAATTATAATGCTAACTTGCAAAATTTCCCTGCATTTTAAAACAATGGAAAAATGGTGGTGGGATGATACTTAGAAGAATGGCTTCTTGTCAGTCTCCACTAACAAAAATAGGCAACACCAAGTCAGCTACGCCTCAGCATAGTTATGTCCGTCGCAGCATTCTTGGGTTTCAGGAGGCACAAACACACGTTATCACAATTATGGTGAAACGCTGAACACCTGCAAATAATTTTCAACGTAGTGGTTAATTGAAAAGCTCTGCGGCATACTTCTTGGAACAAGCCAGTTACCTGTTCCCACAGAAAGAGGAGTATATAGAACCATGGTGGATTTCCAGCTCATGCAGTAAAGGATTATTAAAGGAACGGGATGACCATGGGGATCATCGTTAATTCTCTGAAACAGAATCCGCCCTTTTCACCTGCCAAACACATGCCCACTTCTCCTCTCTGGCGATAATAAAAACTAACCAGCGAACTGACAGAGGGCCTGACCCCCCCATCCACATCGACGACACACAAAAGAAAAAAAACCGTACCCTCCAGCTACTAATTATAATGCTAACTTGCAAAATTTCCCCGCATTTTAAAACAATGGAAAAATGGTGGTGGGATGATACTTAGAAGAATGGCTTCTTGTCAGTCTCCACTAACAAAAATAGGCAACACCAAGTCAGCTACTCCTCAGCATAGTTATGTCCGTCGCAGCCTTCTTGGGTTTCAGGAGGCACAACCAAACGTTATCACAATTATGGTGAAACGCTGAACACCTGCAAATAATTTTCAACGTACTGGTTAATTGAAAAGCTCTGCGGCATACTTCTTGGAACAAGGCAGTTACCTGTTCCCACGCAAACAGGAGTATAGAGAACCATCGTGGATTTCCAGCTGATGAAGTAAAGGATTATTAAAGGAAAGGGATGACCATGGGGATCATCGTTAATTCTCTGAAACAGAATCCGCCCTTTTCACCTGCCAAACACAGGCCCACTTCTCCTCTCTGGGGATTATAAAAACTAACCAGCGAACTGACAGAGGGCCTGACCCCCCCCATCCACATCGACCACACACACAAAAAAAAACCGTAGCCTCCAGCTACTAATTATAATGCTAACTTGCAAAATTTCCCTGCATTTTAAAACAATGGAAAAATGGTGGTGGGATGATACTTAGAAGAATGGCTTCTTGTCAGTCTCCACTAACAAAAATAGGCAACACCAAGTCAGCTACTCCTCAGCATAGCTATGTCCATCGCAGCCATCTTGGGTTTCAGAAGGCACAAACAAACGTTATCAGAATTATGGTGAAACGCTGAACACCTGCAAATGATTTTCAACGTAGTGGTTAATTGAAAAGCTCTGCGGCATACTTCTTGGAACAAGCCAGTTACCTGTACCCACGCAAAGAGGAGTATATAGAACCATGGCGGATTTCCAGCTGATGAAGTAAAGGATTATTAAAGGAACGGGATGACCATAGGGATCATCGTTAATTCTCTGAAACAGAATCCGCCCTTTTCACCTGCCAAACACATGCCCACTTCTCCTCTCTGGGGATAATAAAAACTAACCAGCAAACTGACAGAGGGCCTGACCCGCCCATCCACCTCGACCACACACACACAAAAAAAAAAACCGTACCCTCCAGCTACTAATTATAATGCTAACTTGCAAAATTTCCTACATTTTAAAACAATGGAAAAATGTTGGTGGGATCATACTTAGAAGAATGGCTTCTTGTCTGTCTCCACTAACAAAAATAGGCAACACCAAGTCAGCTACTCCTCAGCATAGTTATGTCCGTCGCAGCCTTCTTGGGTTTCAGGAGGGACATACAAACGTTATCAAAATTATGGTGAAACGCTGAAAACCTGCAAATAATTTTCAACGTACTGGTTAATTTGAAAACTCTCCAGCATAATTCTTGGAACAAGCCAGGTACCTGTGCCCATGCATAGAGGAGTATATAGAAACAGGGTGGAATCCCAGCTGATGAAGCAAAGGATTCTTAAAGGAATGAGATGACCATGCGGATCCTGTTTAATTCTCTGAAACAGAATCCGCACTTTTCACCTGCCAAACACATGCCCACTACTCTTCTTTGGGGATAATAAAAACAAACCAGCGATCTGACAGATGGCCTGAACACCTATCCTGACCGACCCCACAAAACAAAAAAGTACCCTCCAGCTACTAATTATAATGCCAATTTGCAAAATTTCCCTGCATTTTTAAACAATGGAGAAATGATGGTGGGATGATACTTAGAAGAATGGCTTCTTGTCAGTCTCCACTGACAAAAATAGGCAACACCAAGTCAGCTACGCCTCAGCATAGTTATGTCCGTAGCAGCCATATTTGGTTTCAGTAGGCACATACACACGTTATCACAATTATGGTGAAACGCTGAAAACCTGCAAAGGATTGTCAACATACTGGTTAATTGAAAAGCTCTGAGGCATACTTCTTGGAACTAGCCAGTTTCCTGTGCCCACGCATAGACAAGTATATAGAACCATGGTGGATTCCCAGCTCATGAAGCAAAGGATTCTTAAAGGAACGGGATTACCGTGCGGATCCTGTTTAATTCTCTGAAACAGATCCGCAGTTTTCACCTGCCATACTAATACCCACTTCTCCTCTCTGTGGACAATAAAAACCAACCGGGGAACTGACAGAGTGCCTGACCAACACATGCACACCGACCCACAGGAAAAAAAAAAAAAAAACACCGTAGCCTCTAGCTACTAATTATAATGCTAACTTGCAAAATTTCCCTGCATTTTAAAACAATGGAAAAACGGTGGTGGGATGATACTTAGAAGAATGGCTTCTTGTCAGTCTCCACTAACAAAAATAGGCAACACCAAGTCAGCTACTACTCAGCATAGCTATGTCCATCGCAGCCTTCTTGGGTTTCAGGAGGCACAAACAAACGTTATCACAATTATGGTGAAACGCTGAACACCTGCAAATAATTTTCAACGTAGTGGTTAATTGAAAAGCTCTGCGGCATACTTCTTGGAACAAGCCAGTTACCTGTTCCCACGCAAAGAGGAGTTTATAGAACCATGGTGGATTTCCAGCTGATGAAGTAAAGGATTATTAAAGGAACGGGATGACCATGGGGATCATCGTTAATTCTCTGAAACACAATCCGCCCTTTTCACCTGCCAAACACATGCCCACTTCTCCTCTCTGGGGATAATAAAAACTAACCAGCGAACTGACAGAGGGCCTGACCCCCCCATCCTCATCGACCACACACACAAAAAAAAAAACCGTACCCTCCAGCTACTAATTATAATGCTAACTTGCAAAATTTCCCTGCCTTTTAAAACAATGGAAAAATGGTGGTGGGATGATACTTAGAAGAATGGCTTCTTGTCAGTCTCCACTAACAAAAATAGGCAACACCAAGTCAGCTACTCCTCAGCATAGTTATGTCCGTCGCAGCCTTCTTGGGTTTCAAGAGGCACAAACACACGTTATCACAATTATGGTGAAACGCTGAACACCTGCAAATAATTTTCAACGTAGTGGTTAATTGAAAATCTCTGCGGCATACTTCTTGGAACAAGCCACTTACCTGTTCCCACGCAAAGAGGAGTATAGAGAACGATGGTGGATTTCCAGCTGATGAAGTAAAGGATTATTAAAGGAACGGGATGACCATGGGGATCATCGTTAATTCTCTGAAACAGAATCCGCCCTTTTCACCTGCGAAACACATGCCCACTTCTCCTCTCTGGGGATAATATAAACTAACCAGCGAACTGACACAGGGCCTGACCCCTCCCCATCCACATCGACCACACACACACAAAAAAAACCGTACCCTCCAGCTACTAATTATAATGCTAACTTGCAAAATTTCCCTGCATTTTAAAACAATGGAAAAATGGTGGTGGGATGATACTTAGAAGAATGGCTTCTTGTCAGTCTCCACTAACAAAAATAGGCAACACCAAGTCAGCTACTCCTCAGCATAGTTATGTCCGTCGCCGCCTTCTTGGGTTTCAGGAGGCACCAACAAACGTTATCAAAATTATGGTGAAACGCTGAAAACCTGCAAATAATTTTCAACGTACTGGTTAATTTGAAAACTCTCCAGCATAATTCTTGGAACAAGCCAGGTACCTGTGCCCACGCATAGAGGAGTATATAGAAACATGGTGGAATCCCAGCTGATGAAGCAAAGGATTCTTAAAGGAATGAGATGACCATGGGGATCCTGTTTAATTCTCTGAAACAGAATCCGCACTTTTCACCTGCCAAACACATGCCCACTACTCTTCTCTGGGGATAATAAAAACAAACCAGCGATCTGACAGAGGGCCTTAACACCCATCCTGACCGACCCCACAAAACAAAAAAGTACCCTCCAGCTACTAATTATAATGCCAATTTGCAAAATTTCCCTGCATTTTTAAACAATGGAGAAATGATGGTGGGATGATACTTAGAAGAATGGCTTCTTGTCAGTCTCCACTGACAAAAATAGGCAACACCAAGTCAGCTACGCCTCAGCATAGTTATGTCCGTAGCAGCCATATTTGGTTTCAGTAGGCACATACACACGTTATCACAATTATGGTGAAACGCTGAAAACCTGCAAAGGATTGTCAACATACTGGTTAATTGAAAAGCTCTGAGGCATACTTCTTGGAACTAGCCAGTTTCCTGTGCCCACGCATAGACAAGTATATAGAACCATGGTGGATTCCCAGCTCATGAAGCAAAGGATTCTTAAAGGAACGCGATTACCATGGGAATTCTGTTTAATTCTCTGAAACAGATCCGCAGTTTTCACCTGCCATACTAATACCCACTTCTCCTCTCTGGGGATAATAAAAACCAACCGGGGAACTGACAGAGGGCCTGACCAACACATCCACACCGACCCCACAGGAAAAAAAAAAAAAAAACACCGTAGCCTCCAGCTACTAATTATAATGCTAACTTGCAAAATTTCCCTGCATTTTAAAACAATGGAAAAATGGTGGTGGGATGAGACTTAGAAGAATGGCTTCTTGTCAGTCTCCACTAACAAAAATAGGCAACACCAAGTCAGCTACTCCTCAGCATAGTTATGTCCGTCGCACCCTTCTTGGGTTTCAGGAGGCACAAACAAAGGTTCTCACAATTATGGTGAAACGCTGAACACCTGCAAATAATTTTCAATGTAGTGGTTAATTGAAAAGCTCTGCGGCATACTTCTTGGAATAAGGCAGTTACCTGTTCCCACGCAAAGAGGAGTATAGAGAACCATGGTGGATTTCCAGCTGATGAAGTAAAGGATTATTAAAGGAACGGGATGACCATGGTGATCATCGTTAATTCTCTGAAACAGAATCCGCCCTTTTCACCTGCAAAACACATGCCCACTTCTCCTCTCTGGGGATAATAAAAACTAACCAGCGAACAGACAGAGGGCCTGAACCCCACCATCCACATCGACCACACACAAAAAAAAAACGTACCCTCCAGCTACTAATTATAATGCTAACTTGCAAAATTTCCCTGCATTTTAAAACAATGGAAAAATGGTGGTGGGATGATACTTAGAAGAATGGCTTCTTGTCAGTCTCCACTAACAAAAATAGGCAATACCAAGTCAGCTATTCCTCAGCATAGTTATGTCCGTGGCAGCCTTCTAGGGTTTCAGGAGGCACAAACAAAGGTTCTCACCATTATGGTAAAACGCTGAACACCTGCAAATAATTTTCAACGTAGTGGTTAATTGAAAAGCACTGCGGCATACTTCTTCGAACAAGCCAGTTACCTGTTCCCACGCAAAGAGAAGCATATAGAACCATGGTGGATTTCCAGCTGATGAAGTAAAGGATTATTAAAGGAACGGGATGACCATGGGGATCATCGTTAATTCTCTGAAACAGAATCCGCCCTTTTCACCTGCCAAACACATGCCCACTTCTCCTCTCTGAGGATAATAAAAACTAACCAGTGAACTGACAGAGGGCATGACCCCCCCATCCACATCGACCACACACACACAAAAAAAAAAAACCGTACCCTCCAGCTACTAATTATAATGCTAACTTGCAAAATTTCCCTGCATTTTAAAACAATGGAAAAATGGTGGTGGGATGATACTTAGAAGAATGGCTTCTTGTCAGTCTCCACTAACAAAAATAGGCAACACCAAGTCAGCTTCTCCTCAGCATAGCTATGTCCATCGCAGCCATCTTGGGTTTCAGAAGGCACAAACAAACGTTATCACAATTACGGTGAAACGCTGAACACCTGCAAATAATTTTCAACGTAGTGGTTAATTGAAAAGCTCTGCGGCATACTTCTTGAAACAAGGCAGTTACCTGTACCCACGCAAAGAGGAGTATATAGAACCATGGCGGATTTCCAGCTGATGAAGTAAAGGATTATTAAAGGAACGGGATGACCATGGGGATCATCGTTAATTCTCTGAAACTGAATCCGCCCTTTTCACCTGCCAAACACATGCCCACTTCTCCTCTCTGGGGATAATAAAAGCTAACCAGCGAACTGACAGAGGGCCTGACCCCCCCATCCACCTCGACCACACACACACACAAAAAAAAAACGTACCCTCCAGCTACTAATTATAATGCTAACTTGCAAAATTTCCCTGCATTTTAAAACAATGGAAAAATGGTGGTGGGATCATACTTAGAAGAATGGCTTCTTGTCTGTCTCCACTAACAAAAATAGGCAACACCAAGTCAGCTACTCCTCAGCATAGTTATGTCCGTCGCAGCCTTCTTGGGTTTCAGGAGGGACATACAAACGTTATCAAAATTATGGTGAAATGCTGAACACCTGCAAATAATTTTCAACGTACTGGTTAATTTGAAAACTCTCCAGCATACTTCTTGGAACAAGCCAGGTACCTGTGCCCACGCATAGAGGAGTATATAGAAACATGTTGGAATCCCAGCTGATGAAGCAAAGGATTCTTAAAGGAATGAGATGACCATGCGGATCCTGTTTAATTCTCTGAAACAGAATCCGCCCTTTTCACCTGCCAAACACATGCCCACTACTCTTCTCTGGGGATAATAAAAACAAACCAGCGATCTGACAGAGGGCCTGAACACCCATCCTGACCGACCCTACAAAACAAAAAAGTACCCTCCAGCTACTAATTATAATGCCAATTTGCAAAATTTCCCTGCATTTTTAAACAATGGAGAAATGATGGTGGGATGATACTTAGAAGAATGGCTTCTTGTCAGTCTCCACTGACAAAAATAGGCAACACCAAGTCAGCTACGCCTCAGCATAGTTATGTCCGTAGCAGCCATATTTGGTTTCAGTAGGCACATACACACGTTATCACAATTATGGTGAAACGCTGAAAACCTGCAAAGGATTTTCAACATACTGGTTAATTGAAAAGCTCTGAGGCATACTTCTTGGAACAAGCCAGTTTCCTGTGCCCACGCATAGAGAAGTATATAGAACCATGGTGGATTCCCAGCTCATGAAGCAAAGGATTCTTAAAGGAACGGGATTACCATGCGGATTCTGTTTAATTCATTGAAACAGATCCGCAGTTTTCACCTGCCATACTAATACCCACTTCTCCTCTCTGGGAATAATAAAAACAAACCAGCGAACTGACAGAGGGCCTGACCAACACATCCACACCGACCCCACAGGAAAAAAAAAAAAAAAACACCATAGCCTCCAGCTACTAATTATAATGCTAACTTGCAAAACATTCCTGCATTTTTAAACAATGGAAAAATGATGGTGAGATGATACTTAGAAGAACGGATTCTTGTCAGTCTCCACTAACAAAAATAGGCAAAACCAAGTCAGCTACGACTCAGCATAGTTATGTCCGACGCAGGCTTCTTGGGTTTCAGGAGGCACAAACAAACGTTATCACAATTATGGTGAAACGCTGAACACCTGCAAATAATTTTCAACGTACTGGTTAATTGAAAAGCTCTGTGGCATACTTCTTGGAACAAGCCAGTTACCTGTTCCCACGCAAAGAGGAGTATATAGAACCATGGTGGATTTCCAGCTGATGAAGTAAAGGATTCTTAAAGGAACGGGATGACCATAGGGATCATCGTTAATTCTCTGAAACAGAATCCGCCCTTTTCACCTGCCAAACACATGCCCACTTCTCCTCTCTGGGGATAATAAAAACTAACCAGCGAACTGACAGAGTGCCTGACCCCCACCATCCACATCGACCACACAAAAATAAACCGTACCCTCCAGCTACTAATTATAATGCTAACTTGGAAAATTTCCCTGCATTTTAAAACAATGGAAAAATGGTGGTGGGATGATACTTAGAAGAATGGCTTCTTGTCAGTCTCCACTAACAAAAATAGGCAACACCAAGTCAGCTACTCCTCAGCATAGGTATGTCCATCGCAGCCTTCTTGGGTTTCAGGAGGCACAAAAAAACCTTATCACAATTATGGTGAAACGCTGAACACCTGCAAATATTTTCAAAGTAGTGGTTAATTGAAAAGCTCTGCGGCACACTTCTTGGAACAAGCCAGTTACCTGTTCCCACGCAAAGAGGAGTATATAGAACCATGGTGGATTTCCAGCTGATGAAGTAAAGGATTATTAAAGGAACGGGATGACCATGGGGATCATCGTTAATTCTCTGAAACAGAATCCGCCCTTTTCACCTGCCAAACACATGCCCACTTCTCCTCCCTGGGGATAATAAAAACTAACCAGCGAACTGACAGAGGGCCTGAGCCCCCCATCCACATCGACCACACACACAAAAAAAAAAACGTACCCTCCAGCTACTAATTATAATGCTAACTTGCAAAATTTCCCTGCATTTTAAAACAATGGAAAAATGGTGGTGGGATGATACTTAGAAGAATGGCTTCTTGTCAGTCTCCACTAACAAAAATAGGCAACACCAAGTCAGCTACTCTTCAGCATAGTTATGTCCGTCGCAGCCCTCTTCGGTTTCAGGAGGCACAAACACACGTTATCACAATTATCGTGAAACGCTGAACACCTGCAAATAATTTTCAACATAGTGGTTAATTGAAAAGCTCTGTGGCATACTTCTTGGAACAAGCCAGTTACCTGTTCCCACGCAAAGAGGAGTATGTAGAACCATGGTGGATTTCCAGCTGATGAAGTAAAGGATTATTAAAGGAAAGGGATGACCATGGGGATCATCGTTAATTCTCTGAAACAGAATCCTCCCTTTTCACCTGCCAAACACCTGCCCATTTCTCCTCTCTGGGGATAATAAAAACTAACCAGCGAACTGACAGAGGGCCTGACCCCCCCATCCACATCGACCACACACACAAAAAAATACCGAACACTCCAGCTACTAATTATAATGCTAACTTGCAAAATTTCCCTGCATTTTAAAACAATGGAAAAATGGTGGTGGGATGATACTTAGAAGAATGGCTTCTTGTCAGTCTCCACTAACAAAAATAGGCAACACCAAGTCAGCTACGCCTCAGCATAGTTATGTCCGTCGCAGCCTTCTTGGGTTTCAGGAGGCACAAACACACGTTATCACAATTATGGTGAAACGCTGAACACCTGCAAATAATTTTCAACGTAGTGGTTAATTGAAAAGCTCTGCGGCATACTTCTTGGAACAAGCCAGTTACCTGTTCCCACAGAAAGAGGAGTATATAGAACCATGGTGGATTCCCAGCTCATGCAGTAAAGGATTATTAAAGGAACGGGATGACCATGGGGATCATCGTTAATTCTCTGAAACAGAATCCGCCCTTTTCACCTGCCAAACACATGCCCACTTCTCCTCCCTGGGGATAATAAAAACTAACCAGCGAACTGACAGAGGGCCTGAGCCCCCCATCCACATCGACCACACACACAAAAAAAAAAACGTACCCTCCAGCTACTAATTATAATGCTAACTTGCAAAATTTCCCTGCATTTTAAAACAATGGAAAAATGGTGGTGGGATGATACTTAGAAGAATGGCTTCTTGTCAGTCTCCACTAACAAAAATAGGCAACACCAAGTCAGCTACTCTTCAGCATAGTTATGTCCGTCGCAGCCCTCTTGGGTTTCAGGAGGCACAAACACACGTTATCACAATTATCGTGAAACGCTGAACACCTGCAAATAATTTTCAACATAGTGGTTAATTGAAAAGCTCTGTGGCATACTTCTTGGAACAAGCCAGTTACCTGTTCCCACGCAAAGAGGAGTATGTAGAACCATGGTGGATTTCCAGCTGATGAAGTAACGGATTATTAAAGGAACGGGATGACCATGGGGATCATCGTTAATTCTCTGAAACAGAATCCTCCCTTTTCACCTGCCAAACACCTGCCCATTTCTCCTCTCTGGGGATAATAAAAACTAACCAGCGAACTGACAGAGGGCCTGACCCCCCCATCCACATCGACCACACACACAAAAAAATACCGAACACTCCAGCTACTAATTATAATGCTAACTTGCAAAATTTCCCTGCATTTTAAAACAATGGAAAAATGGTGGTGGGATGATACTTAGAAGAATGGCTTCTTGTCAGTCTCCACTAACAAAAATAGGCAACACCAAGTCAGCTACGCCTCAGCATAGTTATGTCCGTCGCAGCCTTCTTGGGTTTCAGGAGGCACAAACACACGTTATCACAATTATGGTGAAACGCTGAACACCTGCAAATAATTTTCAACGTAGTGGTTAATTGAAAAGCTCTGCGGCATACTTCTTGGAACAAGCCAGTTACCTGTTCCCACAGAAAAAGGAGTATATAGAACCATGGTGGATTCCCAGCTCATGCAGTAAAGGATTATTAAAGGAACGGGATGACCATGGGGATCATCGTTAATTCTCTGAAACAGAATCCGCCCTTTTCACCTGCCAAACACATGCCCACTTCTCCTCTCTGGCGATAATAAAAACTAACCAGCGAACTGACAGAGGGCCTGACCCCCCCATCCACATCGACCACACACAAAAGAAAAAAAACCGTACCCTCCAGCTACTAATTATAATGCTAACTTGCAAAATTTCCCCGCATTTTAAAACAATGGAAAAATGGTGGTGGGATGATACTTAGAAGAATGGCTTCTTGTCAGTCTCCATTAACAAAAATAGGCAACACCAAGTCAGCTACTCCTCAGCATAGTTATGTCCGTGGCAGCCTTCTTGGGTTTCAGGAGGCACAAACAAAGGTTATCACAATTATGGTGAAACGCTGAACACCTGCAAATAATTTTCAACGTACTGGTTAATTGAAAAGCTCTGCGGCATACTTCTTGGAACAAGGCAGTTACCTGTTCCCACGCAAACAGGAGTATAGAGAACCATCGTGGATTTCCAGCTGATGAAGTAAAGGATTATTAAAGGAAAGGGATGACCATGGGGATCATCGTTAATTCTCTGAAACAGAATCCGCCCTTTTCACCTGCCAAACACAGGCCCACTTCTCCTCTCTGGGGATTATAAAAACTAACCAGCGAACTGACAGAGGGCCTGACCCCCCCCATCCACATCGACCACACACACAAAAAAAAACCGTAGCCTCCAGCTACTAATTATAATGCTAACTTGCAAAATTTCCCTGCATTTTAAAACAATGGAAAAATGGTGGTGGGATGATACTTAGAAGAATGGCTTCTTGTCAGTCTCCACTAACAAAAATAGGCAACACCAAGTCAGCTACTCCTCAGCATAGCTATGTCCATCGCAGCCATCTTGGGTTTCAGAAGGCACAAACAAACGTTATCAGAATTATGGTGAAACGCTGAACACCTGCAAATGATTTTCAACGTAGTGGTTAATTGAAAAGCTCTGCGGCATACTTCTTGGAACAAGGCAGTTACCTGTACCCACGCAAAGAGGAGTATATAGAACCATGGCGGATTTCCAGCTGATGAAGTAAAGGATTATTAAAGGAACGGGATGACCATAGGGATCATCGTTAATTCTCTGAAACAGAATCCGCCCTTTTCACCTGCCAAACACATGCCCACTTCTCCTCTCTGGGGATAATAAAAACTAACCAGCGAACTGACAGAGGGCCTGACCCCCCCATCCACCTCGACCACACACACACAAAAAAAAAAACCGTACCCTCCAGCTACTAATTATAATGCTAACTTGCAAAATTTCCCTGCATTTTAAAACAATGGAAAAATGGTGGTGGGATCATACTTAGAAGAATGGCTTCTTGTCTGTCTCCACTAACAAAAATAGGCAACACCAAGTCAGCTACTCCTCAGCATAGTTATGTCCGTCGCAGCCTTCTTGGGTTTCAGGAGGGACATACAAACGTTATCAAAATTATGGTGAAACGCTGAAAACCTGCAAATAATTTTCAACGTACTGGTTAATTTGAAAACTCTCCAGCATAATTCTTGGAACAAGCCAGGTACCTGTGCCCACGCATAGAGGAGTATATAGAAACAGGGTGGAATCCCAGCTGATGAAGCAAAGGATTCTTAAAGGAATGAGATGACCATGCAGATCCTGTTTAATTCTCTGAAACAGAATCCGCACTTTTCACCTGCCAAACACATGCCCACTACTCTTCTTTGGGGATAATAAAAACAAACCAGCGATCTGACAGATGGCCTGAACACCTATCCTGACCGACCCCACAAAACAAAAAAGTACCCTCCAGCTACTAATTATAATGACAATTTGCAAAATTTCCCTGCATTTTTAAACAATGGAGAAATGATGGTGGGATGATACTTAGAAGAATGGCTTCTTGTCAGTCTCCACTGACAAAAATAGGCAACACCAAGTCAGCTACGCCTCAGCATAGTTATGTCCGTAGCAGCCATATTTGGTTTCAGTAGGCACATACACACGTTATCACAATTATGGTGAAACGCTGAAAACCTGCAAAGGATTGTCAACATACTGGTTAATTGAAAAGCTCTGAGGCATACTTCTTGGAACTAGCCAGTTTCCTGTGCCCACGCGTAGACAAGTATATAGAACCATGGTGTATTCCCAGCTCATGAAGCAAAGGATTCTTAAAGGAACGGGATTACCGTGCGGATCCTGTTTAATTCTCTGAAACAGATCCGCAGTTTTCACCTGCCATACTAATACCCACTTCTCCTCTCTGTGGACAATAAAAACCAACCGGGGAACTGACAGAGTGCCTGACCAACACATGCACACCGACCCACAGGAAAAAAAAAAAAAAAAAACACCGTAGCCTCTAGCTACTAATTATAATGCTAACTTGCAAAATTTCCCTGCATTTTAAAACAATGGAAAAACGGTGGTGGGATGATACTTAGAAGAATGGCTTCTTGTCAGTCTCCACTAACAAAAATAGGCAACACCAAGTCAGCTACTACTCAGCATAGCTATGTCCATCGCAGCCTTCTTGGGTTTCAGGAGGCACAAACAAACGTTATCACAATTATGGTGAAACGCTGAACTCCTGCAAATAATTTTCAACGTAGTGGTTAATTGAAAAGCTCTGCGGCATACTTCTTGGAACAAGCCAGTTACCTGTTCCCACGCAAAGAGGAGTATATAGAACCATGGTGGATTTCCAGCTGATGAAGTAAAGGATTATTAAAGGAACGGGATGACCATGGGGATCATCGTTAATTCTCTGAAACAGAATCCGCCCTTTTCACCTGCCAAACACATGCCCACTTCTCCTCTCTGGGGATAATAAAAACTAACCAGCGAACTGACAGAGGGCCTGACCCCCCCATCCACATCGACCACACACACAAAAAAAAAAACCGTACCCTCCAGCTACTAATTATAATGCTAACTTGGAAAATTTCCCTGCCTTTTAAAACAATGGAAAAATGGTGGTGGGATGATACTTAGAAGAATGGCTTCTTGTCAGTCTCCACTAACAAAAATAGGCAACACCAAGTCAGCTACTCCTCAGCATAGTTATGTCCGTCGCAGCCTTCTTGGGTTTCAAGAGGCACAAACACACGTTATCACAATTATGGTGAAACGCTGAACACCTGCAAATAATTTTCAACGTAGTGGTTAATTGAAAATCTCTGCGGCATACTTCTTGGAACAAGCCACTTACCTGTTCCCACGCAAAGAGGAGTATAGAGAACGATGGTGGATTTCCAGCTGATGAAGTAAAGGATTATTAAAGGAACGGGATGACCATGGGGATCATCGTTAATTCTCTGAAACAGAATCCGCCCTTTTCACCTGCGAAACACATGCCCACTTCTCCTCTCTGGGGATAATATAAACTAACCAGCGAACTGACACAGGGCCTGACCCCTCCCCATCCACATCGACCACACACACACAAAAAAAACCGTACCCTCCAGCTACTAATTATAATGCTAACTTGCAAAATTTCCCTGCATTTTAAAACAATGGAAAAATGGTGGTGGGATGATACTTAGAAGAATGGCTTCTTGTCAGTCTCCACTAACAAAAATAGGCAACACCAAGTCAGCTACTCCTCAGCATAGTTATGTCCGTCGCCGCCTTCTTGGGTTTCAGGAGGCACCAACAAACGTTATCAAAATTATGGTGAAACGCTGAAAACCTGCAAATAATTATCAACGTACTGGTTAATTTGAAAACTCTCCAGCATAATTCTTGGAACAAGCCAGGTACCTGTGCCCACGCATAGAGGAGTATATAGAAACATGGTGGAATCCCAGCTGATGAAGCAAAGGATTCTTAAAGGAATGAGATGACCATGGGGATCCTGTTTAATTCTCTGAAACAGAATCCGCACTTTTCACCTGCCAAACACATGCCCACTACTCTTCTCTGGGGATAATAAAAACAAACCAGCGATCTGACAGAGGGCCTTAACACCCATCCTGACCGACCCCACAAAACAAAAAAGTACCCTCCAGCTACTAATTATAATGCCAATTTGCAAAATTTCCCTGCATTTTTAAACAATGGAGAAATGATGGTGGGATGATACTTAGAAGAATGGCTTCTTGTCAGTCTCCACTGACAAAAATAGGCAACACCAAGTCAGCTACGCCTCAGCATAGTTATGTCCGTAGCAGCCATATTTGGTTTCAGTAGGCACATACACACGTTATCACAATTATGGTGAAACGCTGAAAACCTGCAAAGGATTGTCAACATACTGGTTAATTGAAAAGCTCTGAGGCATACTTCTTGGAACTAGCCAGTTTCCTGTGCCCACGCATAGACAAGTATATAGAACCATGGTGGATTCCCAGCTCATGAAGCAAAGGATTCTTAAAGGAACGCGATTACCATGCGGATTCTGTTTAATTCTCTGAAACAGATCCGCAGTTTTCACCTGCCATACTAATACCCACTTCTCCTCTCTGGGGATAATAAAAACCAACCGGGGAACTGACAGAGGGCCTGACCAACACATCCACACCGACCCCACAGGAAAAAAAAAAAAAAACACCGTAGCCTCCAGCTACTAATTATAATGCTAACTTGCAAAATTTCCCTGCATTTTAAAACAATGGAAAAATGGTGGTGGGATGAGACTTAGAAGAATGGCTTCTTGTCAGTCTCCACTAACAAAAATAGGCAACACCAAGTCAGCTACTCCTCAGCATAGTTATGTCCGTCGCACCCTTCTTGGGTTTCAGGAGGCACAAACAAAGGTTCTCACAATTATGGTGAAACGCTGAACACCTGCAAATAATTTTCAATGTAGTGGTTAATTGAAAAGCTCTGCGGCATACTTCTTGGAATAAGGCAGTTACCTGTTCCCACGCAAAGAGGAGTATAGAGAACCATGGTGGATTTCCAGCTGATGAAGTCAAGGATTATTAAAGGAACGGGATGACCATGGTGATCATCGTTAATTCTCTGAAACAGAATCCGCCCTTTTCACCTGCAAAACACATGCCCACTTCTCCTCTCTGGGGATAATAAAAACTAACCAGCGAACAGACAGAGGGCCTGAACCCCACCATCCACATAGACCACACACAAAAAAAAAACGTACCCTCCAGCTACTAATTATAATGCTAACTTGCAAAATTTCCCTGCATTTTAAAACAATGGAAAAATGGTGGTGGGATGATACTTAGAAGAATGGCTTCTTGTCAGTCTCCACTAACAAAAATAGGCAATACCAAGTCAGCTATTCCTCAGCATAGTTATGTCCGTGGCAGCCTTCTAGGGTTTCAGGAGGCACAAACAAAGGTTCTCACCATTATGGTAAAACGCTGAACACCTGCAAATAATTTTCAACGTAGTGGTTAATTGAAAAGCACTGCGGCATACTTCTTCGAACAAGCCAGTTACCTGTTCCCACGCAAAGAGAAGCATATAGAACCATGGTGGATTTCCAGCTGATGAAGTAAAGCATTATTAAAGGAACGGGATGACCATGGGGATCATCGTTAATTCTCTGAAACAGAATCCGCCCTTTTCACCTGCCAAACACATGCCCACTTCTCCTCTCTGAGGATAATAAAAACTAACCAGTGAACTGACAGAGGGCATGACCCCCCCATCCACATCGACCACACACACAGAAAAAAAAAAACCGTACCCTCCAGCTACTAATTATAATGCTAACTTGCAAAATTTCCCTGCATTTTAAAACAATGGAAAAATGGTGGTGGGATGATACTTAGAAGAATGGCTTCTTGTCAGTCTCCACTAACAAAAATAGGCAACACCAAGTCAGCTACTCCTCAGCATAGCTATGTCCATCGCAGCCATCTTGGGTTTCAGAAGGCACAAACAAACGTTATCACAATTACGGTGAAACGCTGAACACCTGCAAATAATTTTCAACGTAGTGGTTAATTGAAAAGCTCTGCGGCATACTTCTTGAAACAAGGCAGTTACCTGTACCCACGCAAAGAGGAGTATATAGAACCATGGCGGATTTCCAGCTGATGAAGTAAAGGATTATTAAAGGAACGGGATGACCATGGGATCATCGTTAATTCTCTGAAACTGAATCCGCCCTTTTCACCTGCCAAACACATGCCCACTTCTCCTCTCTGGGGATAATAAAAGCTAACCAGCGAACTGACATAGGGCCTGACCCCCCCATCCACCTGGACCACACACACACACAAAAAAAAAAACGTACCCTCCAGCTACTAATTATAATGCTAACTTGCAAAATTTCCCTGCATTTTAAAACAATGGAAAAATGGTGGTGGGATCATACTTAGAAGAGTGGCTTCTTGTCTGTCTCCACTAACAAAAATAGGCAACACCAAGTCAGCTACTCCTCAGCATAGTTATGTCCGTCGCAGCCTTCTTAGGTTTCAGGAGGCACAAAGAAACGTTATCAAAATTATGGTGAAACGCTGAAAACCTGCAAATAATTTTCAACGTACTGGTTAATTTGAAAACTCTCCAGCATAATTCTTGGAACAAGCCAGGTACCTGTGCCCACGCATAGAGGAGTATATAGAAACATGGTGGAATCCCAGCTGATGAAGCAAAGGATTCTTAAAGGAATGAGATGACCATGGGGATCCTGTTTAATTCTCTGAAACAGAATCCGCACTTTTCACCTGCCAAACACATGCCCACTACTCTTCTCTGGGGATAATAAAAACAAACCAGCGATCTGACAGAGGGCCTGAACACCCATCCTGACCGACCCCACAAAACAAAAAAGTACCCTCCAGCTACTAATTTTAATGCCAATTTGCAAAATTTCCCTGCATTTTTAAACAATGGAGAAATGATGGTGGGATGATACTTAGAAGAATGGCTTCTTGTCAGTCTCCACTGACAAAAATAGGCAACACCAAGTCAGCTACGCCTCAGCATAGTTATGTCCGTAGCAGCCATATTTGGTTTCAGTAGGCACATACACACGTTATCACAATTATGGTGAAACGCTGAAAACCTGCAAAGGATTTTCAACATACTGGTTAATTGAAAAGCTCTGAGGCATACTTCTTGGAACTAGCCAGTTTCCTGTGCCCACGCATAGACAAGTATATAGAACCATGGTGGATTCCCAGCTCATGAAGCAAAGGATTCTTAAAGGAACGGGATTACCGTGCGGATCCTGTTTAATTCTCTGAAACAGATCCGCAGTTTTCACCTGCCATACTAATACCCACTTCTCCTCCCTGCGGATAATAAAAACCAACCGGGGAACTGACAGAGGGCCTGATCAACACATCCACACCGACCCCACAGGAAAAAAAAAAAAAAAACACCGTACCCTCCAGCTACTAATTATAATGCTAACTTGCAAAATTTCCCTGCATTTTAAAACAATGGAAAAATGGTGGTGGGATGATACTTAGAAGAAGGGCTTCTTGTCAGTCTCCACTAACAAAAATAGGCAACACCAAGTCAGCTACGCCTCAGCATAGTTATGTCGGTCGCAGCCTTCTTGGGTTTCAGGAAGCACAAACAAAGGTTCTCACAATTATGGTGAAACGCTGAACACCTGCAAATAATTTTCAACGTACTGGTTAATTGAAAAGCTCTGCGGCATACTTCTTGGAACAAGCCAGTTACCTGTTCCCAAGCAAAGAGGAGTATAGAGAACCATGGTGGATTTCCAGCTGATGAAGTAAAGGATTATTAAAGGAACGGGATGACCATGGGGATCATCGTTAATTCTCTGAAACACAATCCGCCCTTTTCACCTGCCAAACACATGCCCACTTCTCCTCTCTGGGGATAATAAAAACTAACCAGCGAACTGACAGAGGGCCTGACCCCCCCCCATCCACATCGACCACACACAAAAAAAAAACCGTACCCTCCAGCTACTAATTATAATGCTAACTTGCAAAATTTCCCTGCATTTTTAAACAATGGAAAAATGGTGGTGGGATGATACTTAGAAGAATGGCTTCTTGTCAGTCTCCACTAACAAAAATAGGCAACACCAAGTCAGCTACTCCTCAGCATAGTTATGTCCGTCGCAGCCTTCTTGGGTTTCAGGAGGCACAAACAAAGGTTCTCACAATTATGGTGAAACGCTGAACACCTGCAAATAATTTTCAACGTAGTGGTTAATTGAAAAGCTCTGCGGCATACTTCTTGGAACAAGCCACTTACCTGTTCCCACGCAAAGAGGAGTATAGAGAACCATGGTGGATTTCCAGCTGATGAAGTAAAGGATTATTAAAGGAAAGGGATGACCATGGGGATCATCGTTAATTCTCTGAAACAGAAAACGCCCTTTTCACCTGCCAAACACATGCCCACTTCTCCTCTCTGGGGATAATAAAAACTAACCAGCGAACTGACAGAGGGCCTGACCCCCACCATCCACATCGACCACACACAAAAAAAAAACCGTACCCTCCAGCTACTAATTATAATGCTAACTTGCAAAATTTCCCTGCATTTTAAAACAATGGAAAAATGGTGGTGGGATGAGACTTAGAAGAATGGCTTCTTGTCAGTCTCCACTAACAAAAATAGGCAACACCAAGTCAGCTACTCCTCAGCATAGCTATGTCCATCGCAGCCTTCTTGGGTTTCAGGAGTCACAAACAAACGTTATCACAATTATGGTGAAACGCTGAACACCTGCAAATAATTTTCAATGTAGTGGTTAATTGAAAAGCTCTGCGGCATACTTCTTGGAACAAGGCAGTTACCTGTTCCCACGCAAAGAGGAGTATATAGAACCATGGTGGATTTCCAGCTGATGAAGTAAAGGATTATTAAAGGAACGGGATGACCATGGGGATCATCGTTAATTCTCTGAAACAGAATCCGCCCTTTTCACCTGCCAAACACATGCCCACTTCTCCTCTCTGGGGATAATAAAAACTAACCAGCGAACTGACAGAGGGCCTGACCACCCCCATCAACATCGACCACACACACAAAAAAAAACCGTACCCTCCAGCTACTAATTATAATGCTAACTTGCAAAATTTCCCTGCATTTTAAAACAATGGAAAAATGGTGGTGGGATCATACTTAGAAGAATGGCTTCTTGTCTGTCTCCACTAACAAAAATAGGCAACACCAAGTCAGCTACTCCTCAGCATAGTTATGTCCGTCGCAGACTTCTTGGGTTTCAGGAGGGACATACACACGTTATCAAAATTATGGTGAAACGCTGAACACCTGCAAATAATTTTGAACGTACTGGTTAATTTGAAAACTCTCCCGCATAATTCTTGGAACAAGCCAGGTACCTGTGCCCACGCATAGAGGAGTATATAGAAACATGGTGGAATCCCAGCTGATGAAGCAAAGGATTCTTAAAGGAATGAGATGACCATGCGGATCCTGTTTAATTTTCTGAAACAGAATCCGCACTTTTCACCTGCCAAACACATGCCCACTACTCTTCTCTGGGGATAATAAAAACAAACCAGCGATCTGACAGAGGGCCTGAACACCCATCCTGACCGACCCCACGAAACAAAAAAGTACCCTCCAGCTACTAATTATAATGCTAACTTGCAAAATTTCCCTGCATTTTAAAACAATGGAAAAATGGTGGTGGGATGATACTTAGAAGAATGGCTTCTTGTCAGTCTCCACTAGCAAAAATAGGCAACACCAAGTCAGCTACTCCTCAGCATAGTTATGTCCGTTGCAGCCTTCTAGGGTTTCAGGAGGCACAAACAAAGGTTCTCACAATTATGGTAAAACGCTGAACACCTGCAAATAATTTTCAACGTAGTGGTTAATTGAAAAGCTCTGCGGCATACTTCTTGGAACAAGGCAGTTACCTGTTCCCACGCAAAGAGTAGTATAGAGAACCATGGTGGATTTCCAGCTGATGAAGTAAAGGATTATTAAAGGAACGGGATGATCATGGGGATCATCGTTAATTCTCTGAAACAGAAACCGCCCTTTTCACCTGCCAAACACATGCCCACTACTCTTCTCTGGAGATAATAAAAACAAACCAGCGATCTGACAGAGGGCCTGAACACCCATCCTGACCGACCCCACAAAACAAAAAAGTACCCTCCAGCTACTAATTATAATGCCAATTTGCAAAATTTCCCTGCATTTTTAAACAAAGGAGAAATGATGGTGGGATGATACTTAGAAGAATGGCTTCTTGTCAGTCTCCACTGACAAAAATAGGCAACACCAAGTCAGCTGCGCCTCAGCATAGTTATGTCCGTAGCAGCCATATTTGGTTTCAGTAGGCACATACACACGTTATCACAATTATGGTGAAACGCTGAAAACCTGCAAAGGATTGTCAACATACTGGTTAATTGAAAAGCTCTGAGGCATACTTCTTGGAACTAGCCAGTTTCCTGTGCCCACGCATAGACAAGTATATAGAACCATGGTGGATTCCCAGCTCATGAAGCAAAGGATTCTTCAAGGAACGGGATTACCATGCGGATCCTGTTTAATTCTCTGAAACAGATCCGCAGTTTTCACCTGCCATACTAATACCCACTTCTCCTCTCTGGGGCTAATAAAAACCAACCGGGGAACTGACAGAGGGCCTGACCAACACATCCACACTGACCCCACAGGAAAAAAAAAAAAAAAACACCGTAGCCTCCAGCTACTAATTATAATGCTAACTTGCAAAATTTCCCTGCATTTTTAAACAATGGAAAAATGGTGGTGGGATGATACTTAGAAGAATGGCTTCTTGTCAGTCTCCACTAACAAAAATAGGCAACACCAAGTCAGCTACTCCTCAGCATAGTTATGTCCGTTGCAGCCTTCTAGGGTTTCAGGAGGCACAAACAAAGGTTCTCACAATTATGGTGAAACGCTGAACACCTGCAAATAATTTTCAACGTAGTGGTTAATTGAAAAGCTCTGCGGCATACTTCTTGGAACAAGGCAGTTACCTGTTCCCACGCAAAGAGGAGTATAGAGAACCATGGTGGATTTCCAGCTGATGAAGTAAACGATTATTAAAGGAACGGGATGACCATGGGGATCATCGTTAATTCTCTGAAACAGAATCCGCCCTTTTCACCTGCCAAACACATGCCCACTTCTCCTTTCTGGGGATAATAAAAACTAACCAGCGAACTGACAGAGGGCCTGACCCCCCCCATCCACATCGACCACACACACAAAAAAAACCGTACCCTCCAGCTACTAATGATAAAGCTAACTTGCAAAATTTCCCTGCATTTTAAAACAATGGAAAAATGGTGGTGGGATGATACTTAAAGAATGGCTTCTTGTCAATCTCCACTAACAAAAATAGGCAACACCAAGTCAGCTACTCCTCAGCATAGTTATGTCCGTCGCAACCTTCTTGGGTTTCAGGAGGCACAAACAAAGGTTCTCACAATTATGGTGAAACGCTGAACACCTGCAAATAATTTTCAACGTAGTGGTTAATTGAAAAGCTCTGCGGCATACTTCTTGGAACAAGGCAGTTACCTGTTCCCACGCAAAGAGGAGTATATAGAACCATGGTGGAATCCCAGCTGATGAATCAAATGATTCTTAAAGGAATGAGATGACCATGCGGATCCTGTTTAATTCTCTGAAACAGAATCCGCACTTTTCACCTGCCAAACACATGCCCACTACTCTTCTCTGGGGATAATAAAAACAAACCAGCGATCTGACAGAGGGCCTGAACACCCATCCTGACCGACCCCACAAAACAAAAAAGTACCCTCCAGCTACTAATTATAATGCCAATTTGCAAAATTTCCCTGCATTTTTAAACAATGGAGAAATGATGGTGGGATGATACTTAGAAGAATGGCTTCTTGTCAGTCTCCACTGACAAAAATAGGCAACACCAAGTCAGCTACGCCTCAGCATAGTTATGTCCGTAGCAGCCATATTTGGTTTCAGTAGGCCCATACACACGTTATCACAATTATTCTGAAACGCTGAAAACCTGCAAAGGATTTTCAACATACTGGTTAATTGAAAAGCTCTGCGGCATACTTCTTGAAACAAGGCAGTTACCTGTACCCACGCAAAGAGGAGTATATAGAACCATGGTGGATTTCCAGCTGATGAAGTAAAGGATTATTAAAGGAACGGGATGACCATGGGGATCATCGTTAATTCTCTGAAACTGAATCCGCCCTTTTCACCTGCCAAACACATGCCCACTTCTCCTCTCTCGGGATAATAAAAACTAACCAGCGAACTGACAGAGGGCCTGACCCCCCCATCCACCTCGACCACACACACAAAAAAAAAAAAACGTACCCTCCAGCTACTAATTATAATGCTAACTTGCAAAATTTCCCTGCATTTTAAAACAATGGAAAAATGGTGGTGGGATCATACTTAGAAGAGTGGCTTCTTGTCTGTCTCCACTAACAAAAATAGGCAACACCAAGTCAGCTACTCCTCAGCATAGTTATGTCCGTCGCAGCCTTCTTGGGTTTCAGGAGGGACATACAAACGTTATCAAAATTATGGTGAAACGCTGAAAACCTGCAAATAATTTTCAACGTACTGGTTAATTTGAAAACTCTCCAGCATAATTCTTGGAACAAGCCAGGTACCTGTGCCCACGCATAGAGGAGTATATAGAAACATGGTGGAATCCCAGCTGATGAAGCAAAGGATTCTTAAAGGAATGAGATGACCATGTGGATCCTGTTTAATTCTCTGAAACAGACTCCGCACTTTTCACCTGCCAAACACATGCCCACTACTCTTCTCTGGGGATAATAAAAACAAACCAGCGATCTGACAGAGGGCCTGAACACCCATCCTGACCGACCCCACAAAACAAAAAAGTACCCTCCAGCTACTAATTATAATGCCAATTTGCAAAATTTCCCTGCATTTTTAAACAATGGAGAAATGATGGTGGGATGATACTTAGAAGAATGGCTTCTTGTCAGTCTCCACTGACAAAAATAGGCAACACCAAGTCAGCTACGCCTCAGCATAGTTATGTCCGTAGCAGTAATATTTGGTTTCAGTAGGCACATACACACGTTATCACAATTATGGTGAAACGCTGAAAACCTGCAAAGGATTTTCAACATACTGGTTAATTGAAAAGCTCCGAGGCATACTTCTTGGAGCTAGCCAGTTTCCTGTGCCCACGCGTAGACAAGTATATAGAACCATGGTGGATTCCCAGCTCATGAAGCAAAGGATTCTTAAAGGAACGGGATTACCGTGCGGATCCTGTTTAATTCTCTGAAACAGATCCGCAGTTTTCACCTGCCATACTAATACCCACTTCTCCTCTCTGCGGATAATAAAAACTAACCAGCGAACTGACAGAGGGTCTCACCCCCCCATCCACATCGACCACACACACACAAAAAAAAAACCGTACCCTCCAGCTACTAATTATGATGCTAACATGCAAAATTTCCCTGCATTTTAAAACAATGGAAAAATGGTGGTGGGATGATACTTAGAAGAATGGCTTCTTGTCAGTCTCCACTAACAAAAATAGGCAACACCAATTCAGCTACGCCTCAGCATAGTTATGTCCGTCGCAGCCTTCTTGGGTTTCAGGAGGCACAAACAAAGGTTCTCACAATTATGGTGAAACGCTGAACACCTGCAAATAATTTTAAACGTACTGGTTAATTGAAAAGCTCTGCGGCATACTTCTTGGACCAAGGCAGTTACCTGTTCCCAAGCAAAGAGGAGTATAGAGAACCATAGTGGATTTCCAGCTGATGAAGTAAAGGATTATTAAAGGAACGGGATGACCATGGGGATCATCGTTAATTCTCTGAAACAAAATCCGCCCTTTTCACCTGCCAAACACATGCCCACTTCTCCTCTCTGGGGATAATAAAAACTAACCAGCGAACTGACAGAGGGCCTGACCCCCACCATCCACATCGACCACACACAAAAAAAAAACCGTACCCTCCAGCTACTAATTATAATGCTAACTTGCAAAATTTCCCTGCATTTTAAAACAATGGAAAAATGGTGGTGGGATGAGACTTAGAAGAATGGCTTCTTGTCAGTCTCCACTAACAAAAATAGGCAACACCAAGTCAGCTACTCCTCAGCATAGTTATGTCCGTCGCAGCCATCTAGGGTTTCAGGAGGCACAAACAAAGGTTCTCACAATTATGGTAAAACGCTGAACACCTGCAAATAATTATCAACGTAGTGGTTAATTGAAAAGCTCTGCGGCATACTTCTTGGAACAAGCCAGTTACCTGTTCCCACGCAAAGAGGAGTATAGAGAACGATGGTGGATTTCCAGCTGATGAAGTAAAGGATTATTAAAGGAACGGGATGACCATGGGGATCATCGTTAATTCTCTGAAACAGAATCCGCCCTTTTCACCTGCCAAACACATGCCCACTTCTCCTCTCTGGGGATAATAAAAACTAACCAGCGAACTGACAGAGGGCCTGAACCCCCATCCACATCGACCACACACACAAAAAAAAACCGTACCCTCCAGCTACTAATTATAATGCTAACTTGCAAAATTTCCCTGCATTTTAAAACAATGTAAAAATGGTGGTGGGATGATACTTAGAAGAATGGCTTCTTGTCAGTCTCCACTAACAAAAATAGGCAACACCAAGTCAGCTATCCTCAGCATAGCTATGTCCATCGCAGCCTTCTTGGGTTTCAGGAGGCACAAACAATGTTATCACAATTATGGTGAAACCCTGAACACCTGCAAATAATTTTCAACGTAGTGGTTAATTGAAAAGCTCTGCGGCATACTTCTTGGAACAAGGCAGTTACCTGTTCCCACGCAAAGAGGAGTATAGAGAACCATGGTGGATTTCCAGCTGATGAAGTAAAGGATTATTAAAGGAACGGGATGACCATGGGGATCATCGTTAATTCTCTGAAACACAATCCGCCCTTTTCACCTGCCAAACACATGCCCACTTCTCCTCTCTGGGGATAATAAAAACTAACCAGCGAACTGACAGAGGGCCTGACCCCCCCATCCACATCGACCACACACACAAAAAAAGAACCGTACCCTCCAGCTACTAATTATAATGCTAACTTGCAAAATTTCCCTGCATTTTAAAACAATGGAAAAATGGTGGTGGGATGATACTTAGAAGAATGGCTTCTTGTCAGTCTCCACTAACAAAAATAGGCAACACCAAGTCAGCTACTCCTCAGCATAGTTATGTCCGTCGCAGCCTTCTTGGGTTTCAGGAGGCACAAACAAAGGTTCTCACAATTATGGTGAAACACTGAACACCTGCAAATAATTTTCAACGTAGTGGTTAATTGAAAAGCTCTGCGGCATACTTCTTGGAACAAGGCAGTTACCTGTTCCCACGCAAAGAGGAGTATAGAGAACCATGGTGGATTTCCAGCTGATGAAGTAAAGGATTATTAAAGGAACGGGATGACCATGGGGATCATCGTTAATTCTCTGAAACAGAATCCGCCCTTTTCACCTGCCAAACACATGCCCACTTCTCCTCTCTGGGGATAATAAAAACTAACCAGCGAACTGACAGAGGGCCTGACCCCCCCCCATCCACATCGACCACACACAAAAAAAAAAACCGTACCCTCCAGCTACTAATTATAATGCTAACTTGCAAAATTTCCCTGCATTTTTAAACAATGGAAAAATGGTGGTGGGATGATACTTAGAAGAATGGCTTCTTGTCAGTCTCCACTAACAAAAATAGGCAACACCAAGTCAGCTACTCCTCAGCATAGTTATGTCCGTCGCAGCCTTCTTGGGTTTCAGGAGGCACAAACAAAGGTTCTCACAATTATGGTGAAACGCTGAACACCTGCAAATAATTTTCAACGTACTGGTTAATTGAAAAGCTAGGCGGCATACTTCTTGGAACAAGCCACTTACCTGTTCCCACGCAAAGAGGAGTATAGAGAACCATAGTGGATTTCCAGCTGATGAAGTAAAGGATTATTAAAGGAACGGGATGACCATGGGGATCATCGTTAATTCTCTGAAACAGAAACCGCCCTTTTCACCTGCCAAACACATGCCCACTTCTCCTCTCTGGGGATAATAAAAACTAACCAGCGAACTGACAGAGGGCCTGACCCCCACCATCCACATCGACCACACACAAAAAAAAACCCGTACCCTCCAGCTACTAATTATAATGCTAACTTGCAAAATTTCCCTGCATTTTAAAACAATGGAAAAATGGTGGTGGGATAATACTTAGAAGAATGGCTTCTTGTCAGTCTCCACTAACAAAAATAGGCAACACCAAGTCAGCTACTCCTCAGCATAGTTATGTCCGTCGCAGCCATCTAGGGTTTCAGGACGCACAAACAAAGGTTCTCACAATTATGGTAAAACGCTGAACACCTGCAAATAATTATCAACGTAGTGGTTAATTGAAAAGCTCTGCGGCATACTTCTTGGAACAAGCCAGTTACCTGTTCCCACGCAAAGAGGAGTATAGAGAACGATGGTGGATTTCCAGCTGATGAAGTAAAGGATTATTAAAGGAACGGGATGACCATGGGGATCATCGTTAATTCTCTGAAACAGAATCCGCCCTTTTCACCTGCCAAACACATGCCCACTTCTCCTCTCTGGGGATAATAAAAACTAACCAGCGAACTGACAGAGGGCCTGACCACCCCCATCAACATCGACCACACACACAAAAAAAAACCGTACCCTCCAGCTACTAATTATAATGCTAACTTGCAAAATTTCCCTGCATTTTAAAACAATGTAAAATAGGTGGTGGGATGATACTTAGAAGATTGGCTTCTTGTCAGTCTCCACTAACAAAAATAGGCAACACCAAGTCAGCTATCCTCAGCATAGCTATGTCCATCGCAGCCTTCTTGGGTTTCAGGAGGCACAAACAAACGTTATCACAATTATGGTGAAACCCTGAACACCTGCAAATAATTTTCAACGTAGTGGTTAATTGAAAAGCTCTGCGGCATACTTCTTGGAACAAGCCAGTTACCTGTTCCCACGCAAAGAGGAGTATAGAGAACCATGGTGGATTTCCAGCTGATGAAGTAAAGGATTATTAAAGGAAAGGGATGACCATGGGGATCATCGTTAATTCTCTGAAACACAATCCGCCCTTTTCACCTGCCAAACACATGCCCACTTCTCATCTCTGGGGATAATAAAAACTAACCAGCGAACTGACAGAGGGCCTGACCCCCCCATCCACCTCGACCACACACACACAAAAAAAAAAAACGTACCCTCCAGCTACTAATTATAATGCTAACTTGCAAAATTTCCCTGCATTTTAAAACAATGGAAAAATGGTGGTGGGATCATACTTAGAAGAGTGGCTTCTTGTCTGTCTCCACTAACAAAAATAGGCAACACCAAGTCAGCTACTCCTCAGCATAGTTATATCCGTCGCAGCCTTCTTGGGTTTCAGGAGGGACATACAAACGTTATCAAAATTATGGTGAAACGCTGAAAACCTGCAAATAATTTTCAACGTACTGGTTAATTTGAAAACTCTCCAGCATAATTCTTGGAACAAGCCAGGTACCTGTGCCCACGCATAGAGGAGTATATAGAAACATGGTGGAATCCCAGCTGATGAAGCAAAGGATTCTTAAAGGAATGAGATGACCATGAGGATCCTGTTTAATTCTCTGAAACAGACTCCGCACTTTTCACCTGCCAAACACATGCCCACTACTCTTCTCTGGGGATAATAAAAACAAACCAGCGATCTGACAGAGGGCCTGAACACCCATCCTGACCGACCCCACAAAACAAAAAAGTACCCTCCAGCTACTAATTATAATGCCAATTTGCAAAATTTCCCTGCATTTTTAAACAATGGAGAAATGATGGTGGGATGATACTTAGAAGAATGGCTTCTTGTCAGTCTCCACTGACAAAAATAGGCAACACCAAGTCAGCTACGCCTCAGCATAGTTATGTCCGTAGCAGTCATATTTGGTTTCAGTAGGCACATACACACGTTATCACAATTATGGTGAAACGCTGAAAACCTGCAAAGGATTTTCAACATACTGGTTAATTGAAAAGCTCTGAGGCATACTTCTTGGAGCTAGCCAGTTTCCTGTGCCCACGCGTAGACAAGTATATAGAACCATGGTGGATTCCCAGCTCATGAAGCAAAGGATTCTTAAAGGAACGGGATTACCGTGCGGATCCTGTTTAATTCTCTGAAACAGATCCGCAGTTTTCACCTGCCATACTAATACCCACTTCTCCTCTCTGCGGATAATAAAAACTAAACAGCGAACTGACAGAGGGTCTCACCCCCCCATCCACATCGACCACACACACAAAAAAAAAACCGTACCCTCCAGCTACTAATTATGATGCTAACTTGCAAAATTTCCCTGCATTTTAAAACAATGGAAAAATGGTGGTGGGATGATACTTAGAAGAATGGCTTCTTGTCAGTCTCCACTAACAAAAATAGGCAACACCAATTCAGCTACGCCTCAGCATAGTTATGTCCGTCACAGCCTTCTTGGGTTTCAGGAGGCACAAACAAAGGTTCTCACAATTATGGTGAAACGCTGAACACCTGCAAATAATTTTAAACGTACTGGTTAATTGAAAAGCTCTGCGGCATACTTCTTGGACCAAGGCAGTTACCTGTTCCCAAGCAAAGAGGAGTATAGAGAACCATAGTGGATTTCCAGCTGATGAATTAAAGGATTATTAAAGGAACGGGATGACCATGGGGATCATCGTTAATTCTCTGAAACAGAATCCGCCCTTTTCACCTGCCAAACACATGCCCACTTTTCCTCTCTGGGGATAATAAAAACTAACCAGCGAACTGACAGAGGGCCTGACCCCCACCATCCACATCGACCACACACAAAAAAAAAACCGTACCCTCCAGCTACTAATTATAATGCTAACTTGCAAAATTTCCCTGCCTTTTAAAACAATGGAAAAATGGTGGTGGGATGATACTTAGAAGAATGGCTTCTTGTCAGTCTCCACTAACAAAAATAGGCAACACCAAGTCAGCTACTCCTCAGCATAGTTATGTCCGTCGCAGCCATCTAGGGTTTCAGGAGGCACAAACAAAGGTTCTCACAATTATGGTAAAACGCTGAACACCTGCAAATAATTATCAACGTAGTGGTTAATTGAAAAGCTCTGCGGCATACTTCTTGGAACAAGCCAGTTACCTGTTCCCACGCAAAGAGGAGTATAGAGAACGATGGTGGATTTCCAGCTGATGAAGTAAAGGATTATTAAAGGAACGGGATGACCATGGGGATCATCGTTAATTCTCTGAAACAGAATCCGCCCTTTTCACCTGCCAAACACATGCCCACTTCTCCTCTCTGGGGATAATAAAAACTAACCAGCGAACTGACAGAGGGCCTGAACCCCCATCCACATCGACCACACACACAAAAAAAAACCGTACCCTCCAGCTACTAATTATAATGCTAACTTGCAAAATTTCCCTGCATTTTAAAACAATGTAAAAATGGTGGTGGGATGATACTTAGAAGAATGGCTTCTTGTCAGTCTCCACTAACAAAAATAGGCAACACCAAGTCAGCTATCCTCAGCATAGCTATGTCCATCGCAGCCTTCTTGGGTTTCAGGAGGCACAAACAAACGTTATCACAATTATGGTGAAACCCTGAACACCTGCAAATAATTTTCAACGTAGTGGTTAATTGAAAAGCTCTGCGGCATACTTCTTGGAACAAGGCAGTTACCTGTTCCCACGCAAAGAGGAGTATAGAGAACCATGGTGGATTTCCAGCTGATGAAGTAAAGGATTATTAAAGGAAAGGGATGACCATGGGGATCATCGTTAATTCTCTGAAACACAATCCGCCCTTTTCACCTGCCAAACACATGCCCACTTCTCCTCTCTGGGGATAATAAAAACTAACAAGCGAACTGACAGAGGGCCTGACCCCCCCATCCGCATCGACCAGACACACAAAAAAAGAACCGTACCCTCCAGCTACTCATTATAATGCCAATTTGCAAAATTTCCCTGCATTTTTAAACAATGGAGAAATGATGGTGGGATGATACTTAGAAGAATGGCTTCTTGTCAGTCTCCACTGAGAAAAATAGGCAACACCAAGTCAGCTACGCCTCAGCATAGTTATGTCCGTAGCAGCCATATTTGGTTTCCGTAGGCACATACACACGTTATCACAATTATGGTGAAACGCTGAAAACCTGCAAAGGATTGTCAACATACTGGTTCATTGAAAACCTCTGAGGCATACTTCTTGGAACTAGCCAGTTTCCTGTGCCCACGCATAGACAAGTATATAGAACCATGGTGGATTCCCAGGTCATGAAGCAAAGGATTCTTAAAGGAACGGGATTACCATGCGGATCCTGTTTAATTCTCTGAAACAGATCCGCAGTTTTCACCTGCCATACTAATACCCACTTCTCCTCTCTGGTGATAATAAAAGCCAACCGGGGAACTGACAGAGGGCCTGACCAACACATCCACACCGACCCCACAGGAAAAAAAAAAAAAAAAAAACATCGTAGCCTCCAGCTACTAATTATAATGCTAACTTGCAAAATTTCCCTGCATTTTAAAACAATGGAAAAATGGTGGTGGGATGATACTTAGAAAAATGGCTTCTTGTCAGTCTCCACTAACAAAAATAGGCAAAACCAAGTCAGCTACGCCTCAGCATAGTTATGTCCGTCGCAGCCTTCTTGGGTTTCAGGAGGCACAAACAAAGGTTATCACAATTATGGTGAAACGCTGAACACCTGCAAATAATTTTCAACATACTGGTTAATTGAAAAGCTCTGCGGCATACTTCTTGGAACAAGCCAGTTACCTGTTCCCACGCAAAGAGGAGTATACAGAACCATGGTGGATTTCCAGCTGATGAAGTAAAGGATTATTAAAGGAACGGGATGACCATGGGGATCATCGTTAATTCTCTGAAACAGAATCCGCACTTTTCACCTGCCAAACACATGCCCACTTCTCCTCTCTGGGGATAATAAAATCTAACCAGCGAACTGACAGAGGGCCTGACCCCCACCATCCACATCGACCACACAAAAAAATAAACCGTACCCTCCAGCTACTAATTATAATGCTAACTTGCAAAATTTCCCTGCATTTTAAAACAATGGAAAAATGGTGGTGGGATGATACTTAGAAGAATGGCTTCTTGTCAGTCTCCACTATCAAAAATAGGCAACACCAAGTCAGCTACTCCTCAGCATAGTTATGTCCGTCGCAGCCTTCTTGGGTTTCAGGAGGCACAAACAAACGTTATCACAAATATGGTGAAACGCTGAACACCTGCAAATAATTTTCAACGTAGTGGTTAATTGAAAATCTCTGCGGCATACTTCTTGGAACAAGCCAGTTACCTGTTCCCACGCAAAGAGGAGTATATAGAACCATCGTGGATTTCCAGCTGATGAAGTAAAGGATTCTTAAAGGAACGGGATGACCATGGGGATCATCGTTAATTCTCTGAAACAGAATCCGCCCTTTTCACCTGCCAAACACATGCCCACTTCTCCTCTCTGGGGATAATAAAAACTAACCAGCGAACTGACAGAGGTCCTGACCCCCCCCCATCCACATCGACCACACACAAAAAAAAAAACCGTACCCTCCAGCTACTAATTATAATGCTAACTTGCAAAATTTCCCTGCATTTTTAAACAATGGAAAAATGGTGGTGGGATGATACTTAGAAGAATGGCTTCTTGTCTGTCTCCACTGACAAAAATAGGCAACACCAAGTCAGCTACTCCTCAGCATAGTTATGTCCGTTGCAGCCTTCTTGGGTTTCAGGAGGGACGTACAAACGTTATCAAAATTATGGTGAAACGCTGAACACTTGCAAATAATTTTCAACGTACTGGTTAATTTGAAAACTCTGCAGCATAATTCTTGGAACAAGCCAGGTACCTGTGCCCACGCATAGAGGAGTATATAGAAACATGGTGGAATCCCAGCTGATGAAGTAAAGGATTCTTAAAGGAATGAGATGACCATGCGGATCCTGTTTAATTCTCTGAAACAGAATCCGCACTTTTCACCTGCCAAACACATGCCCACTACTCTTCTCTGGGGATAATAAAAACAAACCAGCGATCTGACAGAGGGCCTGAACACCCATCCTGACCGACCCCACAAAACAAAAAAGTACCCTCCAGCTACTAATTATAATGCCAATTTGCAAAATTTCCCTGCATTTTTAAACAATGGAGAAATGATGGTGGGATGATACTTAGAAGAATGGCTTCTTGTCAGTCTCCACTGACAAAAATAGGCAACACCAAGTCAGCTACGCCTCAGCATAGTTATGTCCGTAGCAGCCATATTTGGTTTCAGTAGGCACATACACACGTTATCACAACTATGGTGAAACGCTGAAAACCTGCAAAGGATTGTCAACATACTGGTTAATTGAAAAGCTCTGAGGCATACCTCTTGGAACTAGCCAGTTTCCTGTGCCCACGCATAGAGAAGTATATAGAACCATGGTGGATTCCCAGCTCATGAAGCAAAGGATTCTTAAAGGAACGGGATTACCATGCGGATCCTGTTTAATTCTCTGAAACAGATCCGCAGTTTTCACCTGCCATACTAATACCCACTTCTCCTCTCTGGTGATAATAAAAGCCAACCGGGGAACTGACAGAGGGCCTGACCAACACATCCACACCGACCCCACAGGAAAAGAAAAAAAAAAAACACCGTAGCCTCCAGCTACTAATTATAATGCTAACTTACAAAACTTTCCTGCATTTTTAAACAATGGAAAAATGATGGTGAGATGATACTTAGAAGAATGGATTCTTGTCAGTCTCCACTAACAAAAATAGGCAAACCCAAGTAAGCTACGCCTCAGCATAGTTATGTCCGTCGCAGCATTCTTGGGTTTGAGGAGGCACAAACAAACGTTATCACAATTATGGTGAAACGCTGAACACCTGCAAATAATTTTCAACGTACTGGTTAATTGAAAAGCTCTGCGGCATACTTCTTGGAACAAGGCAGTTACCTGTTCCCACGCAAAGAGGAGTATATAGAACCATGGTGGATGTCCAGCTGATGAAGTAAAGGATTATTAAAGGAACGGGATGACCATGGGGATCATCGTTAATTCTCTGAAACAGAATCCGCCCTTTTCACCTGCCAAACACATGCCCACTTCTCCTCTCTGGGGATAATAAAAACTAACCAGCGAACTGACAGAGGGCCTGACCCCCACCACCCACATCGACCACACAAAAAAAAAACCGTACCCTCCAGCTACTAATTATAATGCTAACTTGCAAAATTTCCCTGCATTTTAAAACAATGGAAAATTGGTGGTGGGATGATACTTAGAAGAATGGCTTCTTGTCTGTCACCACTAACAAAAATAGGCAATACCAAGTCAGCTACTCCTCAGCATAGTTATGTCCGTCGCAGCCTTCTTGGGTTTCAGGAGGCACAAACACACGTTATCACAATTATGGTGAAACGCTGAACACCTGCAAATAATTTTCAACGTAGTGGTTAATTGAAAAGCTCTACGGTATACTTCTTGGAACAAGCCAGTTACCTTTTCCCACGCAAAGAGAAGTATATAGAAAGATGGTGGATTTCCAGCTGATGAAGTAAAGGATTATTAAAGGAACGGGATGACCATGGGGATCATCGTTAATTCTCTGAAACAGAATCCGCCCTTTTCACCTGCCAAACACATGCCCACTTCTCCTCTCTGGGGATAATAAAAACTAACCAGCGAACTGACAGAGGGCCTGACCCCCCCATCCACATCGACGAGACACACACAAAAAAAAACCGAACCTTCCAGCTACTAATTATAATGCTAACTTGAAAAATTTCCCTGCATTTTAAAACAATGGAAAAATGGTGGTGGGATGATACTTAGAAGAATGGCTTCTTGTCAGTCTCCACTAACAAAAATAGGCAACACCAAGTCAGCTACTCCTCAGCAAAGTTATGTCCGTCGCAGCCTTCTTAGGTTTCAGGAGGCACAAACAAAAGTTATCAAAATTATGGTGAAACGCTGAACACCTGCAAATAATTTTCAACGTACTGGTTAATTTGAAAACTCTCCAGCACAATTCTTGGAACAAGCCAGGTACCTGTGCCCACGCATAGAGGAGTATATAGAAACATGGTGGAATCCCAGCTGATGAAGCAAAGGATTCTTAAAGGAATGAGATGACCATGCGGATCCTGTTTAATTCTCTGAAACGGAATCCGCACTTTTCACCTGCCAAACACATGCCCACTACTCTTCTCTGGGGATAAAAAAAACAAACCAGCTATCTGAGAGAGGGCCTGAACACCCATCCTGACAGACCCCACACAACAAAAAAGTACCCTCCAGCTACTAATTATAATGCCAATTTGCAAAATTTCCCTGCATTTTTAAACAATGGAGAAATGATGGTGGGATGATATTTAGAAGAATGGCTTCTTGTCAGTCTCCACTGACAAAAATAGGCAACACCAAGTCAGCTACACCTCAGCATAGTTATGTCCGTAGCAGCCATATTTGGTTTCAGTAGGCACATACACACGTTATCACAATTATGGTGAAACGCTGAAAACCTGCAAAGGATTTTCAACATACTGGTTAATTGAAAAGCTCTGAGGCATACTTCTTGGAACTAGCAAGTTTCCTGTGCCCACGCATAGACAAGTATATAGAACCATGGTGGATTCCCAGCTCATGAAGCAAAGGATTCTTAAAGGAACAGGATTACCATGCGTATCCTGTTTAATTCTCTGAAACAGATCCACAGTTTTCACCTGCCATACTAATACCCACTTCTCCTCTCTGGGGATAATAAAAACAAACCAGCGAACTGACAGAGGGCCTGACCCACACATCCACACCGACTCCACAGGAAAAAAAAAAAATACATCGTAGCCTCCAGCTACTAATTATAATGCTAACTTGCAAAACTTTCCTGCATTTTTAAACAATGGAGAAATGATGGTGGGATGATATTTAGAAGAATGGCTTCTTGTCAGTCTCCACTAACAAAAATAGGCAATACCAAGTCAGCTACGCCTCAGCATAGTTATGTCCGTCGCATCCTTCTTGGGTTTCAGGAGGCACAAACACACGTTATCACAATTATGGTGAAACGCTGAACACCTGCAAATAATTTTCAACGTAGTGGTTAATTGAAAAGCTCTGCGGCATACTTCTTGGAACAAGCCAGTTACCTGTTCCACGCAAAGAGGAGTATATAGAACCATGGTGGAATCCCAGCTGATGAAGCAAAGGATTCTTAAAGGAATGAGATGACCATGCGGATCCTGTTTAATTCTCTGAAACAGAATCCACCCTTTTCACCTGTCAAACACATGCCCACTACTCTTCTCTGGGGATAATAAAAACAAACCAGCGATCTGACAGAGGGCCTGAACACCCATCCTGACCGACCCCACAAAACAAAAAAGTACCCTCCAGCTACTAATTATAATGCCAATTTGCAAAATTTCCCTGCATTTTTAAACAATGGAGAAATGATGGTGGGATGATACTTAGAAGAATGGCTTCTTGTCAGTCTCCACTGACAAAAATAGCCACCACCAAGTAAGCTACGCCTCAGCATAGTTATGTCCGTAGCAGCCATATTTGTTTCAGTAGGCACATACACACGTTATGACAATTATGGTGAAACGCTGAAAACCTGCAAAGGATTTTCAACATACTGGTTAATTGAAAAGCTCTGCGGCATACTTCTTGGAACAAGCCAGTTACCTGTTCCCACGCAAAGAGGAGTATATAGAACCATGGTGGTTTTCTAGCTGATGAAGTAAAGGATTACTAAAGGAACGGGACGACCATGGGGATCATCGTTAATTCTCAGAAAGAGAATCCGCCCTTTTCACCTGCCAAACACATGCCCACTTCTCTTCTCTGGGGATAATAAAAACTAACCAGCGAACTGACAGAGGGCATGACCCCCCCATCCACTTCGACCACACACACAAAAAAAAAACCGTACCCTCCAGCTACTAATTATAATGCTAACTTGCAAAATTTCCCTGCATTTTAAAACAATGGAAAAATGGTGGTGGGATGATACTTAGAAGAATGGCTTCTTCTCAGTCTCCACTAACAAAAATAGGCAACACCAAGTCAGCTACTCCTCAGCATAGTTATGTCCTTCGCTGCCTTCTTGGGTTTCAGGAGGCACAAACAAAGGTTCTCACAATTATGGTGAAACCCTGAACATCTGCAAATAATTTTCAACGTAGTGGTTAATTGAAAAGCTCTGCGGCATACTTCTTGGAACAAGCCAGTTACCTGTTCCCACGCAAAGAGGAGTATATAGAACCATGGTGGATTTCCAGCTGATGAAGTAAAGGATTATTAAAGGAACGGGATGACCATGGGGATCATCGTTAATTCTCTGAAACAGAATCCGCCCTTTTCACCTGCCAAACACATGCCCACTTCTCCTCTCTGGGGATAATAAAAACTAACCAGCGAACTGACAGAGGGCCTGACCCCCCCATCCACACCGACCACACACACAAAAAAAAAACCGTACCCTCCAGCTACTAATTATAATGCTAACTTGCAAAATTTCCCTGGATTTTAAAACAATGGAAAAATGGTGGTGGGATGAGACTTAGAAGAATGGCTTCTTGTCAGTCTCCACTAACACAAATAGGCAACACCAAGTCAGCTACGCCTCAGCATAGCTATGTCCATCGCAGCCTTCTTGGGTTTCAGGAGGCACAAACAAAGGTTCTCACAATTATGGTAAAACGCTGAACACCTGCAAATAATTTTCAACGTAGTGGTTAATTGAAAAGCTCTGCGGCATACTTCTTGGAACAAGCCAGTTACCTGTTCCCACGCAAAGAGGAGTATATAGAACCATGGTGGATTTCCAGCTGATGAAGTAAAGGATTATTAAAGGAAAGTGATGACCATGGGGATCATCGTTAATTCTCTGAAACGGAATCCGACCTTTTCACCTGCCAAACACATGCCCACTTCTCCTCTCTGGGGATAATGAAAACTAACCAGCGAACTGACAGAGGGCCTGACCCCCCCCATCCACATGGACCACACACAAAAAAAAAAAACCGTACCCTCCAGCTACTAATTATAATGCTAACTTGCAAAATTTCCCTGCATTTTAAAACAATGGAAAAATGGTGGTGGGATGATACTTAGAAGAATGGCTTCTTGTCAGTCTCCACTAACAAAAATAGGCAACACCAAGTAAGCTACTCCTCAGCATAGTTATGTCCGTCGCAGCCTTCCTGGGTTTCAGGAGGCACAAACAAAGGTTCTCACAATTATGGTGAAACGCTGAACACCTGCAAATAATTTTCAACGTAGTGGTTAATTGAAAAGCTCTGCGGCATACTTCTTGGAACAAGGCAGTTACCTGTTCACACGCAAAGAGGAGTATAGAGAACCATGGTGGATTTCCAGCTGATGAAGTAAAGGATTATTAAAGGAAAGGGATGACCATGGGGATCATCGTTAATTCTCTGAAACAGAATCCGCCCTTTTCACCTGCCAAACACATGCCCACTTCTCCTCTCTGGGGATAATAAAAACTAACCAGCGAACTGACAGAGGGCCTGACCCCCACCATCCACATCGACCACACACAAAAAAAAAAACCGTACCCTCCAGCTACTAATTATAATGCTAACTTGCACAATTTCCCTGCATTTTAAAACAATGGAAAAATGGTGGTGGGATGAGACTTAGAAGAATGGCTTCTTGTCAGTCTCCACTAACAAAAATAGGCAAAACGAAGTCAGCTACTCCTCAGCATAGCTATGTCCATCGCAGCCTTCTTGGGTTTCAGGAGGCACAAACAAAGGTTCTCACAATTATGGTGAAACGCTGAACACCTGCAAATTATTTTCAACGTAGTGGTTAATGGAAAAGCTCTGCGGCATACTTCTTGGAACAAGGCAGTTACCTGTTCCCACGCAAAGAGGAGTATACAGAACCATGGTGGATTTCCAGCTGATGAAGTAAAGGATTATTAAAGGAACGGGATGACCATGGGGATCATCGTTAATTCTCTGAAACAGAATCCGCCCTTTTCACCTGCCAAACACATGCCCACTTCTCCTCTCTGGGGATAATAAAAACTAACCAGCGAACTGGCAGAGGGCCTGACCCCCCCCATCCACATCGACCACACACACACAAAAAAAACCGTACCCTCCAGCTACTAATTATAATGCTAACTTGCAAAATTTCCCTGCATTTTAAAACAATGGAAAAATGGTGGTGGTATCATACTTAGAAGAATGGCTTCTTGTCTGTCTCCACTAACAAAAATAGGCAACACCAAGTCAGCTACTCCTCAGCATAGTTATGTCCGTCGCAGCCTTCTTGGGTTTCAGGAGGCACAAACACACGTTATCACAATTATGGTGAAACGCTGAACACCTGCAAATAATTTTCAACGTAGTGGTTAATTGAAAAGCTCTGCGGCATACTTCTTGGAACAAGCCAGTTACCTGTTCCACGCAAAGAGGAGTATATAGAACCATGGTGGAATCCCAGCTGATGAAGCAAAGGATTCTTAAAGGAATGAGATGACCATGCGGATCCTGTTTAATTCTCTGAAACAGAATCCACCCTTTTCACCTGTCAAACACATGCCCACTACTCTTCTCTGGGGATAATAAAAACAAACCAGCGATCTGACAGAGGGCCTGAACACCCATCCTGACCGACCCCACAAAACAAAAAAGTACCCTCCAGCTACTAATTATAATGCCAATTTGCAAAATTTCCCTGCATTTTTAAACAATGGAGAAATGATGGTGGGATGATACTTAGAAGAATGGCTTCTTGTCAGTCTCCACTGACAAAAATAGCCACCACCAAGTAAGCTACGCCTCAGCATAGTTATGTCCGTAGCAGCCATATTTGGTTTCAGTAGGCACATACACACGTTATGACAATTATGGTGAAACGCTGAAAACCTGCAAAGGATTTTCAACATACTGGTTAATTGAAAAGCTCTGCGGCATACTTCTTGGAACAAGCCAGTTACCTGTTCCCACGCAAAGAGGAGTATATAGAACCATGGTGGTTTTCTAGCTGATGAAGTAAAGGATTATTAAAGGAACGGGACGACCATCGGATCATCGTTAATTCTCAGAAAGAGAATCCGCCCTTTTCACCTGCCAAACACATGCCCACTTCTCTTCTCTGGGGATAATAAAAACTAACCAGCGAACTGACAGAGGGCATGACCCCCCCATCCACTTCGACCACACACACAAAAAAAAAACCGTACCCTCCAGCTACTAATTATAATGCTAACTTGCAAAATTTCCCTGCATTTTAAAACAATGGAAAAATGGTGGTGGGATGATACTTAGAAGAATGGCTTCTTCTCAGTCTCCACTAACAAAAATAGGCAACACCAAGTCAGCTACTCCTCAGCATAGTTATGTCCTTCGCTGCCTTCTTGGGTTTCAGGAGGCACAAACAAAGGTTCTCACAATTATGGTGAAACGCTGAACATCTGCAAATAATTTTCAACGTAGTGGTTAATTGAAAAGCTCTGTGGCATACTTCTTGGAACAAGCCAGTTACCTGTTCCCACGCAAAGAGGAGTATATAGAACCATGGTGGATTTCCAGCTGATGAAGTAAAGGATTATTAAAGGAACGGGATGACCATGGGGATCATCGTTAATTCTCTGAAACAGAATCCGCCCTTTTCACCTGCCAAACACATGCCCACTTCTCCTCTCTGGGGATAATAAAAACTAACCAGCGAACTGACAAGGGCCTGAACCCCCATCCACATCGACCACACACACAAAAAAAAAACCGTACACTCCAGCTACTAATTATAATGCTAACTTGCAAAATTTCCCTGGATTTTAAAACAATGGAAAAATGGTGGTGGGATGATACTTAGAAGAATGGCTTCTTGTCAGTCTCCACTAACAAAAATAGGCAACACCAAGTCAGCTACTCCTCAGCATAGTTATGTCTGTCGCAGCCTTCTTGGGTTTCAGGAGGCACAAACAAAGGTTCTCACAATTATGGTAAAACGCTGAACACCTGCAAATAATTTTCAACGTAGTGGTTAATTGAAAAGCTCTGCGGCATACTTCTTGGAACAAGCCAGTTACCTGTTCCCACGCAAAGAGGAGTATATAGAACCATGGTGGATTTCCAGCTGATGAAGTAAAGGATTATTAAAGGAAAGTGATGACCATGGGGATAATCGTTAATTCTCTGAAACAGAATCCGACCTTTTCACCTGCCAAACACATGCCCACTTCTCCTCTCTGGGGATAATGAAAACTAACCAGCGAACTGACAGAGGGCCTGACCCCCCCCATCCACATGGACCACACACAAAAAAAAAAACCGTACCCTCCAGCTACTAATTATAATGCTAACTTGCAAAATTTCCCTGCATTTTAAAACAATGGAAAAATGGTGGTGGGATGATACTTAGAAGAATGGCTTCTTGTCAGTCTCCACTAACAAAAATAGGCAACACCAAGTAAGCTACTCCTCAGCATAGTTATGTCCGTCGCAGCCTTCTTGGGTTTCAGGAGGCACAAACAAAGGTTCTCACAATTATGGTGAAACGCTGAACACCTGCAAATAATTTTCAACGTAGTGGTTAATTGAAAAGCTCTGCGGCATACTTCTTGGAACAAGGCAGTTACCTGTTCCCACGCAAAGAGGAGTATAGAGAACCATGGTGGATTTCCAGCTGATGAAGTAAAGGATTATTAAAGGAAAGGGATGACCATGGGGATCATCGTTAATTCTCTGAAACAGAATCCGCCCTTTTCACCTGCCAAACACATGCCCACTTCTCCTCTCTGGGGATAATAAAAACTAACCAGCGAACTGACAGAGGGCCTGACCCCCACCATCCACATCGACCACACACAAAAAAAAAAAACCGTACCCTCCAGCTACTAATTATAATGCTAACTTGCACAATTTCCCTGCATTTTAAAACAATGGAAAAATGGTGGTGGGATGAGACTTAGAAGAATGGCTTCTTGTCAGTCTCCACTAACAAAAATAGGCAACACCAAGTCAGCTACTCCTCAGCATAGCTATGTCCATCGCAGCCTTCTTGGGTTTGAGGAGGCACAAACAAAGGTTCTCACAATTATGGTGAAACGCTGAACACCTGCAAATAATTTTCAACGTAGTGGTTAATTGAAAAGCTCTGCGGCATACTTCTTGGAACAAGCCAGTTACCTGTTCCCACGCAAAGAGGAGTATATAGAACCATGGTGGATTTCCAGCTGAAGAAGTAAAGGATTATTAAAGGAACGGGATGACCATGGGGATCATCGTTAATTCTCTGAAACAGAATCCGCCCTTTTCACCTGCCAAACACATGCCCACTTCTCCTCTCTGGGGATAATAAAAACTAACCAGCGAACTGACAGAGGGCCTGACTCCCCCCATCCACATCGACCACACACACAAAAAAAAACCGTACCCTCCAGCTACTAATTATAATGCTAACTTGCAAAATTTCCCTGCATTTTAAAACAATGGAATAATGGTGGTGGGACGATACTTAGAAGAATGGATTCTTGTCAGTCTCCACTAACAAAAATAGGCAAAACCAAGTCTGCTACGCCTCAGCATAGTTATGTCCGTCGCAGCCTTCTTGGGTTTCAGGAGGCACAAACAAAGGTTATCACAATTATGGTGAAACGCTGAACACCTGCAAATAATTTTCAACGTAGTGGTTAATTGAAAAGCTCTGCAGCATACTTCTTGGAACAAGCCAGTTACCTGTTCCCACGCAAAGAGGAGTATATAGAACCATGGTGGATTTCCAGCGGATGAAGTAAAGGATTATTAAAGGAACTGGATGACCATGGGGATCATCGTTAATTCTCTGAAACAGAATCCGCCCTTTTCACCTGCCAAACACATGCCCACTTCTCCTCTCTGGGGATAATAAAAACTAACCAGCGAACTGACAGAGGGCCTGACCCCCACCATCCACATCGACCACACACAAAAAAAAAAACCGTACCCTCCAGCTACTAATTATAATGCTAACTTGCAAAATTTCCCTGCATTTTAAAACAATGGAAAAATGGTGGTGGGATGATACTTAGAAGATTGGCTTCTTGTCAGTCTCCACTAACAAAAATAGGCAACACCAAGTCAGCTACTCCTCAGCATAGCTATGTCCGTCGCAGCCTTCTTGGGTTTCAGGAGGCACAAACAAAGGTTCTCACAATTATGGTGAAACGCTGAACACCTGCAAATAATTTTCAACGTAGTGGTTAATTGAAAAGCTCTGCGGCATACTTCTTGGAACAAGCCAGTTACCTGTTCCCACGCAAAGAGGAGTATATAGAACCATGGTGGATTTCCAGCTGATGAAGTAAAGGATTATTAAAGGAACGGGATGACCATGGGGATCATCGATAATTCTCTGAAACAGAATCCGACCTTTTCACCTGCCAAACACATGCCCACTTCTCCTCTCTGGGGATAATGAAAACTAACCAGCGAACTGACAGAGGGCCTGACCCCCCCCCATCCACATCGACCACACACACACAAAAAAACCGTACCCTCCAGCTACTAATTATAATGCTAACTTGCAAAATTTCCCTGCATTTTAAAACAATGGAAAAATGGTGGTGGGATGATACTTAGAAGAATGGCTTCTTGTCAGTCTCCACTAACAAAAATAGGCAACACCAAGTCAGCTACTCCTCAGCATAGTTATATCCGTCGCAGCCTTCTTGGGTTTCAGGAGGCACAAACAAAGGTTCTCACAATTATGGTGAAACGCTGAACACCTGCAAATAATTTTCAACGTAGTGGTTAATTGAAAAGCTCTGCGGCATACTTCTTGGAACAAGCCAGTTACCTGTTCCCACGCAAAGAGGAGTAGAGAGAACCATCGTGGATTTCCAGCTGATGAAGTAAAGGATTATTAAAGGAAAGGGATGACCATGGGGATCATCGTTAATTCTCTGAAACACAATCCGCCCTTTTCACCTGCCAAACACATGGCCACTTCTCCTCTCTGGGGATAATGAAAGCTAACCAGCGAACTGACAGAGGGCCTGACCCCCCCCCATCCACATCGACCACACACAAAAAAAAAAACCGTACCCTCCAGCTACTAATTATAATACTAACTTGCAAAATTTCCCTGCATTTTAAAACAATGGAAAAATGGTGGTGGGATGATACTTAGAAGAATGGCTTCTTGTCAGTCTCCACTAACAAAAATAGGCAACACCAAGTCAGCTACTCCTCAGCATAGTTATGTCCGTCGCAGCCTTCTTCTGCATTTTAAAACAATGGAAAAATGGTGGTGGGATGATACTAGAAGAATGGCTTCTTGTCAGTCTCCACTAACAAAAATAGGCAACACCAAGTCAGCTACTCCTCAGCATAGTTATGTCCGTCGCAGCCTTCTTGGGTTTCAGGAGGCACAAACAAAGGTTCTCACAATTATGGTGAAACGCTGAACACCTGCAAATAATTTTCAACGTAGTGGTTAATTGAAAAGCTCTGCGGCATACTTCTTGGAACAAGCCAGTTACCTGTTCCCACGCAAAGAGGAGTATAGAGAACCATGGTGGATTTCCAGCTGATGAAGTAAAAGATTATTAAAGGAAAGGGATGACCATGGGGATCATCGTTAATTCTCTGAAACAGAATCCGCCCTTTTCACCTGCCAAACACATGCCCACTTCTCCTCTCTGGGGATAATAAAAACTAACCAGCGAACTGACAGAGGGCCTGACCCCCACCATCCACATCGACCACACACAAAAAAAAAAAACCGTACCCTCCAGCTACTCATTATAATGCTAACTTGCAAAATTTCCCTGCATTTTAAAACAATGGAAAAATGGTGGTGGGATGATACTTAGAAGAATGGCTTCTTGTCAGTCTCCACTAACAAAAATAGGCAACACCAAGTCAGCTACTCCTCAGCATAGCTATGTCCATCGCAGCCTTCTTGGGTTTCAGGAGGCACAAACAAAGGTTCTCACAATTATGGTAAAACGCTGAACACCTGCAAATAATTTTCATCGTAGTCGTTAATTGAAAAGCTCTGCGGCATACTTCTTGCAACAAGGCAGTTACCTGTTCCCACGCAAAGAGGAGTATATAATACCATGGTGGATTTCCAGCTGATGAAGCAAAGGATTCTTAAAGGAATGAGATGACCATGCGGATCCTGTTTAATTCTCTGAAACAGAATCCGCACTTTTCACCTGCCAAGCACATGCCCACTACTCTTCTCTGGGGATAATAAAAACAAACCAGCGATCTGACAGAGGGCCTGAACACCCATCCTGACCGACCCCACAAAACAAAAAAGTACCCTCCAGCTACTAATTATAATGCCAAGTGCAAAATTTCCCTGCATTTTTAAACAATGGAGAAATGATGGTGGGATGATACTTAGAAGAATGGCTTCTTGTCAGTCTCCACTGACAAAAATAGGCAACACCAAGTCAGCTACGCCTCAGGATAGTTATGTCCGTAGCAGCCATATTTGGTTTCAGTAGGCACATACACACGTTATCACAATTATGGTGAAACGCTGAAAACCTGCAAAGGATTGTCAACATACTGGTTAATTGAAAAGCTCTGAGGCATACTTTTTGGAACTAGCCAGTTTCCTGTGCCCACGCATAGACAAGTATATAGAACCATGGTGGATTCCCAGCTCATGAAGCAAAGGATACTTAAAGGAACGGGATTACCATGTGGATCCTGTTTAATTCTCTGAAACAGATCCGCAGTTTTCACCTGCCATACTAATACCCACTTCTCCTCTCTGGGGATAATAAAACCAACCGGGGAACTGACAGAGGGCCTGACCAACACATCCACACCGACCCCACAGGAAAAAAAAAAAAAAAAAACACCGTAGCCTCCAGCTACTAATTATAATGCTAACTTGCAAAATTTTCCTGCATTTTTAAACAATGGAAAAATGATGGAGAGATGATACTTACAAGAATGGATTCTTGTCAGTCTCCACTAACAAAAATAGGCAAAACCAAGTCAGCTACGCCTCAGCATAGTTATGTCTGTCGCAGCCTTCTTGGGTTTCAGGAGACACAAACAAAGTTTCTCACAATTATGGTGAAACGCTGAACACCTGCAAATAATTTTCAACGTAGTGGTTAATTGAAAAGCTCTGCGGCATACTTCTTGGAACAAGCCAGTTACCTGTTCCCAGGCAAAGAGGAGTATAGAGAACCATGGTGGATTTCCAGCTGATGAAGTAAAGGATTATTAAAGGAAAGGGATGACCATGGGGATCATCGTTAATTCTCTGAAACAGAATCCGCCCTATTCACCTGCCAAACACATGCCCACTTCTCCTCTCTGGGGATAATAAAAAATAACCAGCGAACTGACAGAGGGCCTGACCGCCCCCCCATCCACATCGACCACACACACAAAAAAAAATCGTACCCTCCAGCTACTAATTATAATGCTAACTTGCAAAATTTCCCTGCATTTTAAATCAATGGAAAAATGGTGGTGGGATGATACTTAGAAGAATGGCTTCTTGTCAGTCTCCACTAACAAAAATAGGCAACACCAAATCAGCTACTCCTCAGCATAGTTATGTCCGTCGCTGCCTTCTTGGGTTTCAGGAGGCACAAACAAAGGTTCCACAATTATGGTGAAACGCTGAACATCTGCAAATAATTTTCAACGTAGTGGTTAATTCAAAAGCTCTGCGGCATACTTCTTGGAACAAGCCAGTTACCTGTTCCCACGCAAAGAGGAGTATATAGAACCATGGTGGATTTCCAGCTAATGAAGTCAAGGATTATTAAAGGAACGGGATGACCATGGGGATCATCGTTAATTCTCTGAAACAGAATCCGCCCTTTTCACCTGCCAAACACATGCCCACTTCTCCTCTCTGGGGATAATAAAAACTAACCAGCGAACTGACAGAGGGCCTGACCACCCCATCCACATCGACCACACACACACAAAAAAAACCGTACCCTCCAGCTACTAATTACAATGCTAACTTGCAAAATTTCCCTGCATTTTAAAACAATGGAAAAATGGTGGTGGGATGATACTTAGAAGAATGGCTTCTTGTCAGTCTCCACTAACAAAAATAGGCAACACCAAGTCAGCTACTCCTTAGCATAGCTATGTCCGTCGCAGCCTTCTTGGGTTTCAGGAGGCACAAACAAAGGTTCTCACAATTATGGTGAAACGCTGAACACCTGCAAATAATTTTCAACGTAGTGGTTAATTGAAAAGCTCTGCGGCATACTGCTTCGAACAAGCCAGTTACCTGTTCCCACGCAAAGAGGAGTATAGAGAACCATGGTGGATTTCCAGCTGATGAAGTAAAGGATTATTAAAGGAAAGGGATGACCATGGGGATCATAGTTAATTCTCTGAAACAGAATCCGCCCTTTTCACCTGCCAAACACATGCCCACTTCTCCTCTCTGGGGATAATAAAAACTAACCAGCGAACTGACAGAGGGCCTGACCCCCCCATCCACATCGACCATACACACACAAAAAAACCCGTACCCTCCAGCTACTCATTATAATGCTAACTTGCAAAATTTCCCTGCATTTTAAAACAATGGAAAAATGGTGGTGGGATGATACTTAGAAGAATGGCTTCCTGTCAGTCTCCACTAACAAAAATAGGCAACACCAAGTCAGCTACTCCTCAGCATAGCTATGTCCATCGCAGCCTTCTTGGGTTTCAGGAGGCACAAACAAAGGTTCTCACAATTATGGTAAAACGCTGAACACCTGCAAATAATTTTCAACGTAGTGGTTAATTGAAAAGCTCTGCGGCATACTTCTTGGAACAAGGCAGTTACCTGTTCCCACGCAAAGAGGAGTATAGAGAACCATGGTGGATTTCCAGCTGATGAAGTAAAGGATTATTAAAGGAACGGGATGACCATGGGGATCATCGTTAATTCTCTGAAACAGAATCCGCCCTTTTCACCTGCCAAACACATGCCCACTTCTCCTCTCTGGGGATAATAAAAACTAACCATTGAACTGACAGAGGGCCTGACCCCCCCATCCACATCGACCACACACACACAAAAAAAAAAAAACCGTACCCTCCAGCTACTAATTATAATGCTAACTTGCAAAATTTCCCTGCATTTTAAAACAATGGAAAAATGGTGGTGGGATGATACTTAGAAGAATGGCTTCTTGTCAGTCTCCACTAACAAAAATAGGCAACACCAAGTCAGCTACGCCTCAGCATAGTTATGCCCGTGGCAGCCATGTTGGGTTTAAGGAGGCATATACAAACTTTATCATAATTATGTTGAAACGTGCTGAAAACCCGGCAAATAATTCTCAACGTACTGTTTAATTCAAAAGCTCTGTGGCATACTTCTTGGAAGAAGCCTGTTACCTGGGCCCACGCATAGAGGGGTCTGGAGAACCATGGTGGATTCCAAGGTGATGAATCTAAGGATTCTTAAAGGAACAGGCTGAAAAGTGCAGATCCTGACTGAAACAGGATTCGGACTTTTTGCCTGCAACACACATGCCCACTTCTCCTCTCTAGGGATAACAAAAACAACCCATCGGATTGACAGATGGCCTGCCCCCGCCCCCCACCACCCCACACAAAATCGTGCCCTCCAGCGACTGATCCTTATGCTATCTGGCAATACGTCCTCTGCCTTTTAAAATAATGGAGATAGAATGGTGGAATTATACCTAAAAGACTGGCTTATTGCCAGACTCCCATACCAAGTATTGGCAACAGCAAGTCACCTAGGCCTCAGCACACGTTTGTCCCTGGCAGCCATCTTGGGTTTAAGGAGGCACAGATGAACCTTTTCACAATTATGGTGAAAGGTGCTGCAAAAGCGGTCAAGTAATTCTCATGGTAGTGGTTACTTGAAAAGCTCTGCGGCATAATTCTTTGAACTAGCCAGTTAACTGGGCCCACGCATAGAGCAGTCTAGAGGCCCATGGTGGATTCCCAGCTGATGAAGCAAGGGATTCTTAATGGAACGGGGTGAAAAGTGCGGTTTCTGTTTCAGTCTAAGACAGAAACGGGGTCCGAACTTTTTACCTGCCACACACATGCCCACTTCTCCGGTCTGGGGAAAATAAAAACCATCCAGCGAACTGACAGAGGGCCTGCGCCCCCCACCCACACCGACCCCACAAATAAAAATGTCCCCTCCAGCTACTAATTATTATGCTAACTTGCAAAGGTTTCCGTGCATTTTAAAATAATGGGGAAAGTATGGTGGAATGATACTTAAAAGAATGGCCTCCTTCCAGCCTCCAGTAACAAGTGTCGTGAAATCCAAGTGACCTAGGCCTCAGCATAGTTTTCTCCGTGGCAGCCATCTTGTGTTTAAGGAGGCACAGACGATCCTTATCACAATTATGGTGATATGTGCTGCAGAAACTGGCAAATAATTCTACACGTAGTGTTTATCTCAAAAGCTGTGCAGCATACATCTTGGTACAGGCCAGTTCATGGGCCCATGCATGGAGGGTTCTAAGGAACCATGGTGGATTCCCAGCTGATGAATCAAAGGATTTTTAATGGAACCGGCTGAAAAGTGCGGATACTGTTTCAGTCTAACTGAAACAGGATCCGCACATTTCACCTGCCACAAATATATCCACTTCCCTGTCTGGGCATAATAAACACAAACAACCAGACTGACAGAGGGACTGTCCCCCAAACCACCCCGATCCCACCCAAAAACGTCCCCTCCGTTGACTCATCCTTATGCTAACTGCCGAAAGTTGCTCACCTTTTAATATAAGGGAGAAAGGATGGGGCAATGATAATTAAAAGACTGGATTCTTGTCAGACTCCCGTACCAAGTATTGGCAACACCAAGCGAGAGAACCCTCAGTATAGGTTTGTCCATGGAAGCCATCTAGGGTTTAAGGAAGCACAAATGAACCTTATCAAAATTATGGTAAAAGTGCTGGAAAAGCTGGCAAATAATTTCCATGGTAGTGGTTATTTCAAATGCTCTGTGGCATACTTCTTTGAACTAGCCTGTTAAGTGGGTCCACACATAGTGGGGTGTAGAGAACTATGGTGGATTCCCAGCTGATGAAGCAAAGGATTCTTAAAGGAACAGGATGAAAAGTGCCGATCCTGTATCAGTCTAAGACTGAAACAGGATCCACACTTTTCACTTGCCACACACATGTCCACTTCTCCTCTCCGGGGATAATAAAAACAAACCACTGGACTGACAGAGGGCCTGGCTCTGCCTCTCCCACCCCACACAAAAACGTTTCCTCCAGCGACTCATCCTTAAGCTAAATGGCAATAGGTGCTCTGCCTTTTAAAATAGTTGTGAAAGGAAGGTGGAATGATACTTAAAGGAATGGCTTCTTGCCACGGACCAGTACCAATTATCGGCAACTCCAAAGGAGATTGGCCTAACCGTAGTTTTTTCTGTGGAAGCCAGCTTGGGTTTCAGGATGCACTGCCTAACCTTTTCACAATCATTGTGAAAGTTGCTGCAAAAACTGGCAAATAATACTCAATGTAGTGGTTATTTCCAAAGCTCTGCGGCATACATCTTGGAACTAGCCAGTTACCTGGACCCACACATAGAGGGGTCTCGACAGCCATGGTGGATTCCCAGCTGATGAATCAAAGGATTCGTAAAGGAACTGGCTGAAAAGTGCGGATCCTGTTTCAGTCTAAGACTGAAACAGGATCCGTACTTTTCACCTGCCACACACATGCCCACCTCTCCTCTTTGGGCATAATAAAGACAAACCACCAGACAGACAGAGAGCCTTCCCCTCAACGCACCACCCGACCCCACTCAAAAACGTCCCCTCCAGCAACTCATTCTTATGATAACTGGAAAAAGGTGTTCTGCCTTTTAAAATGATGGAGAAAGGATGGTGGAATGACTCTTAATAACATGGCTTCTTGCCAGGCTCCAGTACCAACTATCGGCAACACCAAGTGAACTAGGCCTCAGCATACTTTTGTCCGCCCCAGCCATCTTGGGTTGAAGGAGGCACGGACGAACCTTATCACAATTATGGTGAAAGGTGGTGCAAAAACTAGCAAATAATTCTCAACGTAGTGGTTATTTCAAAAGCTCTGTGGCATACTTCTTGGAACTTGCCAGTTACCTGGGCCCACGCATAGAGGTCTTTAAAGAACCATGGTGTATTCCCAGCTGATGAATCAAACGATTCTTTTTTGTTTGTTTGTTTGTTTGTTAGCTCATTATGGGGGTACAAAAGATCAGGCTATATACATTCCCCATGCCTCCCCTTTCCCCCGATTCTGAGCTTCAATTTTGTCCATTCCCTAGTCAGTGCACATCACATTCATCATGTAGGTGTGCACCCCTCCTCTCCCCCACCCCATCCCCCCCAGTTAGAACTTGAAGGGTGTCCATTCCCCAGGCAGTGCACATCACATTCATCAAGTAGGTATACACCCATCCCTTCCACCCGGCCCCAACCTCTGTCCGATACCCAATTGGTGTTGTTCCCAAATGTGCACTCAGGGAAACCAATTTGCTGGTGAGTACATGTGGTGCTTATTTTTCCATTCTTGGGATACTTCACTTAATAGAATGGGATCCAGCTCTCTCCAGGAGAACCAAAGAGATGCCATATCGCCATTATTTCTAATAGCTGAGTAATATTCCATGGTATACATATACCACATTTTGCTAATCCATTCATGAATTGATGGGCATTTGGGTTGTTTCCACATCTTTGTGATTGTGAATTGTGCTGCTATAATCATTCAGGTGCAGGTGTCTTTTTTATAGAATGACTTTTGTTCTTCTGGGTAGATGTCCAATAATGGAATTGCTGGATCGAATGGTAGGTCTACTTGAATCTGTTTAAGGTATCTCCACATTGCTTTCCACAGGGGCTGCACTAGTTTACAGTCCCACCAGCAGTTTATGAATGTACCTATCTCGCCACACCCACACCAACATGTATAGTTTTGGGACTTTTTGATAAAGGCCATTCCTACTGGAGTTAAGTGATATCTCATTGTGGTTTTGATTTGCATTTCCCTGATGATTAGAGATGCTGAACACTTTTTCATATGTTTGTTAGCCATTTTTATATCTTCTTTTGAAAAATTTCTATTTATGTCCTTTGCCCACTTTTTGATAGGGTTGTTTGATTTTTTCTTACTGATTTTTCTGAGTTCTAAATAGATTCTTGTTATCAGTCCTTTATCTGATGTGTAGTATGCGAAAATTTTTTCCCATTCTGTAGGTTGTCCATTTACTCTCGTGACTGTTTCTTTGGCTGTGCAGAAGCTTTTTAATTTGATCAGGTCCCATTTATTTATTTTTGTTGTTGCTGTGATTGCTTTAGGGGTCTTCTTCATAAATTCTTTGCCTAGGCCAATGTCTGTAAGAGTCTTTCCTACATTTTCTTCTAGAATTCTAATAGTTTCTGACCTTAGGTTTAAGTCTGTTAACCACTGTGATTTGATTTTTGTGTGTCCTGTTTTAGTCTTCTACATGTGGATATCCAGTTTTCCCAGCACCATTTATTAAATAAGGAATCTTTTCCCCAGAGTATGTTTTTGTCTGCTTTGTCAAAGATTAGATGGCTATATGAGGATGGTTTTATATTGGGATTTTCTGTTCTGTTCCACTGGTCTGTGTCCCTGCACTTGTGCCAGTACCAGGCTGTTTTAAGAACCACAGCCTTGTAGTATAGTTTGAAGTCTGGCAAATTAATACTTCCCATTTTGTTTTTGTTGTTTAAGATTGCTTTTGCTAAACGGGGTCTTCCCTGGTTCCATACAAAGCGTAAAATTATTTTTTCTATGTCTGTGAAAAAAGATGTTGGTAATTTAATAAGGATTGCATTGAATCTGTAGATAACTTTGGGCAGTATAGACATTTTAACAATGTTGATTCTACCGATCCATGAGCATGGTATGGTTTTCCACCTATTTACATGTTCTGCAATTTCCTTCCTCAGTGTTTCATAGTTCTCCCTATAGAGGTCCTTTACCTCCTTAGTTAAATAAATTCCTAGGTATTTTATTTTCTTTGTTGCTATTTTGAAGGGTATTGAGTCCTTAATTTGGTTTTCCATTTGACTGTTATTGGCATATATGAATTCCTCTGATTTGTGTGTATTGATTTTCTATCCTGAGACTTTACTGAATTCATTGATCAATTCCAGGAGTCTCTTGGTTGAAACCTTGGGGTTTTATAGATATAACATCATATCATCAGCAAAGAGTGAGAGTTTGATCTCTTCTGTCCCTATTTCAACTCCCTTGATTCTGCTCTCTTGCCTGATAGCTCTTGCAAGGACTTCCAATACTATGTAGAAAAGTAATGGGGACAGTGGTAAGCCTTGTCTGGTTCCAGTTTGAAGTGGGAATGCTTTCAGTTTTTCCCCATTCAGTATGATGTTGGCTGAGGGTTTGTCGTATATGGCTTGTATCATTTTTATATAGGCCCCATCTATGCCTATTTTGTTAAGTGTTCTTATCATAAAAGGGTGTTGAATTTTGTCAAATGCTTTCTCTGCATCTATTGAGAGGATCATCTGATCTTTATTTTTGCTTCTATTTATGTGATGAATTACATTCCCATATGTCAAACCATCCCTGCATCTCTGGGATGAAGCCCACTTGGTCGTGATGGATTATTTTTTTGATAAGCACTTGGATTCGATTTGTTAGAATTTTATTGAGAATTTTTGCATCTATATTCATAAGAGAAATTGGTCTATAGTTCTCTGTTTTAGTTGCATCCTTTCCTGGATTTGGTATCAGGATTATGTTGGCTTGGTAAAAAGTGTTGGGGAGAATCCCATCCTTCTCTATATTGGAGAATAGTTTATGTACGATGGGCACCAGTTCTTCTTTGTAGGTATGGTAGAATTCAGGTGTGAACCCATCTGGTCCAGGGCTTTTCTTTTTGGGAAGGTTTTTTATTGCTGTTTCAATTTCAGATCTAGATATCGGTCTATTCAGGAATTCTGTGTCTTCCTGGTTGAGCCTGGGAAGGCTGTGTGTTTATAAGAATTTGTCCATTTCCTCCAGGTTTTCTAATTTGTGTGCATAAAGATTTTTGTAGAATTCATAGATGATATCATGTATCTCTGTGGCATCAGTCGTGATTACTCCTTTCGTGTTCCTGATCGAGGTTATAAGAGATTTTTCTTTTCTGCTCTTGGTTAGTTTAGCCAGAGGTGTGTCAATTTTGTTTATTTTTTCAAAGAACCAACTTTTGGTTTTATTAATCTCCGTTATGGTTTGGTTTAATCTCCCTTATGGTCCTTTTCATTTAGTTCTGATTTAATCTTAATAATTTCCTTCTGCTGGGTTTGGGTTTGGTCTCTTCTTTCTTCTCCAGCTCTTTGAGTCTATTCATTAGATTGTCTATTTGTAAGTTTTCTGTCTTTTTGGTATAGGCATTTATGGAAATAAATTTTCCTCTCAGGACTGCTTTAGCTGTGTCCCACAGATTTTGATAAGTTGTATCTCCTTTGTCGTTTAATTCAGAGAATCTTTTGATTTCTGACTTGATTTCTTCATTTATAAAATGATTGTTCAGGAGAAGGTTATTTAGCTTCCATGACTTTGAGTAGAAATGAGGATTTCTGTTAGGGTTCATTGTTACTTTTATTCCACTGTGATCTGAGAAGCTGCATGGTATTATTTCTATATTTTTAAATTTTTTAAGACATGCTTTATGTCCTAAGATATGGTCAATCTTGGAGAATGTCCCATGAGCTGATGAGAAGAACTTATATTCAGTGGTATTTGGGTAGAATGTCCTGTAGATGTCAGTCAGGCCCATTTGTTCTAGCATTCTATATACGTCCAATATTTCTTTGTTTATTTTTTGTTTGGAGGATCTGTCTTGAACTGTCAGTGGCGTGTTAAAATCTCTGGCTACTAAAGTGTTGTTATCTATCATTTGGTTCAGATCAAGTAGGGTTTGCTTTATGAATCTGGGTGCACCTAGATCGGGTGCATATATGTTAAGTATAGTTATGTCTTCTTGTTGAATTGTACCCTTCACCAGTATATAGTAACCATCTTTGTCTTTCTTTACTTTTGTTGATTTAAAAACTACGTTATCGGAGATTAGAACTGCCACGCCAGCTTTCTTTTGGGTTCCATTTGCTTGGAATATTGATTTCCACCCTTTTATTTTCAGTCTAAATGCATCCTTGCAGGTTAGATGAGTTTCCTGAAGACAGCAGATACTTGGCTTATATCTTTTTTATCCATCGGGCCAGTCCATGTCTCTTGAGTGGGGAATTCAATCCATTCACATTTAATGAGAGAACTGATAAGCGAGACAGATTGCTGTTCCTCATGTTGGGTTGAATTTCATTGATCTGTTTTCTCTCTTGAGCCATTATGATAACTGTGTTTTCATATTTATCTCTTGATTAGTGTTACATTCGAAGGTCCTTCTTGTGCTGGACCACGTGTAACTCTGTTTTGAATACTTCTTGGAAAGCTGCTCTTGTCTTGGTGAATTCTCTGAGTTTTTGTTTATCTGAGAATGTCTTAATTTCACCTTCATATATAAAACTGAGCTTATCTGGGTACAGGATTCTAGGCTGGGCATTATTCTGTTTCAGAAGAGTGAGAATGGGGCTCCAATCTCTTCTTGCTTGTAAGGTTTCAGTTGAGAAATCTGGCGTGATTCGGATGGGCTTTCCTTTGTATGTTACTTGTTTTTTTCTCCTTACAGATTGAAGAAGGGCCTCGTTAGTGGATATTTTGGTCAGTCTGATAACTACATGACGTGGTGTCTTCCTATTTGGTATGAATCTCTCAGAGGTTCTTTGAGCTTCTTGAACCTGTGTATCTAGAGATTTGGCAAGGCCTGGGAAATTTTCCTCAATTATATCTTCAGATACTTTATTCAACCCTTGCTTATTGTCTTCTTCACCCTCAGGAATGCCGATAACTCTCACGTTAGGCTTCTTTACATAATCCCACATTTCTTGTAGACTATGATTATTTCTCATGTTTCTTTGTTTTAACTCTGTGACTGCCTCATTTAATTGGAAAGTGTTATCTTCGATCTCTGAGATTCTTTCTTCTGTTTGATCTACCCTGCTCTTGAGACTTTCCACTGTGTTTTGTAGCTCCTTGAATAAATTTTTCATTTCCAGGAGTTCAGTTTGATTTTTCTTCAGTATTTCAATTTCTTTGGTGAATTTTTCTTCCAAGTCCTGGATCTTTTTTGTGGTTTCTTTGTGTTGATTATCCATTTTTTCTTGCATAATGTTCAGCGTATTTATGATCCATGTTTGAAATTCTTCCTGTGACATGTTGCTATTTGGAATCTGCTTTGTGTTAATTGGTGGAGAACTAGTAATCCTCTTTGAGGGCATGGTTTCAGCTTGATTCTTTATACTCCTAGAGTTCCTTCGCTGAGCCCTTCCCATCTGAATGAATCCTTAAGATCCCTTCTTTCAGCTTTAGTCTGGATAGGGGCACACTGTGAGTGCCAGGTAAGCTGCCTCCTCTGTCACTAGGGGGAGCCCTTCACATATTGTTCAGGATTTTGCTAGCTCCGCTGGGGGGGCTGCCCCTCTTCCTCTCCCGAGGTGGCTTCTGTCTCTCTCTGCAAGAAAGACAGTGGATAGGGAGAGTGGAGCGGTGCCCTCATTCACCCAGTGCCCCAGCCACTGCAGTTCCCGCGGGAGATGGTCTGCCCCACCCCAATGTCTGCAAGGTCCACGCTCCACTCTCTCGTGACTGGGGAACCACTCAGTGTTCACACAAAGGTGGAGCTCCTAGTCAGGGTCCGTGGACTAGGGAAGGGAGCCGCCCAGGGAGCCGCCCGGTACCCAATCGCTCCTCAGCGTTTAGGCTGTGGACCCCTACAATGGCGGCCGCCCGTCTGCAGATCACTGTCACTGGGGTTGAATGCTCAGGGACCGGCAGAGGCCAGAGGAGCCGGGGAGCGGGAGAATCCAGCCGCCCACCTATACGAGGCAGTTTGGCGTCTGCTAGAGCCGGGACCAAAGCAGCCCCACCGCCCACGTATAGGAGACAGTTGCTAGGTGCGTCAGCTGCGCACAGCACTCCAGGGTCCAAAATGTCTCCTGCCAATGTCTCTTCTCTGCAGAGCCCCACATCTCCCGTGGCGATTCTGCACCGACTTCAGGCAGATCCTCAATTGAGTGGGTGTGGAGGTCAGAGGGGGAACAAGATGCTTTCCTGTGGGGCTGAACCCACCCCACTCTCTGGTGAGGTGGGTACAGCTGTCCCGTGCTCCCTTCTCTATTGGCCATCCCGCACTCTCCAGATTTTGGTGATTTATTTCCCTAATCACCTCAGTCTTTTCTTGCTCTCTCTCTCTGTCCCACGCTGATTCTCCATGGATTCACACCACCGTTCTTGTGGGGAAGTGAACCTCTAGGGTTGTGGCAGTGGGAGACCCATGCCTTCCACTCCAGGAGCACGAATCCAGGAGGTCACCACCATTCCACCATCATTGAGAATGAATCAAAGGAGTCTTAAAGGAACGGGCTGAAAAGTGCGGATCCTGTTTCAGTCTAAGTCTGAAACAGGATCCGCACTTTCCACCTGCCACACACATGCCCACTTCTCCTCTCTGGGCATAATAAAAACAAACCACTGGACTGACAGAGGGCTTGCCCCCCCACACACACCACACGACCCCACACAAAAACGTCCCCTCCAGTGACTCATTCTTATGCTAACTGGCAAATGGTGCTATGCCTTTTAAAATAATGGAAAAAGGATGGTGGAATGATACTTGAAAGACTGGTTTTATTCCACGCTCCCGTACCAAGTATCGGCAACACCAAGTGAGCTAGGCCTCAGCATAGTTTTTTCCCTGGCAGCCATCTTGGGATTAAGGAGGCAGAGAAGTACCTTGTCACAATTATGGTGAAAGGTGCTGCAAAAATTGGCAAATAATTCTCCACGTAGTGGTTATTTCAAAAGCTCTATGGCATACTTCTTGGAACCAGCTAGTTACCTGGGGCCACGCATAGAGGGTTATAGAGAACCATGGTGGATTCACGGAAGAAGAGTCAAATGATTCTTAAAGGAACGGGCAGAAAATGTGGATCCTGTTTCAGTCTAAGACTAAAACAGGATCCGCACTTTTCACCTGCTGCACACATGCCAACTTCTCCTCTCTGAGGATAAAAAAAAAAAAAAACAAAACACTGGACTGGCAGAGCGCCTGCCCCCTCACACACCACCTGACCCCACACAACAACGTGCCCTCCAGCAACTCATTCTTATGCTAACTGGCAAAAGGTGCTCTGCCTTTTAAAACAATGG